>NC_140372.1:12607500-13087500 GCF_054491055.1 Hypomesus nipponensis | reverse complement strand
CCTCTGCTCCAGCTCCTGTAAAGTGCCCTGTGCAGCCCAACCACACCACAGAAGAAGAGTTAGCATACAGGCATCAGCATACAGCCACACCACAGAAGAAGAATCAGTACAGCATCAACACACAGGGACACCATAGAGTTAAAGCAGGAACTAGATGTATACATTGCTACACCAGGTGACCCCCTAACCAGCTAGATACTAGAGGGCTGCTTTGGGATGATTGCAAATCTCACGGGATCGGTTGGCTGGGGACGGGAGTGAGCGGTCAACAAATGACCAGCGATTCTAAGCAGAAGGATGGGGTGAACAAATGCAACTGAAGAAAACTCCAAGCATTGTATGAATGTATTTATGCACTAGACATCATTTTGTTACCTTACTAGCGACAAGTATGGATCTCTTTAATAATACTCCACATTAAAATAACGTGTTTTAGGCGTGAATGGTCAGAAAGTTTGCAGGTGGGAGTGGACATGCGTGGGATTGAGTAATGGTGGAGTAATGGTGGAGTAAGGGTCAGAAACCTAGCAGGAGAGAGATTCAGAAAGTCGCACGCGCCGGGTTCTACCAGATAGCACAGAAGCCTCCTAAAGACTTGTAGATAGCCCTTGTGACCCTGTGCCCCAGGATGAGCCCTGCTGACCTGCAGCTTGGCCATGGTGTCGTTGATGTCCTCCAGGTCAGCCACCGTCACCCTCTGGTTCTGCACCGTGTTGTCCAACAGCGACAGCCAATCAGTGAGCTCCGCCCAGGTCTTGTTGAACTGGGCCAGAGCGGCAGGTTCCCCCTGGGTACTTCCTGTTAGGCTCTCAGCTGGACGACACACACACACACACACAGTCCAGTTACCGTCATGTGACCCGGAGAGTTAAGGCCGAGATTATACTCCAGTTTGTTACGTGTGCGTGTACGCGAAAGCTACATATGTGGCATTGTTCACATACTCCACCTCGTTCTTTATGTCAACACTGATGTTTAAAAGCTACGTCCACGTCGACGCAGCCCAGCGACAAAACCATTTCTGAGTAAATACGCTGTGAGGAACTACTTCTGATTTTTGTACAGCAGCAATAGCCATGGCGACATAGAAGGCATTCTATTGCTAATGAATGTCTTCACGTGTGATTGCGAGCCAGCTCAGATGTTTGCTGCTGTGTTGGCTGCTACCGCTTCTTCGCTGTGACCTATTTTATCTCTCAGCACGTCAGAGGATCTGTGGTGTACAGCCCCAGGATTTCTGTTGGTATCGCACCTTGCGTATGCGTACCTTTAAGAGCCAGGGAGACGCGCACAAGGCGCGCACCAAACGGACGACACGTGTGGCAGCCATTCAGCGAACGCGCACACGTACTAAGCGTGAAGTATATGTCAGCCTTCGGACATATGGTGAGGTGTGCTCCTCGTTCTTACTGGTTGTCTTGGCGATGAGGAGGGCCGCCATCCTTTCTCTGTGCCGTTGGAGGAGTTCCAGGATAACCGTCCAATCGTCTGACAGCTTGTCGTACTGCCCCTGCAGCACGCACACACACACACACGCACGCGGTGAGGGGCTGTTGACGAGAGAGGATTGAGGTTCCCCAGGTCAGAATGGTCAAGATCTCTCATTTCCTGTTCCAGACCTTCTCTGGTTGGCCAGGGGGCGAGTCCTTGTACAGCTGATCTGCTCTGGCCAGCACAGACTCCACCTCCGGCTGCCGGGCCTGCACCGCCTCCACCAGCTGGACAACGACAACATCAACGAAAACATCCACAACGTCATCGACAAAAACCACATCATCAACGACAGAAGTATAACTACTAGATGAATAACTGACACCCTGATCCTACATATCGGAAACCAGCGTCCTCCTCGTCATCCCTGCAGGGTGGTGCCACCAGGTGACATGGAAGAGGAACAGCCCCACCTGCTGGGTGCTGCTGGGTGTGAGGTGCGCTACCTTGGGGTCCAGGTCCTGCGGGCCCTGCTCCAGGGAGGTCCTGGTGGTTCGGGCCCAGAGGCAGAGGTCTGACAGCTGCTGCTGCAGCCCCGTCAGCTCCCTCAGCATAGCCTCCAGCTGGAGCTGCTTCTCAGGCAGCTCCCTGGACACCTACACACACACACACACACACACACACAGGACCCCACGGCATGATCAGAGTGGGGAGCACCACGGGGGGTTTGTTTGAATGGATAATGCATGTGTGTGTGTGTGTGTGTGTGTGGTGACCTGTGTGTGTGTGTGTGTGTGTGGTGACCTGTGTGTGTGTGTGTGTGTGTGGTGACCTGTGTGGTGACCTCTGTGTGTGTGTGTGGTGACCTGTGTCCAGCGTGTGTTGATGATCTTGATGGTGGGGCCCAGGGCCGCCTTCTTGTCAGCAGGAAGTGATGCACTGCCGAGCCTGCCATTCAGGTCGTCCACCGCATTCTTCTTGTTGGGCAGCTGCTCAACGCGAACCTGACACACACGTACTTGGTTGCACTCATACTTGTCTAATCCTGGTTGCACCAATGCGATCAAGACAGGAACTACTGTATTGAATTCCCCTTCCCTTCATGTCTAGTACCTGGACCTTCTCCAGGGTGTCAGTGATGTGGGCGTGATCAGTAGGATCCAGGGGCGTGGCCACAACTTGCTCTGCCTCGTCCAACCAGACCAGGAATCCGCTCATATCTTCCTGCAGCTCTGCTGCTGCAGTGCGCCCATCTGCAGATCTGCACGCCCACACACACACAAACAAACACACACACACACACACACAAACAAACACACACACACAAACTCTGATTAGAAGACAGCTCCCACCCCCCAAAAAACGTCTGGTTTTCGTTGCATAGATACTTCAAAAGAATTTGCTTACACACAAACACACACACACACAGACACACACAAACACACACACACACACAAACAAACACACACAGACACACACAAACACACACAAACACACACACAGACACACACACACACACACAGATACCTCCTCTTGTGGTCGCTGAGCTGTTGGGACACAGAGTTCCAGCGTGTGTTTAGCGTGTTGAGCTGTAGCCTGATGTGGGCGGAGTCGTCTGGCGTGCTCTGCTGAGCGATCTCCTCCCCCGCCGTGTTCACGCCGTCAAGCACGGCCCCCTGGGACGCCGCGCCCTCCTGCAGCTCCTGCCAGGGTTATAGGGTCAGAGGTCAGGGGTGAGCGACGTTATGGTCACCTTAGTTAAGAACTGAACCTCTGGAACCTTTGGAGTTCGAGAACGTCAAGTCGAACCAGGGTGTGATCTATGGAGTGAAGTTTCATGAGGCATTGAGTTTGAGAATGCGGATGGTGGGCGGGGGGGGGGTTGAAGAGTGTGTATTTGAAGGAGGAAGACAGCTGGCATCTTCAAAGGCAAGCTGCTTCTTTTACCCTCCTACTCTCTCTCATTCTCACACACACACACACCTTTGTCCTATCTACCCAGATGGCCTTGAGGAACCATCGCAGAACCAGACTGTGGTCTAGACAAGTGATGAAAGTGACACACCTACACACACACACATTCAACCGTTAGTAACCATCAGTTGCTCTGATTTTGACACTCCGATATGATCCTCTAATCCATTTGTCCATCCTACTACTGCTCTCTCTCTCCCTCCCTTCGTCTCTCTCTCTCTCCCTTTATCTCTCTCTCCCCCCCTCTCTTAGTCTCATTACATTTTTTTACTTTTATGCATTTAGCAGACGCTTTTATCCAAAACGAGTTCCAAAAGAGAGCTTTACAAAAGTGCATAGTTCACTGATCAAAACAGCGAGATAGCTCCAAACATTGCGGGTCGCCAAAACATGAAGCGTACACTGTGACAAACGAAGCGAGTCCCCGAGGGAAGAACAGTCTCACCTTCAGGCGTGGTCTGGCCTGGGCAGGGTCAGAGTTCGCCTGCTTCAGAGTCGCCTCGGCATCACCAAGCCACGCCCCCAGCGTAGTCTGGTCCACCGTGAACTGGTGCCACTTTGCATTGCACCCCTCCCAGCGCCTGAACACACATACACACACCATTGGTGGAAAGTGTTATCAAAACAGGAACTGTTTATCTGTGTGATGATGGGTGGAACACATGCTCAACCTGCGCGTGTGCGCGCATTTGTGTGACAGATAATGTGTGTGTGTGTGTGTGTGACGGAGAGAAAGAGAAAGTGCGTACGTGCGCCTGTCGCTAAGCAGCTGCTTCAGCTTGTCCCAGTTGATGCTGAGGAGCAGGGCAGCTTCCTGTGCCCTGCGTCCCTCCCCCGGCCTGGCCTGGGACACCATCTCCTCCCTGCGGGCCAGAGCGCCCTCTACTGGAGGGGAGAGCTTCTCCACGCTCTGCTGCACCTCCTTAACGCACACACACAGTCAGTACATACCCACAGAGGCCAGTATGGAAAGCAGCCACAGAGATTGTTTTTTCCACAGGCTGACTGACCTGCAGACATGTTTCCTGTTGGGGTAGGTTATAGTAGGAGGCCAGCCAGTACTCTGGAGAGTTGAGCAGGAAGTCTGTCTCTGACACGGAGCGTAGGAGACCCTGTAGCTCCAACAGGTACTCCTGGTGGTGTACACACACACGCATACACACACACATCCAAAAACAAACACACGTATATTCACACACGTACACACACACAGGGAAAATCACCAAACCCAATTGACTGACCATGCCAAACCTTAACCGAGGCAGTTAGCTGTCTTTAGTCTTAACTTCTATGCAACTACAGTATCAACTCTGACACAGACCAGCTCTCCTGCAGTGACCAGGCGTTAGGGCTGTACTCTCTAAGGAGGGGGTTAAACCTTGCTGCCCCCTGCTGGGGGGTAAAGGTGTGGTAACATTGGCGCCCTTCTCCGTGTTGGACTGGGGGTTTCACAGGCACACAACTTTCCACTGGACATGTGACCGTTAGGTCCTGCACCGTGATTGGTTGACTGAACGGAAACCCTTCTGAAACCTGTCCTTGCTACCGTGGAGGTGGAAGGGTGTGGGGCCCGACCGGACGTGCGTAGAAAGTGTGTGGGCGCTGTCCGTGACGGTGTGTGTCGTGTTGACTGGCCTTTCGACACCTGCTCCTGCTGTCCCCCTGCTGACAATCACGTCCACACACAGCTGTCACGTGACGCGAGGGGTCTGGGTGTGTCCCCGTCACCTGTGTTGGCACCCCACCCTCCTGGGTGTGGCAGGCTCATCGATAACGTGCAGTGTGTGTGTGTGTGTGTGTGTGTGTGTGCAGTTCACTCAACCCACTGTGGATACTTCAATCCCCACAACCATTTCAAAAGCAGTTCCTACCTATTGACCCACTCACTGTGCATGTCGTGCGCTTCCCCCCTCCCCACCATCACCACCACCTTTCCAACTGTGTTAGTGTGTTAGGTAATGATAAGGACAGGTCAAATCCTCACGCTATTATCAGATTGAGCCGTCTGAGAGCAGACACACACACACACACACAGCTCTTACACGGTATTAGACGAAGCTGTGTCTGTATGCGTGTGTTTGTGGGTGTGTATGGGTTTGTATGGGGGTTGTGCCAAATGAGGTTGTGTACTTGGGTAAGACACTTCACCCTACTTGCCTCGGGGGAATGTCCCTGTACTTACTGTAAGTCGCTCTGGATAAGAGCGTCTGCTAAATGACTAAATACAAATGTGTGAGTGGGAGAGACAGCTGTTGGGCTTTGTGATTGGGTGACTGGATACATACATGGTTACTGATTGGTTGAGAAGGCGGCACACATGGTGACTGAGGGGAGTGAGGTGATTGGTGGACAGGGCATGCCGTGAACAGCGAATGGCGAGAGAGAACCAGAGAGAACAGGAAATGAGAGGTGAGAGCAGCATGCTCCAAATGCAGACGTAAACAAACGGAAAAACAGAAACAGATCAACTCAAAAACTAACAAACAACAACACTCCTTCCTGTTGACTGACTATGTCATCATACCAGCTTAGTTTTAGGGCTCTGATTGGTTCATAGGTAGTCTGAAATAGTGACTGGTTGTCAATAATCTGGCTACTTCTATGTGTGATCAATTGTCAGTCAGGTGAATTCAGCACCCAGTTAGTTGCGATTGGTTAGTAGTTGGTTGTCATGGTTTGAGGGGCGGGGCAGTGGAACTCACACGTTGGCGTCTGAAGGGTGTGAACTGGCCCTCCACCTCCTCCCAGCGCCCAATCAACTGGGAGAGGCGGGGCTTCACCAGATTGGCAGCACCAGCTTCTGAGAGCTGTTTGGCCAATCCCTGCACCTCTCCCAGCTCCGCCCTCTTCTCATCCAGCTCTGTGTCAATTTCCTATTGCACGCACGCACACAAACAGGCGCAAACAAACACACACACACACAGACAGGTCCAAGGTGATTCTCACAACAAAAGGACACATCACGGAAATAATATTTCACCCAGGGATTCATGTAACACCCTGCATACACTCTGATAAACACACATACATACACACATACACACCCTTATAACCTTCCACACACATATAACTACACACACACCCTTTAAACCCCACACATACACTCTCTTAGAAACCACAGACAGACACCCTCCACACACTCACACACACAGATCTACAAGCATGCACGTACACACACACACACACTCACACACACAGATCTACAAGCATGCACGTACACACACACACACACACACACAGCCCCGTAAGAGCTGCAGAAGACAGGAAAATGAATAGAGACAGAGCTGCTCTGAGAGGCTTTATTGACAACAGAAACAGTTACAGTCACTGGCCCCTTAGCTTAACGCGTGTGTGTGAGTGTCTCGGGGTGTGTGTGTGTGTGCACATTGTGTGTGTCTAGGCGCGTGTGTTGACAGGAAGGACTGGGCTTTGTGAAACCCTGCGGAACTGTCTGACAAGGGACCCGTATGTCCCTGTTGCACTGGGGATCATTTAGACTGTAACACTCTGCAGTGTTGTTGTGTGAGGAGGAGGGTGGGGAGGACAGGGGGGAAAAGAAGCCGTGGAATGACTCGAGAGGACAGACGGAGAGACAGACACTATTGCTGGTCTCCGTGGAGACAGGTGAAGGTGTGGTTATGACAGGTGACTCTGGGTTAGCGGAATGTCATAGTGATCATCTGCAACAGAGACACACACACACACACGGTCAGCCTCATCGCGCTCCTGGAGGGATGTTAGACAGGTAGCAGCAGTCTGCATGTGTGTATGTGTGTTACTGGGAGAGAGAAGGGGAGAGAGAAGGAGAGAGAGAGAGAGAGAGAGAGAGAGAGAGAGAGAGAGAGAGAGAGAGAGAGAGAGAGAGAGAGAGAGAGAGAGAGAGAGAGAGACAGGGGAGGGAGGGAGGGTGTACAGAGAGCCTGCAAATAAATAGTTATTATTCAGTTGATCAGTCAGTGGTCCAGACAGTCAGTTGGTCAGCAGTCCACTGGTATAGTCAGTCAACCAGTCAGCCAATCAACCCGTCAGTCAGCCAATCAACCAGTCAATCAGCCAATCAACCAGTCAGTCAGCCAATCAACCAGTCAGTCAGTCAGTCAGGTGTGTGGTGTCACCTTGACGCGTGGCTCCTCTGGGGGGTCTGGCAGCTCAGCCACGCTCCTCTGGATGTGCTCCAGCCAGGCCAGCAGGTCATCGGACTTCCTGCGGTACTGGTACCACTGGGGGGCGATGGCCAGGGCCTTGGTCCTCCGCACGCCACGCAGATCCTACACACACACGTGCACACATACATGTGATGAAATGGACCTGATGGACATTAAAGAGACATCGTGGCGCGTGCGTGTGCGTACCTTGACAGTGTTGTATTTGGAGTGGAGCTGGTTGTGTTTGATGCGGATCTGCTCTCTCTCGCCCTGGCCTGGAGCTCTCCTCTGGAGGCTCTCCCCCTGCTGGAGCAGCTCCTGTACTGCACCCTCCTCACAGTCCTGCGGGGGGGGGGGGCTCACACACTCAGACCACGCAGCGACCACCATGGGAGGGTGTGTGTATGTGTGTGTGTGTGTGTGTGTTACCCCGTCCTGGGTGAAGTCCTCCTCCTTCAGGTTGTCCCCCTGCTTCACCTCCTCCTCCAGCAGCTCCAGCCAGATCTGAGCCTCACTGTGGTACTGCTCCAGCTCTCTGGGGGAGGCAGCCATCTGGGGGGGGGAGAGAGAGAGGGAAGGAGGGAGAGGGAAGGAGAGAGAGAGGGCGTGTGAGGGAGAGGGAAGGAGAGAGAGAGGGCGTGTGAGGGAGAGGGAAGGAGAGAGAGAGGGCGTGTGAGGGAGAGGGAAGGAGAGAGAAAGGGTGTGTGAGGGAGAGGGAAGGAGAGAGAGAGGGCGTGTGAGGGAGAGGGAAGGAGAGAGAGAGGGAGTGTGAGGGAGAGAGAGTGAAGGAGAGAGAGAGGGTGTGTGAGGGAGAGAGAGTGAAAGAGAGAGAGAGGGTGTGTGAGGGAGAGAGAGTGAAGGAGAGAGAGAGGGCGTGTGAGGGAGGGAAGAAGAGAGAGAGGGCGCGTGAGGGAGAGTGAAGGAGAGAGAGAGGGCGTGTGAGGGAGAGGGAGGGAGAGAGGGATACAGTTGGAAACAGAAAGGAGAGACAAAATAATGAGTAGTGTAGAACTGCACATTTCTGTTTGATGTTTTGCTATTGAAGCTATTACAGCTGTTATTCTAATCAGCTCTGGGAACATGTGTGTGTGTGTGTGTGTGTGTGTTTCTGAAGTATCTTCATGAGGTGAAGTAGTCCCAAGGAATAATGTCTTCAAACTGGGTCATGGTTCAAGAACACGCACACACACACACACACACACACACAGCTGTTACTCTTCTCTGTGCTGATCTGTGTATGTGTGTATGTGTGCTGATGGTATTTTCAGGGTATGTCTGTGTGCCCGTGTGTGTCTGTGTCTGTGTGTGTCTGTGTCTGTGTGTGCCTATGTGTGTGTTACCAGTCCTGAGGAGATGCGCTGGGTGATGATCTCGAAGCGCTGGTTGAGCTGCTCCAGTCTGGGCCGGACGGTGGCCTGGCAGTGCTCCCCCCGGGTGGACATGAGGTCCTGACCCAGCTCCCGCACACACTCCACCTTCCCCCGCATCCCCTCCAGCTCTGCACGCAGCGTCTGGACACACACACACAAAGAGAACACCGGTCTTTACTTTCCAGACCTTGAGAACGTGTACCGAGCAGCTACACTCAAAGAGAGGAAGAAGGAAAAAAGGATGAAAAAGAGAGAGAGACGGGGAAAGGGATGAAAAAAACGAGAGACCTAGCCAGTGAAACGCAGCGAGAGAGAAGCTAGCATGCAGCTACAAAATGGATTACGACTCATCTATCAAAGACAAAACCACCCACTGTACACACACGCACACACACACACACGCACACACACACACACACACACGTCCAGACCTGGAGGACCTGGTCGTTGGGTCCCTCGGCGTCCAGAGTGTTCATGTGTGTCTCTGCTCCGTCCATCCACACGTTGATCTGGGCTATATCTCCATCCAGGGTCTCCATCTGCCGCTGGTAGTCCTGCCAGGGAGAGTGTGGGAGAGTGTGTGTGTTTGTGTGTGCGTGAGAGTGTGTGTGTGTGTGACAGAGATAAGAGTCAGGGTGAGATACTGTCAGTAACAATGGCCTTTCAGTGTCCTTCACTTTTCAGACGGTACAGAAACACAGATAACTACTGCCGCTTTCTGCCACACAAACACACACACACACAAGCTACAAAGACTCTCCAAGTACATATACACTCTCTCACCACACACACACACACACACTCTGTAGCTAAACATACACACACAAAAGCTACAAAGACTCTCCCGGTACACTCCCTCGCCCTACACACACACACTCTGGCTGTAAACACTCCCCAGACACACTCTCTCTCTGTAGCTACACACACACACACAAACAGCCCCCCAGCTCCTCGTCCTCCAGACCCACCAGCAGCAGGTTGAGCCACTCCTCTGCGCGGGAGGTGACGGCGATCCAGTTGCAGTGCAGCAGGCTGATCTTGTCGTCCACCAGGCCCCCCTTGCCCCTCAGCACCTCCTTCAGCGCCTCCGCCAGCTCCACCACGGCCCGCAGCTGGGGCTCACGCTGCTCTGTCTCAGCCCGCACGCCCTGCACGCAGACACACACACACACACAGAGACACACACAGAGACACACACAGAGACACACAAACACAGAGACATCGAAACACCGAAATTGAGCAGAATGATCCACGAAATGTTTTTCTTTGCCATCAGGGTCGAGGGTGTGTGTGTGTGTGTGTGTGTGTGTGTGTACCTTGGCCCAGGCCACCTCTGCCTCCAGGTCTCTGGGCATGCCCTCCACAGACGAGCGTCTGGTCAGCTCTGCATCCGTCGCCGCCAGCCACTCTGTCAGACTGTTCACTTCCTTACGCAACTTCCTGGACAACTTCAAACTCTTCTCTAGTTCCTGCTTTCCTTCTGTTACCTGCGTGCGCACACACACACACACACACACACACACACACACACACAAGGGCTCTTGTGTAAGGATGTGTGATGAGGCTGGTCATTTTGGTTGTTTGTACTGTTTGGACTGCTGTGCGGTGTGGATGATTGTAATTGGCTGGTGGTGTAGGGTCAATAAGTGTGATTGGCTGGTCGTGTTGGGTCGGGACAGGAGATTGGGCTGACCTGTGATCCCAGCTGGTTGTAGAGCAGCTTTAGAGCGGTCAGCCTATCATCGAGCTCCTTGGGCTGCTCCGTCTGTTGCCTGGCAACAATCTGACGTCCAGTCTTGATCACCGTCTCCACCTCTGACTTCACCTCACTCAGACTCTTATAGAACTTCTACCGGAGGGCGAGAGACACAGACAACACATTAATACTAGCAAGAGAGAGAGAGACAGTGGTGGAGAGACATATACAGACAGAGAGAGAGAGGGGGGGGGTGAGGAGACAAAAACAGAGACAGATAGGCAGACAGACAGAGACTGGAAGAGAGAGAGGGGATAGAGTCATACAGACAGTCAGAGAGAGAGAGAGAGAGAGAGAGAGAGAGAGAGAGACAGAGAGACAGAGAGACAGAGTCAGAGGGGTGTCCTTGGGGGGGATGAGTGTTTTTCCCACCATGCACTGCTCCAGCTGAGCCTGCACCACGTCCTGCTCCACGCTGCGGATGTCCAGCACGCCCAGATGACCCCTGACCTCCGCCAGCACGCCCTCGCACGCCTGCAGACGCTCCTCGAAGTGGGCCGGCTTCTGGAACAGGCGGAACTTCACACACACATCTGCCAGCTTCTTCTGCAAGGGGACAAACACACACACACACGCATTTGGTTACAAAAAAAGGTGTTCGTTTAGGTGGTGTGTGAATTCAATTTGGGCCCGGCTCCATGCGGGGAATGTGTACCTGGGTCATGTCTATCTGGCTGAGAAACCTCTCATTCTCCGGGTTCTTCTTCTTCATCTCCTCCAGGGTCCCCTCATGCCCGTTCAGCTCTGTCTGGATTTTCTGTTGGACACACACACACACACACACACATGTGAACAGACTGGTCAGTAACAAGGGGCCGTCGTCACGCCGCAACCCCCTCCTCCCCCACCAGGGGTCATCGCAGGCTCTGGAGACGGAGCTCAAAAACAGAGCCTCTCTCGTTCTCGCTCTCTTTCCTAAGTGAGCGGCTTTGAAAACGTATTTTGAGTGGTTTAGTGTGTCTCTGTGTGCGCGTGTGTGTGGTTAATCAGTTTTTCTTCCACCCCCCCCCCCCCCCCCTCTCTCCTCCTCTGCTCTCCAAATCCTCCCTGTTCTTTGCGCTCTCATTCTTTTCCGGGCATTCTTCTCTTCTGTCATCTGTCAAAACCCACCATTCTTACACTTGGCATCTCATTTCAGCAGGATGCCTGGCAATGAGAGGCTGTGCCTGTCTCTGTTTGTTTGTGCCTTTCCTTTGGTGTGTGCGTGTGTGTGTTTGTGCGCGTGTTTGTGTGCGTGTGTCTGTATTGCAATGAAACAGTCTGTTTTTATTGACCGCAAGTCAAGGTAGTATGTGTGGGAGAGAGAGAAAAACAGAGACAGAAAGAGAAGGCTAATTCTGCTGAACAGCTGCCTGAGTTCCAGGACTAATGACCAACGCCTCGACAGCCAACTCCATCTGCGCCTCTCCTCTTCCTACTTTCTCCTCCTCCCCTCTCCCTCCTCCGCCCTCCCCTTCCTTCCCCTCCGGAGGTCCTCCTCCGCAGGTACCTGTGCCTCCTGAGGTATCTGGGCAGCGTCTATGTGGTCAGCCAGGTAGGAGGTCAGGTGACGGTCGGTGGCGTCCAGAGAGTCCTGGATGAGACGCAGGGCCTTGTCGTTCTCCTGCGCCCAGCGCACGCTCTCCTCCAGCTGCTGCTGCCTCCTCACCGCCTGCACACACACACACACACACACACACACGTTAACACAGTCTGAAACCAAATCCTTAAGTGTACACGTTAAGGCACCCAGACGCGCGCGCGGATGTACCCTCCCCTGCGGTGGGCCCCCTGGGTTCCGCCTCGCCAGGTCGACGTGGAACAACATCCCCACGTTCTTCCTCGTGGACGACGACGTTCTCCCTCCACAATAGCCTGGTTATAACCGTGTCTCTCCTCGATGTTCCTCCTCAACACACTCTCTGCTCTCCCAGTGACAAGGAGGGGCTTTGTGGTGGAAACAGGGACGTCATAATCTTACACTGTGTGTGTGTGTGTATGTGTGTGCGTGTGTGTGTGGATGTGCAGGTGAGTCTTTAATCTCTTGGGGATCTGAGTTCTATCTTTAGGACTGAGCCAGACTAACCCTGGTACCTATATCACCACACATACACGTCACAAACATCATTCTGAGTCTGAGATAAATTTAGCACATTCATAGTCCCCAGTCCTAGCCCCAGCCCTAACCCTAAGCCCAGCCCTAAAACTTCCAAACATATGGAAACCAAACAAATGGGATCAAGCGTTTGCAGCATAGTCAACAGTTAAAAACATAGATGGTCATCCAGCCAGTCACCCAACCAGTCGGTCATTCTACCAGGCAGTCTGTCAGCTAGTCAATCAGCCAGCCAGCCAGCCAATACTTACAAAGACCCGTGTTCCATCAGAGAGCTGGACTATCTCTTCTCCTTTATAGATGACAAACACACATGGTGCAGAGCCTTCCAGCTTCATACTGACACACACACACTGACCCTGACTATGATCTGCCACCTACACAACGACAGACTGACTGACCTGCACACACCATCGGATAGTGATGATTATGATGATGATGCTAATCTGTTCTGTCCAGAGGATCATATCATCACATGACTACAGGGAGTCTAAAAACAGCGGGACTGATATCGTGCGTGCGCGTGTCCAGAGTGTGTGTGTGTGAGTTCTCACCCTCTGCATGAGCTCATCCCAGCGTGTGTTGAAGGCGTCCAGTTTGTGCTGAATCAGCTCGTCCAGAACCCCCCCGTCCATCAGGGTCTGGGCCAGCTCGCGGATCTGGTTCCTGTTGTCCTCCGGGTGCCGTAGCAACACCTCCAGGGCCTACGGGAACACACACATGTATGTCTATGTACCTATGTGTATGTGTGTGTGTGTGTGTGTGTGTGGCACTGACGTCCAGGGCCTCTTGCAGCTCCTCGGCTCCTCCCTCCAGGGCGTCTGTCTCGTCCAGCCGGCCCTCCAGCTGATCGAGCCAGGTGTTCTCCTGCTCCAGGTAGGACAGCAGCTCACACCAGCACGCCCACACCTCCTGCACACAGGCACACAGAGAGAGAGAGAGAGAGAGAGAGAGAGAGAGAGAGAGAGAGAGAGAGAGAGAGAGAGAGAGAGAGAGAGAGAGAGAGAGAGAGAGAGAGAGAGAGAGAGAGAGAGAGAGAGAGAGAGAGAGGGGGAAGGACGGAAGGAAGGAAGGAAAGAGAAACAGATGACAAAGAGACAGAGAGAGAAATGGAGAGAGAGAAACAGGGAGAGAGAGAGACACAGAGAGAGAGAGAGAGAAGAGAGAGAGAGAGAGAGAGAGAGAGAGAGAGAGAGAGAGAGAGAGAGAGAGAGAGAGAGAGAGAGAGAGAGAGAGAGAGAGAGAGAGAGAAATGTTGGTGGTTGTTCTAGTCTGGGTAAAGGAATCGAGGAAGGAGGAACAGTCCAACTCTTTCATTTCCCCAGAGACAGGTTGAAGCTGGTGCTGCTTTAATGGTTTAATGTTATCTGTTCATCTTTTATGTTAATCCACAGGGGCTAATTCTAAAATCTGGAGAGAGCGAGAGGACAAAAGAATGAGATAGAGAGGAGGTCAGATGGTGTTGTGTATCCTACAGTTCCAACAGGGTTAGGTTGTATGTGTATGTGTGGTTGGGTGGCTTGTGTATGTGTGTGTGCGTGTGTTTGTGAGGTTGGGGTATGTGTGTGTGCGCGTTTGTGTGTGTATGTGGTTGGGGTTATGTGTAAGTGTGACTGGATGGTGTGTGTGTGTGTGGTTTGGGGTATGTGTGCGTGTTGTTGGGTGGTGTGTGTGTGTGTGTGTGTGTGTGTGGATGTGTGTGAGGGTGTCCTACCTCCAGGGTCTTACACTTGCCATCCAAGCGGCTGCAGAGGCGCTGGTAGTTGGCTGTCAGCACGTCCAGCTCGGCGCGCAAGGCATCATGGGCTGTGGGCGGGGCCTTGGAGATGAAGCTGTTGACGGAGTCGGTGAGCAACTTGACCTTCAGCTCTTTAGAGTGGACCTCCTCCTGAGCTCTCTGTATAGGGGGGGGGGGGGGGTCACATTCATAGCATTAGAGAGAACCTCCTTGGGTTCTGTTGTGGGGGGGAGTGCAGTTCAGACTGGGGCAAGATACAGTGGAAATAACAGAGAGAAAGTGATTAAGAGATGGAAGACAGATAGAGGGGGAAAGAGCGTAAGTAAAGCTTATTTGTATAGCACCTCTCGCAGATAAAAATCACAGTGTTTCACAACAAAATGCAATATAACACTACAAATAAAGAATACAGGAATATTTTCAATAGAAAAACATGACATAAACACCATTAAAAAAAAACCCTCAACTAACTAAAAGCCTGCTTGGACAGAAGTCTTGAGTTGCTTTTTAAAAGCCTTGACAGAAGTCGCACACCGTAGAAAGAGAGGCAAAGCATTCCACTACCTAGGGGCCACTGCTCGGAATGAACGATCCCCTCTAGTTTAAAAATGGGTACAGGGAACCACTAAAAGCTTCTGACCCAATGACTTCAAATTACGAGTGGGGGTATGAAGCTGTATTAAATCAGAATGTAGGCAGTACTCTGAAAGTGAGGACCAGGATTTTAAATTGAAGAGAGAGGGCGCTTTTATTTCTGATCTGGGTGGGGGGAACACAGCCAACAGTATTACTGAGCTGGAATGGACTGAGGAGAGAGGGATAAAGGGATGGAGAGATGAAAGGATGACTGAGGGATGGAGGGATGAAAGGATGTGAGGATGGAGGTTTCTGAGTCACAGAGGGTTGGATCAGAGCCATGCACAGGGCAGACAGGTGATAGGTCTTTAATTTCAGAAACACACACACTCTCTCTCTCTCTCTCTCTCTCTCTCTCTCTCTCTCTCTCTCTCTCTCTCTCTCACAAACACACACTACACACCATCTCTCAAACACACAACACACAAGTGCACGCTACACACACTCTCTCTCTTTCCCTGTCAAACACACAAGTACAGACTGCATGCACACTCCCTCTCTTTCTCTCTCAAACACACACAAGTACACTCTACAAACACCACGAGTGCCTCCCCCCCCCCCCCCCCCCCCCCCCCCACCTTGAGCTCCTCCACGGCCCGGCGGAGCTCCTCGGGGGTGTGGTAGGTGAAGTCTCTCTCCAGGTAGTCCTCCTCCGCCTGGCTGATCCACTCCTGCATCTCCTGCATCTCCTTCCTCAAGCTCATCGTCTTGTCCAGACCCCCCTTCAACGCCGACTTCTTAGCATAGGCCTGGGACACACACGCATGCACACATCCCCGTTCTGTGTGTGCGTGCACGCGTGAGAGCATGTGTGTGTGTGTGTGTGTGCATACGTGTGTGTGTGTGGGTGTGCGTGTGTGTACCTGTTTACAGATGTTTTCCCACTGTGCGTTCAGCTCATTCAGCTCCTTCTGGATGTGGATGGCAAACGGAGGCTCCGCCTCTTTCTTCAGGGACACGCCCACCTCATTGATACCGTTGAGGCTGGGTTGGATGGTGTGGATGTCGTTCACTAGGGCCTGGCCAATCACAGTACAGACAGGGAAGATATAACCGATAAGTTTTGAACCTGGCAGTTGCTTAGCCTGACATGTTGTCAGGCTAAGACAGGACTCTATAGCTAGCCTTTAGAAATCGCTTTGGGTTCTATATTGCTGTTGTATTCTCAGGGTGTGTTGTGCTGAGGGTTCCAAGCAGGGTTCTAGACTGTGGTTCAATGCTGTGTGGTTCTGCTTAGATCTTGAAGGTATATGCTGCTCCAGAGGGGTTGCCAGGTTGGGGAAGGTTGCCAGGTTGAGTAGAGTTACGTACCGTGCACTGCTCCAGCTGTTTCTCCAGGGCCTCGGAGTCTCCCAGGGCTGGCCACTCCTCGTTCAAGAACACGTCAACATCCGCCATCCACTTCCTCAGTGACTTCACGTCATTCTACACAGACACAGGAAAATACATACTGGAATTACAGTGCGCTGTGTGTGTGTGTATATGCATGAGTGTGTTGGTGTGTGTGCTTGTGTGTGTATGCATATGTGTGTATGCATGAGTGTGTTTGTGTGCGTGTGTGTGTGTGTGTGTGTGTGTATGCATATGTGCGTGTATGCATGTGTATGTATGTATGTGTGTGTGTGTAAGGGGGGGTATGCCTGTGTGTGTGTGTGGGGGGGGGGGGGTGTATATCCATGCACACAGCCATCAGTCCTGGTGTGAGAGACCTCAAACTGCAGCAGTTTGGCCATGAGCTCCTGCAGCTTGGCCCTGCTCTCCTCCAGAATGTTCTCCAGACGCCGCCAGCGCAGCAGGATCCCGTCCATCTCCAAACGGTACCTCTGGCTGATCTCTGGAGGAGTCTTCTGGAACACCTGCTCCACACACACACACACACCGAAGCACACAGATATATAAAGGAGTTGCCACGGCAAGAGTCTGATTCTATCATCTGTCATTTTATTGATGCATCTATCCATTCATCCAGTCAGCCATCCAGCCGTTCACCCAGTTACCATCCATCCAACCCTCCATCCATCCATTCCAGCAGAGTTGACCTCTGACCTGATCCACAGTGGAGGTCAGGTAGTCCACCTCACTCTGGTGGGCTTGGAGGGCAATCTGCAGGGCCTGGGAGGAGAGATACACCAATCACTGTGTGTGTGTACCTGTGAGTGTGTTTGTTTGATTGTGTGTGTTTGTGGGTGTTTGTGTGTTACCTGGACGTCTGACAGTCTCTGCTCCATAATAGGGTACTCTGTTACAGCTGTGGCTGGGATGGCAAGCTTGGCTTCACACTGCTGTAACCATGCCAACAGGGTGGACACGGTCTCCTTGTACAGTGCTGGGGGCAGGCTTTCCAGGACTACACACACACCACCACACACACAGAGGTTTTAAATAGTACCCTTGGGCCCTGGCGCAATCTGTGTGTGTGTGTGTGTGTGTGTGTCAATGTGTGAGAAAGAGTCTGTGCATGTGTGTGTGTGTTGATACGTGAGTATGTATCAATGTGTCTGTGTTTGTGCAAGTGTATGAATGTGTATGTGTGTGTGTGAGTCTCACCCAGCTGCAGCTGTCTCTCCCTGGCCCTCAGGTCCTCCAGAACCTGCTCGTAGTGTTCTGTGAAGGCGCTGATGTCGGCGTCGAAGAACACCGGCGCGTTCTCCTTCTCCCTCAGCTCCTTCAGATGCTCCTGCAGGAGCTCCACCTGGGGCTGCAGCGAGGAGAGGCGCAACACCTCCTCCTGGGGCATGTGGGGGGGGGGGAGGCAGAGAGAGCGTGTGAGCAGGGTGGAGAGTCAACAGACAAGAGAGGGAGGGGAAGGAGGGGGAGGGAGGGAGGGGGAGCTGGTTTCATTTGCCCTGGCATTGCGTACGTTCATCCAGCACACGCGTCTTGAGAGCTTTGATGAATTTTAACGATCGACGGGGTCGAAAATCAGCGCTCGCGTTGTGCCGCAACTGCTTCAGACCGACATCGATTACAACCTTACCTCAGGCAGAACCGGTCGGCTACATGGACATCTACTAACAACTACACACGTGCCTCGTTCACAACTACAGTCAGCTCCTAGGCACACGCACACTTTCTCTCTCTCAGACACACACACATACTGAACCACAGACAGAAGCAGCCAGAATGTGTACTTACTGACAGACACTGCAGACAGGAGACAGAGAAAAAGACAGACAGAACGTCAGACATGCACATGCTTATACTGTGACACACACACACACAAATACACACACACAAACGCTGACAAACAAACTAAAGCACACACACACAGTCCCTCACCCTGCATCTGTCCAGCTGAACCTTGAGAGGTTCTGGTTCCGAGGCAGGAGGGTGTTGGACCTTCAGCCAGTTCTCTGAGTTCACCACCGCCTGCTCCAGCAGCTGGAACAGGCTGTAGAACGCCAGCACCTGGACACACACAATGTGAGACATTGCATTATTCCACATGTATTCCTGTACAGCCATTGCCCAAGCTGGAGCCGGGTTAATTACTCGCAATCCAATGAATGAAGGCAGACGCAGAGATCAAGTTTTCAAAATGTCAACAAAAACAATTGCATTTATTACGCTGTAAATTCCAAACAAACTATTGCCTGTGTCTGTCAGTATGCAAGTGGTATAAGTAAATATAATTTAGTATAAGTAAGTGGTATTTTGCGGTCTAAAAGCTGTTCTGCTACCCTGTATAACGAGGGCTCCAAGATTCTAACAGGTGCCACAGCTTCTCACTAATTATATAGGCACCTCCTGTCTGACAACATACAGGAGAGCGTACATTTATAAATACTGACCTCCACATTCTGATTTTGTTTTACACATCCACACTTGATATTTTATTTAAATCTTTATCCAAACTTAATCAATATGGCGACAAGAAGGAGAGAGTTGCATGTTGTCCAGTTGTTTGGTCAGACACAGAGCTGCCCCAGGTCCTGACGTCGTGTGGAACGAGGAACATGAGGACCAACTCCACCATAGACTCCTCAAGCCGGAGGGCCAAATGTCTTACATAAATATTTAAGATGGTCCATCAACTTGTATCTATAGTGCCTAGTCAAGGAAAGCACTTATCTCAGAGAGCAAACATACTGTGTGTGTGTGTGAGAGAGAGAGAGAAAGAGAGAGAGAGAGAGAGAGAGTCTATGTGTGTGTGTGTGTTTGTGTTTGTGTGTGTGTGTGAGAGAGAGAGAGAGAGTCTATGTGTGTGTGTACGTGTGTGTGAGAGAGAGAGACAATCTGCACACAGGCACAGAGAGAGAGAGATAGAGAGAGAGAGAGAGAGAGAGAGAGAGAGAGAGAGAGAGAGAGAGAGAGAGAGAGAGAGAGAGACTGTGTGTGTGTGTGTCAGACCTTGCTCTGGTAGTTGAGCCAGGACAGTCTCTCTGCCAGCAGGAGGCAGAACTCCTCCCAACGGCTGTTCAGCTGCTCCGCTGCCTGCTGGATGTCGTCTGCACGGCCCCCCTCTGGAGACACACACACACGCAAAGACACACACACAAAGTCACACACACAAACACACACAAACACAGAGAGCGAGAGACACACACACCCAGACATGCACACATTTTAATCAATTCTTAAATATATATATATATGTATATATGACAATGTATCATTTTATAAGCAATTTAAATATTTTCTGAGATTTCACAAATCCTCCAAGCTGCCAGTGACAGTTAAAACACACACACAAAGTACACACACGAATGTAGACACACGCACACCTGTGACATCCAAAACACACACACACACACCTGCACACACACAGACAAGCAGGCAGACAGGGGTCAAGGGTGAGAGTCGTCTCATCAGGGGAACAGAGGACTGTGGCGCTCGCCTTGAGCTAGAGAGCAATGGCCAAGACAACCGTTACCACGGCAACAGCCGGGGGACAGGTAGCAGGGTTGCCATGGGGACAGTGGGCGTGTCTTACCGCTAGCCAACTGATGGAGGAGAGCCTGAGCCGAGCGTGTCGCTTCTTGAAGCTTCCGGAACTTCTCCGGCCTCTCCCTGTCTATTGCCTAGGAGACGGAGGAGGGGAGGAGGGAAGGAGGGAGGGAGAGGGGGAGATGGATGGAGGGAGACGAAGCAAGGGAGCAAGAAAGAAGGAGAGAAAGGTGGGTAATAGAGACAGAGTGAGAGAAAGAGGGAGATACATGGATGGAGGGAGATGGAAGAGAGAGATGTAATGAGAAAAGGAGGGAGGGAAGGTGGTGACAGAGACAAAAAACAGAGAGAGAGAGAGACAGAGAGACAGAGAGAGAGAGCAGTGAAACAGCGTAAAAGCAGATATGCAGATACCCAGGCTAAAGAACAGTAGGAGAGAGAAGGAGATGCACTGTGTTGGCTGTACGGATCTGTGCTTGAGCTGAAACATTCAGCTGAACACTCACAATCCTGGCCAGTGTACCGTATGTATTATAATGATGACTTGACACTGAGGTCTGGGTGGATGGTATTGATGTTTGACTGGCTAGAGAGTTGCTGATCCCAGCAGTATCGCGATGGAAACATGTCAGGCCATAATATCTCCAGCTGTGTTTGACCTTTGTTGTACATGTGTGTACTGTACGCTGGCTTGTAGAGGATTCACATGGCTGATTCAGTCTCTACTGTCTCCACTATAGGACACAACGTCTCTACTGTCTACAGTGTCCCTCATGTATTTCTACAGAGTGTATCTATTTAGTCTCTATTGTGTCTCTACTGTAGAACTAATGGATCAGCACTGTGTCTCTACTATGTATCTAGTGCAGCTCTACTGTTTCTCAACCGTGCATCTACTGCATGTGTGTTGTGTCTCTCCTGGCAGTCTACTGTGTGTCTGTTGTGTTTCTCCTGACAGTCTACTGTGTGTCTGTTGTGTTTCTCCTGACAGTCTACTGTGTGTCTGTTGTGTTTCTCCTGACAGTCTACTGTGTGTCTGTTGTGTTTCTCCTGATAGTCTACTGTGTGTCTGTGGTGTTTCTCCTGACAGTCTACTGTGTGTCTGTGGTGTTTCTCCTGACAGTCTACTGTGTGTCTGTTGTGTTTCTCCTGACAGTCTACTGTGTGTCTGTGGTGTTTCTCCTGACAGTCTACTGTGTGTCTGTTGTGTTTCTCCTGACAGTCTACTGTGTGTCTGTGGTGTTTCTCCTGACAGTCTACTGTGTGTCTGTGGTGTTTCTCCTGACAGTCTACTGTGTCTATGCTGGGTGTTTTCGGTGTCATTACCAGGACTTTATCGTGCAGCTCCTGAACGCTGCCCTCCTTGCGGGACACAGAGAACTCGGGGCTCTGCAGGATGGCTTCCGACCGCGTCATGAAGCTGTGCAGCTCTGTGAAGTCCACATCAAACCTGTACACACACACACACAGTAAGAAATATTCAATACAAAACACAACCAATCAACCTTGCCGTTGGACAATGCACCATTTGACTTAACTCTATAGTGTTTCAATCTGCGGTACTATCCTTGCATCCTCATTTTCTGCTCTACTCTGCTTTACTGTACTCTAAAGATTTGGTTTGTTTGGATAGACAGACAATGGCCTACCTGCTGTTGGCCTGTAAGGCTGACAGACTGACAGGCAGGCAGACAGACAGACAGACAGACAGACAGGCATACGGTCAGACAGACAGACAGACAGGCATACGGCCAGACAGGCAGGCTGACAGACAGGCATACGGCCAGACAGGCAGACCGATGAGTATTGAACTTGTGGGCAGGCAACCTTTTCTTTATCACAGAAAACAGAACGACTGACCATTAAGTGTCTGACCAGAAGGATACTGGTTTACGGGCTTATGGTTAAGTTTTCACCCAGTGCAATGAAAACAATTCACCAGTAACATAAGTGCCAACTCTGAGGCAAATATGACACAATCAATTACTTAAAATACTTCTAATTCATGGACCCAGATGTGGTGTGGGTGTGTCTGGCCAGAAGCATTGAGGGGCTTTCTGATTGGCTAGGGGTTGTGAGTAGCTTGCTGGTTGGCTAGGGGCTATGAGGAGCTTCACTGATTGGACAGCTCACCTCTTCCTGAGCTCCGAGTCCACGACGATCTGTCTCTTCTTCTGTGGTGACGGAGAGAGCTCCTCCTTCCTCTGGCGCACAGACACCTTCTCACGCGTCGTCACCTTGGTTACCGTTGCCATGACAGAGTGTGTTATCTCTGACTGCGCCGTGGTGACAGCCAGCGAGATCTGGAAAGAAGACACACACACACAAGTGAAATATTCCGAAAGTAAACAAGCCAGAGTGATAGGGACGCTTGAGAGCCAATCAAAAAAGACTAATGGACATACTCTAACCACCTGTTAGAGGAGGACACATATCTTGTATACTTTTATACATGCTCATATAATGTGACATCCACTCACTCACTCACAGACACACACACACCCTCACCATTCACACACAAACACACAGTCCCGTTTCCACCCTGCAGATTCAAGGTTAGTCCACCCTCTCAGCTGCTGCTTATGGCCATGACATGATAAACCATGAATACACCATATTCCATATTCCATTGTTGTTTGCTTTATATATATGTATGTATATGTATGTATGTGTGTGTATGTGTATGTATGTGTGTGTTACACTTAGAGATTCCTGTTGTTTAAATTGTAACTTGCTTAACGACATGCTCTTATGGTTCTTCCCTTTGGCACTTGGTTGTTCACAATGTGTGCTTCTTGTTCTGGCTACCCGCAATGCTTTGGGGCTATCTTGTTGTTATTAACAGTGACCTATGCACTTTGTAAAGCTCTCTCTTGGAAGTCGCTTTGGATAAAAGCGTCTGCTAAATGAATAAATGTAAATGTAATGTAAATGTGTGTGTGTATGTATGGATGCGTGTGTGCTGTGAATATAAAGACAGCTAAACAGAAGAGATCATTTGGCTGTCATGGAGATGATCAGAGAGGGTAGATACAAGAGAATCTGTAATTGTGTGTGTGTGTGAGTCTGTTTATACATGGGTGGATATATCTGCTTGTACAAATGTGCGTGTGCTATTGCATGTCTGTATTCAGGCATGCGTGTGTGTGTGTGTGTGTGTGTGTGTGTGTGAGGGCCATGATGAGGGTGATTAGCAGGGTACTAATGAAGCCTCTGTGCTCCTCAGCTTCATGATCCTGATTAAAATGTCTCCGGAAAGGAGGGAGAGGAGGAGGAGCAGAGAGAGATTACAGAGGAAATATGGAAAGAGAGACAGTTAGAGAGAGGGAAAAAAGTGAGTTTGAGAGTCATACTGCAGCAGTAACATGTAGTATTCCAGTATTGCTGCAGTATAGGACCGGTAGTATTCCAGTAGTGCTGTAGTGTACATTGTACTCTAGTATTGCAGTAACACTACAGTACAGTGTACTCTGTAGTATTGCAGTAACACTACAGTACAGTGTACTCTATAGTATTGCAGTAACACTACAGTACAATGTACTCTGTCATACTGCAGTAGTGCTGGTATAGTACCTGCGAGTTTGAGGCCTCCAGGCTCTGCAGCAGAGCGTCCCAGCGCTGAGCAAAGTTCTCCAGCCTGGCCTGCAGCTTGCTGGACATCTCCTTGTTCTTCACGCTGGACAGAAGCTCCTGGCTCATGGAGCACAGCTTGTCCATGGTCGGCCTCTTCATATCCAGGTCCCCCTTCACAGCCTGCCAGGAACACACACACACATTCACACACACTGCAGGAGCACGCGTATGGAACACGCGTATGGAACGCGTATGGAACACACGTCTGTATGAGTTCTTCATGCCTTGTCGAGAGGTCATGGAGAAAAATCATGTGTAAACACCGCCCCCTAAGTCCCCACCGGACTATGGTCATTGACCGCTGCAGCTGTCACTCACCGCCAGCCTCCGGAGACCAGCCACCATGTCGGCCTGCTCTTTGAAGCCTGAGGTCTTGATGGAGCGAACGAGCTCCTCCTTCGTGGTCAGCCAGGAGTCAAACAGCGCCTGGGGGGGAGGAGGGGCAATTAACAGGGATCGACATACCAGTCAACCTGCCTGCTGGAGAAAGTAGGTGATTAGAGGGAAGATATGAAGAATTATAAGAGAGGGGAGAGCAAGGAGGAGTGGATGAAAGAAGGGATGAAAGGAGGAAGGAAGGGATTAAGGGGGAAGGAAAGATGGATGGAAGGAAGGGGCGGGAAGGGGAGGCACATGTCACTTCCTCCTACCTGCTCCTCAGTGAAGTGCTGCCACTTGAGCAGGATGTCCTGGAGGAGGAGCCAGCGCTCCTCCGTCCACTTACAGATCGCTGCCCAGCGGTCCCCTAGCACCTGCACACACACACACACACAGTTAGAGAGGTGGACTGAATTCTTTCTTTACAATCTTGGCTTGGTGGCCATAAGGCACCTGTTGGCATGACAACCCTTCTCTGTTTCTCGACATAGCAAACATGCGTGTGTGTGTGTTTGTGTGTGTGTGGGTGTGTATCCTTGTATTTCAGTGTCACCTGTAGTTTCTGCTCCAGGTCAGCAGTGGCGCTGTCTCCACTGTTCTCATCCACCACCACCACCATGTGGGTCAGAGAGTTTACCCTCACCTGCTCCATCTCTAGGTCTTCCTGTAGGAGCTGCTCACATACACACACACACACGTCAAACACATACATACTGGTATCAAAACTCTGTCAGGGGGACAAGAGGTGACACACCACCCTGAGACAGGAAGCAGACATACCTTGTGTTCCTCCACCTGCCGTTTGACGTGCTCCAGGTCTGGTCCCATTGGCTGAGCCCCCATGCGCTTGATACGCTCCTCTGTAATCTCCAGCCAATCGGTGAGTTGCTTTAGCTGCTGGTGCTGCAGGTCCATGAGCACCTCGTGAAGTCTGGGAGGGGGGGGGGGTTATATGTAAGCATATTCTCAAAGATTGCGCAGTATGACCACATTTAGAGTTCAGGGTGGGGGGGATGATTTGTAAATGATATAGAGTATTTGTGTAAATCATTTTTTGGTTGTCTGTTTTCATGAAGTTCAAATAACTTTCAATCAAGGATCATATATTTATGTGTGTGTTTTTCTGTGTATACAGTATGTGTGTGTTTATCTGAGTGTGATGTGTATGTGTGTATGTGTGACGTGTGTGTACCTGCTCTGTCGCTCCATGCTGGCCACCCTCAGGTGCTCCCAGCGGGAGTTCAGCAGGTTCATCTGCTCTCGCACCTCGGACTCCTCCCCCTCACTAAGATTCCCCTCCCCCAGGAGGGCGGAGCCAGCACGCAGGACACGCCCCACGCTGCCTTGGTGAGACGTCAGCTCCACCATGTAACCCTGGCAACACACAGGAAAAACCCCCACATCAATACGGTGCACACAATAGTCGATCTGTGTGTGTTTGTTGTGGGTTGTGTGTGTTGTGTGTGTCGCCCCCTCTACCTCGTGAGTGTGAAACTGCTCCTTGACTTCCTCCACCTGGGAGGAGATGGAGGGCTGGGCCTGGAGGCCGTCCTCCGCTGACAGCAGCCATGTCAGAACCTCCTCCAGAGCTGATTGGTAGCCCTCCAGGTGGGCGGAGCCTGGTGGGAGAGGGCTCAGGCCTCGTTGGAGATCATCCTGGCTGCCCCCGCGCAACTGTGTGGGGGGGGGGGGAGGGTTTAGAAGGAGAGGGGGGTCCTTAGATGGAAGAGGGATGGTGGTTGGGGCTGGGGGTTGGTTTGGGGAGGCGTGGAGCTAATGAGAGATGGATCCATCCCATCCTGTGGCTGCCACAAACACGCACGCCCACATACACACATGCACGCGCACACACGCCATGCAGAATGTCTCCGCATCCATTGAACATCCTGCCCCATTGTTTTACAATGGAAACTTTTCAATGCATGGCCTCCAGCCAGGTCTGGTCTGGGTCCGATCTGGCCCTGGCTGTCCAGGCAGCTTACACACAGACAGGTTCTACGCACACAACTGAGGGGACAGGAAGGAGGGGCCTAGAAAGAGACCAGGCCGAAGGGGGTGTGGCCAGACAGGGTAAACGGGACGTTAGCGCAGACACAGACCTGATCAGTAAAGCGCCTCCTCTTTTGCTCGGGGGACTGGACATAGGCAGCCTGGGTGTAGGCATAGCTCTTATAGCGCGTTTGTAGAGACGGAGAGGGGCTACGCACACGACCCTGAGCCACACTCACTGTAATCTACGGACAGAGAGAGCGAGAGAGAGAGAGAGAGAGAGAGAGAGAGAGAGAGAGAGAGAGAGAGAGAGAGAGAGAGAGAGAGAGAGCGAGAGAGAGAGAGAGAGAGAGAGAGGACAGAGAGTGATAGAGAAAGAGAGAGAGTGGAGGCCAATAGAGAGGGTCAAGATGGGGGGACAGTAGATGAGTGAGTCAAGGGCGTGGATGTAGAGGACAAGAAAGAAAAGAATACGAACACAGAGAGCCATGTAGGCGGGAGAAAGAGAGAGGAAGGATAGAGAAGAGAGGGGAGGGAGAGAGAGAATGACAGTGTGTCAGATCAGAGTACAAGAGAAGGAGAGAGGAAGATAACACATTTAAACATGACAGAGAGACAGAGCTACAGGCTCCAGATAGACTATTCTATTCTATTCTGCTCTGTTCTGTTCTATTATCTTTTATCTCTGGGACTGGTATACGGCTAAAGGCAGGCTGGCTGTGTGAGGGTTGTGGGTTAACATCCTTTCTAACTGGAATCCAGCAGAATATCTAGTAACACATTCTCACGCACTCAGCTCACACGGTTGAGAGTTACGCTCCCGTGTGGATGAGTCACCAGGATGTGGCCGCGTGTGTAATAGATTTGTGACAGTGTTGTGACAAGAACGAAAATGATGATGGATGAGGAGTTTGTTAATGATGGTTGGTCTGTCTGTCTGCCTTTCTGTCTGTCTTTTTGTCTGGCTGCCTGACTGACTGCTTGTCTGTTTGGCTGCTTGACTGACTGCTTCTCTCTAGCTATCTGTCAGGCTGTCCGTCTACCTGACTGACTGCTTGTCTGTTTGGCTGCTTGACTGACTGCTTCTGTCTAGCTATCTGTCAGGCTGTCTGTCTACCTGACTGACTGCTTGTCTGTGTGTCTGGCTGCCTGACTGATTGCTTGTCTGTCTGTATGTCAGACAGTGTGACAGAAACTGAAAGCCTTAATAATCCCTTGAGTTTCTTAGTGACAAGCTGGCATGGCCACGCAACATCATGATACCATGCCAATAGATCACCATAGCAACTGTTACCATAGCGATGACAGCATCTTATCTCATCCTAATGATTACAATTTGCCAAGGCAATGGCACTCAACTGTGACGATGCTGTCTCGCTATGGTAACGGGATGACTTCTTCAATGTAGAGTAACGACATCCCATAGTAAGCATGTTAACAATGATGTGGCGGATGCAAGACAGGGACCAGTGTACATGTGTAGAAGTTCACAAAGGGTGTGTTTGTGTGTGTGTGTATTTGTGGGCCAGACCTGTTGAGAGTAGCGCTGCTGTGTCTGGACGGTGTAGCTCTCCTCCTGGGTGACCCGGGTGCTGGGCAACGCCTCCACCTCCTGCACTGCCTCCATAGTGACCCCGTGTGGAAGGACTTGGAACAGCGACGTCACGTACATCATGACGGACTTCTTATCAGGGTGGGAGACAGCCACGTCTGGAGAGAGGGGCCCAAAGTTACAAACCTCGATCCACCTCTACAACTACACAGATATACACACACACACACACCTTTACACACGCTGTACAAACTGTCATGATGGACTTCTAATCAGGGAGGGAAGACAGCAAAGTGATTCAGTCCATATGACCTCTCCTCACACACTGTACCAACACACACACACTCGCTCTGCACAAACATACAACACACACACTCTCGCTCTGCACAAACATACAACACACACACTCTCGCTCTGCACAAACATACAACACACACACTCTCGCTCTGCACAAACATACAACACACACACAAAACCCTTCTAACAGAGACACCAGTTAGAAGCAAGGTCAGCATGGGAATGAGGCCAAGAGGACTGATGGATCGCAGAGCGGTAAATGTAGACAAGAGTTATCGATCAGAGAGTGATAGATGGAGACCAGAGTAATAGAGACATGAGGGCTGGATAACAGACCAGAGTAATGGATATGCGAGTGGATGGAGAATAGAGGGAGGGAGACCATGTGAGAGTGTGTGTTTGTTTGTGTGTGTGTGTGTGAGATGGGAGGAAGCTTGATAAGGCAGGAGCACACTGCAGTGAAAAACTGTTTCTTTATTGTCTAACGGCAGTTCTCCATCTGCTGCTGACACTGGGTGTGTGTTTGTGTCTGTGTGTCAGTATGTGTGTCCTGAACACAGCCCTCAGATCTATCTCGATGATGATCTGAGACATTGATAGATGTCCTGTTGTCAGGGAGACCATATATCACACAACACCGTGTGTTCCAAAGCCACAGCAGCCACTGAACCTTGGGCTACCCTCAAGAGGTTGTGTGATGACTAGCTGGGCCAACGGCTGGGCCAACGGCTGGGCCAACGGCTGGGCCAACGGCTGGGCCAACGGCTGGGCCAACGGCTGGGCCAACGGCTGGGCCAACGGCTGGGCCAACGGCAGGGCCAACGGCAGGGCCAACGGCAGGGCCAACGGCAGGGCCAACGGCAGGGCTAACTACCTGGTCAACAGCTAGGCTAACTACTAAGCTAACAGCCTGGATAATAGTTAATGTAGGAGCTAGGCTAACTGCTGGGATACCAGAAAGGCTAACAGCTAGGCTAACTGTTAGTGAAACCTAGGGGTTTTCCGACAGCAATTGATGAATTCAGGTGGTGTCAGAATCAATTAACAAAGCCATTAACCAATCGACCAATGGGGAGCAGGGTGTCAAATCATATAAAGCCCAGTATAATTCTGAGGTCTTCTTCCTGGTCTGCTGTGTTCACAGTGTCCTCCGCTGTCACACCAGACTCAAGGATGTGCACATACTGTCACCAAGGCAACAGTCAATCAAATACAGCAGTCTAGCAGAGGAGTTGCATCAGTGAGGAGGCATGACTTCAGGAATATGTTGTTCTCAGTTTTGAAATGGAATTACTGAACTTCACAATTTAGATGATAAAGGCTATTTAAATATTACATTTTCTTTAGATGTTCTCTAATTTCTGCCTTGTAGGCAACATTAAGGACTTCAAACTGTTAGGAATTAGGAACACAATTAGGATTATTTTTGATTATTATTTGACCCCCCTTTAGCTAACAATTTTGTGTCCATGGTTACAATGGGAATAACATGGTCTTGATGGAAGTCTATGAGCTGATGGAGATCTAATAGAGGGCTCTGACACAGTCTACTTCGTTAGGGGGACCGAGGCGTGTGATTGGAGGCTATTTAGGGTCTCACTGTGACCGTGTCGCAACTGTGGTGATTGGTTGTGACAGAAGCAGATGAATACTAATCTATAACTGAGAACCAGCAAGCAAAAGGAGCTATGCAGGCAAAACCTTAGTTTGCATGCCTCTGTGTCGAAGCAGTCTCTGTGTCTTATCTTTATCTGGACCTTATACACACTTCCTGGTCTTTGTAGTCTCTCATGTGGTCTCTCTCTGATGATTTTAGTATCATTGTCTCTCTGGTGTCTGTTTTCTCTTATATTCTTTCATTGGTGTCTGTGGTCTTTCTGGGGTCTCCCTAGGTGTTAGGGTCTATTTAGTATTTCTTCTTTGTCACTGGTCTTTCTGGTGTCTCTTAAGTGTCCCTTTGGATCTGTTGTAGGTCTCACCCTCAGGGTCCAGGAGACGCTCTATGCCCAGGTGTTCCTCCGCCCTGCTGAAGGCGTGGTCAAGCCTCTCGATGGCGCTCGACTTCTTCTCCACAGTGCTCCAATCAAACAGCTCGGGCCTGGAGCGGTAGAGGGGACCAGCCAATCATATTCTCCGTCAGACAAATCATCTGATACACACATACACAGCACCCACCCCCCACACACACCTGTGGCTGTGAAGTAGGGCATTGAAAGCCAGGCCATCGTTCCAGCTGCTGGAGAAGTTGACCACATTGACTTGTGGGTAATCTTTGGTGGACTGCCGCACCCAGCCCAGCAGAATCTTCTCACTGTTGGTCTGCTGTAGGCCCGCCATCACATCCTTCATCACATCCTTTACCTACACACACAAGTATAGACAATAAAACATAAACAAATCTGTATGGCACAATATTTACTGTGCACAATGCACAATATTTACAATACTGTGATGAATGGTAACGAGTGGACTGAGAATAATTCAAGCGCTGAACATGATTCCATCCCATGTGTCTGATAAAGTGGATTGAAAAATGTTGGTCTCCTTCCCAAAACTAAGGCCTACACACCCTCAAAAACTCTGCAGGAAGGAATACACCCTTCATAGCACAAACATTTGTGAGGCTTGACGCACAAAACAATTCGCTCACACTTTTAGCCTCGTTTTACTGTGAAGCCTACGAGCCGCTGCATCCCTGTTATTGGCTACATAGCTTTGCCTATAAATAGTCTGTGAAATGTCCCAAGTTAATAATCAACCATGACTGCATGTGTAATAAAGCAGGCAAAGGAGTCTGCGTTTTGGGATGAAAGCGCACAACAACTTTACTTCGAAATAAACATGACACCTAACTAAAGGGCAAACGCCACACGGCCATCCATACCAAATCAAAGAATAAGACATCACAACGAGGTCAGAGACTCAGCTTATATAGCCATCCTAATAAGTCAACACAAAACAGGTGCGTCTAATATTCTGGTGACGCTGATCGGTGCTCAGACGCCGTGTGAACCGTGACAGCATGACTGCAACAATTATGGCAATTCGACAGAAACTTTCAGGTAGCCTATGGTAAGTAATTACCCGTATTGTAACTCACATTGACAGTTCTGCAAATGTCTAATCTATGCACCCGCATCTGCTCAAATCAGAGCCATAGAAAAACGTAAGGAAAAACTCAATTTGACCAGCGATAATACAATTATTATCCGTAGGCTATTATAATATGGAAGTAATTGAGTAATAGTAGGCTATAATATCTATATAATAATCGCTGGTCAAGTTGACTGTTCATGCAGGCCAAACGACTTGCAGACCACCGGGAAATGTCCCGGTTCTAACAAAGGCCAGACAACGCCTGAATGATAATGTTGCACTGAAACCATGAAAACAAGTCAGTATATAGCCTTTCAGAAAGTTTGGACAGGGTGGTTGCTTCAGAAGACAGAGTTCTTCCCCCGTTACACACAAACAACATCCAATGGCACACACAAACACACACCGACACCCATGCACACATATCACATACAAACGCGCACACACAGAGAATCACTCCTGGTGTTATTGAGTGACAGTTCTGGAGCGAGGGGGCACAGATGGGGGGAGGGGGGAGGGAGGTCGAAGCATCGATGCATCTGGCATATCTGCATTATTTATGCAGATCTTTCCATCAGCTCACACACACTCACAAATGCATAGGCAAACATACACCTTCGTACACCTACATGTGAAGCACACACTCATAAACACACACACACACACACACACTTACAAGCTGATACCCAGCTCAGATGCTTAAAGATAAACCCCTCCAGGATCTGTTAAAAGACATCCATTATACGACTGCACAGCGAGGATCTTTAGTGTATTTGTCTGTGTCTGGGTGTGTGTGTTTGTATAACCTAGAGTTGCAAATTAAAGCTAGAGAGCCTGCCCAATCACAGACAATTAAATAGTCTCCCCTGACAACAAGCCAAATCAAGGCAGAGGTGCACCCACACCCACAACTACATTGAGACACTTACACACACAGACTTCTCCAAAGGTTAGTTAGTGATGTGTCTCCAACTATGTTCCAGCAGCACTGTTCGTCAGTGTACAGTCAGGGCTCATTGGGGAGTAGGTCACTGTATGCATTTACACTCTAATTGGGGACAGCAATGACAGAGGCAGGATATTCACACGTACGTACCCACACACACACACACTCGGACTAAAACAGACTTCATTCTCAGACAACCCAGTATTACACTGACAACACACAAGCATGCATAAGCTACACACACACACACACACACACACACAACCCCACCCCCCGCACACACACACGCACAGTCCAATATTTAAACACAGCAGAGATTTCCCATTACCTGCATCATTAATTTTATGCAAATGTAGCTGAAGAGAGAGTGATTATCATAGGGATGAGGTTGTGTGGGCGGGGCTTAAAGGGCTAGATTCTGTGGTTGTATAGTCGTCACATTATGGATGAGTAGAGGTCATTTTAGAGTTGTACAGTGGTTACATTATGGACAAGTAGAGGTCAGAATGGGGATGGACAGTGGTTAGATTGTGGTTAGACAGAGTTTCAGCTATGGTTGGACTGTGATTAGATTGTAGATGAGTCCTGAAGGGAATCATTCCAGGGCTACAAGGATGTAGGGGCTATGTCGAGGTAGAGTTATGCATGTGTAGTGGTCAGGTGTGAGCACACCAACCTTCCAGTGGGGAATGATGCTCCAGATCAGCAGCAGTGGTCATGATGGTGGTTGTGTTGTAGTGGTTGTGTTGCAGTGGCTGGGTAGTGGTTGTGTTGTTGTGATTGAGTTGCATTTGTGTAGTGGTTGTGCAGCGGTTGTACAATGATTGAGTTGCAGTGGTTGTGTCGTGGTAGAGTAACACTTTGTGGTTGTGGATAATCCTAACCTGCCAGTGGAGAATGATGCTCCAGATCAGGCCAAGAATCAATTTGTGATTCCCATCAACGATGTCCGCCCCTCCAATGTTTACCAGGTCAACCTGTAGCGAGGATTTAGCTCAGTTCAAACACTTATATTCATTTCTCACACTGAGATAACATATCATGCCTCATAGTGTCACGGCGTGTGCATCTGGGTGCGTAAGTATGTGTGTGTAATATGTGTATAGGAGTGTGTGCGTTTGTGAGTGTTGGTGTGTATACATATGTATGCCTGTGTTGATGTGTGTGTACTGTAATTGCTTGTAACCTATACTCACGTTGTTCTTCTGAAGGATCTGCAGGGCGCGGTTGACATTATTGAGTGAATGAACACGTGTAAACCCTCTCTCTTTTACCTACACACACAAACACACAAACACACACAGCACCAAGACGAGAGGATGTGTATGTGAGACTGGTGTCCTTGCTCGGAGGAACTCAGACACGTTGTTGTAAAAGAGCTTGTTTAAAGTTTAGGAGGAGACATATAGTCTGACAGACAGGGAGCAGGGAGAGACAGAATGATGAGGGGAGGAGAAATGAAAAGAAGACAAAGGCAAGGGGGAGAGAGGGAGAGGGTATGAGCAAATAAAGTACAGGAGAGGAGCGAGAGATACATAGAGAGAGAGAGATACATAAAGTGAGAGAGATACATACAGAGAGAGAGAGAGAGAGCGAGAAGAAGAAAGCACAGAGGGAGTGAGAAGGCGAGAGAAAGAAAGATCGTGAAAAGGAGAAAGAGAGAGGGAGGAGAAGGAGTTTAGGGAGTGAGGCAGAGAAAGGGAAGAGCAGAGGACAGACAGAGTGGTCATGTGACAGACCAGTTGGTGTCCAGCCAGTCCCTCCAGCAGCTCTAGCAGACGGCGGCCATCACACAGGTCAGAGAACAGGTCCTCGATAGGGGGCTTCCCTGTCTGGGAGGGGGGAGAGACACAGATTCATTTATAATCGGAGAATGTGCTCAAGCGACCAGCCATAAATCCAGCTATATTTTGCAGGCGGTTAAACATGGTGACGTTTGATTAATTTTTATAGTTTATGTTGTCTGAGTGTGAAGCACCAAGCTGGCTGTCCATAGTGGAGAGAAGGAGAGAGGTTGGATGGTAGACAAGGGGGTCAGTTAGCCAGCCAGTGTAGGGAGGGAGGCTAAGGAGGACAGGGGGGGGGGGGGGTCTAATCCCCTGGGCTGAAAAGCATGCTCCCGTCCAATAGATTCCTCCACACACACCTGAGCCACTGTCTCCATGACAACGGCACACCTCCTGCACCTCAGTAATCAACTTTCAAAATAAAGGAATGATGTTTCTGGAGAAGTCGCACACACACGCACAAACCCAGACACACACACACACGGATAAACACACACACATACCCCAACAAACAATCACATCCAGACCCATGCTACAACAACAACAACAAGAGCAACACTAACAGATGATTCCTGGAGGAGAGTGGAGGAGTGAGGGAGTTACCTTGGAGAACTGTGAGTTTATCCATTTTGAGAAAGTCTTCTTCTGAACGTCCTCTCGTTCGTCTGAGGAAAGGAGACAGGGGAGAAGGAGGGAAGGGGGAGAGGGGAGAAGGAAAGGGGGTGAGAGGAGAGCAGGAGAAGAAGACAAGAGAGCTCTTGGACGAAGACAGACCCAGTTCTGGAGAGCAGATGCCAGTGTGTTTTTGTGTTTATTTCAGTCTGGGGACATTCTTATTCACCGAAGCTATCTTTTCCACCAATTATCACCGAAGCTATCTTTTCCACCAATTATCACCGAAGCTATCTTTTCCACCAATTATCACCGAAGCTATCTTTTCCACCAATTATCACCGAAGCTATCTTTTCCACCAATTATCACCGAAGCTATCTTTTCCACCAATTATCACGAAGCTATCTTTTCCACCAATTATCACCGAAGCTATCTTTTCCACCAATTATCACCGAAGCTATCTTTTCCACCAATTATCACCGAAGCTATCTTTTCCACCAATTATCACCGAAGCTATCTTTTCCACCAATTATCACCGAAGCTATCTTTTCCACCAATTATCACCGAAGCTATCTTTTCCACCAATTATCACCGAAGCTATCTTTTCCACCAATTATCACCGAAGCTATCTTTTCCACCAATTATCACGAAGCTATCTTTTCCACCAATTATCACCGAAGCTATCTTTTCCACCAATTATCACCGAAGCTATCTTTTCCACCAATTATCACCGAAGCTATCTTTTCCACCAATTATCACCGAAGCTATCTTTTCCACCAATTATCACCGAAGCTATCTTTTCCACCAATTCCAGCAGGAATGCTATGCCTGTCTGTCTGTCTGTCTGTCTGTCTGTCTGTCTGTCTGTCTGTCTGTCTGTCTGTCTGTCTGCATGTCTCCTAACTGGCCTGACCAGTTGGAAGTGAGGTGGAAAGGGGCCGATGTATGAGAGGGGGGAGTGGAGCAAAGGAGAGAGAGAGATAAATCGAGAGAATCAGATGCAGAGGACCATATTGCACGTATGAGTTGATATGGTTGTGATGCCCCCTGCTGTGGATGACTGAACACAAACATACACCCCAGGCACCACAGCAGGAGAATTACAATGATTAAGAGTGATAGTGTGTGTGTCTGTGTTTGAGTGTGTGATTGTGTGTGAGAGAGATAGAGATAAGGAGTGTGTGTGTGTGTGTGTGTGTGTGTATGTGTGTGTGTGTGTGTGTGTATGTGTGTGTGTGTGTGTGTGTGTGTGTGTGTGTGAAAGAGAGTGTGTGTGTGTTGACATTGACAGGGCCTTGACTAATGGACCTGATAATGAAACGTCTCCTTTAATTAAAAGGTCTCTCGTTGAACACTACTGTACGACCTGGGGCACACACACACACACTTGCAGACACACACAAAAATACACACCAAAAGTCTGTGAGTCTGAGGAGAGCTGTAGTCTAATGTAAACAAGCTAATGGCTGCGTGGATCTCTGTCGCAGAGGACAGGAAGTATCTGTCTGTCTGTCTGTGTGTGTGTGTGTGTGTGTGTGTGTGTGTGTGTGTGTGTGTGTGTGTGTGTATGGAATTAGCAGGGAGGGCAGGAAGCAGTATTCACTGAGACAGAGGAAGAGATCAATATTCCATTTAAACGCCTGTTCCACTGCAGCACACATACACACTCACTCACACACACACATGCTGGCCTCTGATTAAAATGGCAAGAAGTTTAATCTCTGCCAATCCAATGTGAAGATAGAGAAGAAGAAAGAGAGAGGAAAAAGGAGAGAGGAAGAGCGATTAGAGAGAGACAGAATGAGAGAAAGACTGAGAGAGGAGGAGGAAGGTAGTTAGAAGTGGAGGTTAGAGAGGAAGAGCTTAGAATGAGAAAGTTGGAGGAAGGAGGAAAGTGAATTGAGAGAGGAGTTAGAAGGAATATACGGAAGGGAAGAAAGGAGAAGGCGCAATAGAGGTAGAGGTAGCGATGAAAGTAACTGAGCTGTATCTATCAGGCTGTTTGACTGCTGTCAGCACATCCTGAAGAGGTAATCAGATCCACCTGCTTCTCTCTCTCTCTTTTCCCTTCTCCTTCTCCCTTTCTCTCCCTCTCTCTCTCGCTCTGCCCCTCTCCCTCTCTCTTTCTCTCTCCCCCCTCTTCTCTCAGTCTCTCAGGAAGGAAGTGGAGAAGGAGGTGGAGGAAGGGAGAAGAGGAGGAGACGAAAGAGGAGCAGGAGGAAGAGAAGAAGATAAGGGAGGCGGAAGAAGAAGGAAGGATGACAAGTAGTAGAAGAAGAGCAGGCTGGGAGTGTGGTGTTTGAGTGTCTGCTTAAGCGCCAGCCATTCTGCATCCCCGCATAGTTCTCCCTCTCTTACTCTCTCTCTTGTGCTCTCCCTCTCTTGCTCTCTCTCTCTCTCTCTCTCTCTCTCTCTCTCTCTCTTGTGCTCTCCCTCTCTTACTCTCTCTCTCGCAGACTCACACATGCACACTTTTACTTAATCCGTGAGGTGAGAAGATGAAGGAGGCAAGGACCCTATGTCACCACTGCACTGACTAACCCATATCACACATCAGGCAAAAGCAATCTACACAGAGCTAGGCTGATGTCACCAGACAGACAGAAGCAATCACTGAATCCCAGATGAGGAGAGAGAGGAGTGGGAAAAGAAGGAGAAAGACAAATAGAGAGAATAGAGGAATAGCGGGAAAGTGACAGAGAGACAAGGGGAAAGGAGAGAGAGAAAGAGAGAGGCGAGTACACTGGGGAAACTAGCGAATCAGAATACAGCAAGACACATTGGGTAATACACAAGACCATCTGCTGAGCAGTATATACCTAAAAACACACACGCACGTTTGTGTCTCCATCTACCTCTTCCCTTTGCACCGTAGGAGACAGACACTGTGTGTATGTGTGTGTGCGTGCGTGTGTGTGTGGAGCAGTGTTAGCTCTTGCCAGAGAAGCAGACCCAGACATATTCAGGTCTGCCCCCTCTTCACCTCTAGCAAGGGAGGACTGCCACATTGTGCGCGTGTTTGTGTGTTTCGTGTGTGTGCAGCTGTCCAGCAGAACGTATTTATAGAGTGCTAATTTAGAGCTGATGCTCACAGAGAGAGTGAAAGAGAGACAGATAGAGGGAATGGGGGAGGAGGGGGGGGGCAAGGGGAGGGGGGCAGTGAAAGAGAAGTGGAGGGAATGCGAGAGAAGGTAAACACAGCAGAGTCTCAGGGGGAAGGAGGGGAGATTGAAAGGAGGAGCGACAGAGTTGCAGGGAGGGAGAAATGGAGGGAGAAAAGATTAATAGAGGAGAGATGGAGGGAGGAGATATAGAGGGAGGGAGACATAGAACTTGGTAGAGATTGAGGGAGAGAGGGAGAGAGAGTCAGGGAGAAATAGAGCAAGAAGAGATGGGGAGGGAGAGATAGGGGGAGGGAGGGGGTAAAGAGGGAGAGATAGATAAGATAGAGGTACGGAAAGAGGGAGGGAGAGATATGAGGAGAGATACAGGGAGGGAGAGATATGAGGAGAGATACAGGGAGGGAGATGTAGAGGGAGGGAAAGAAACACACACAGAGACTCTTACAGTAAAGAAGAGAACCAAACATAAAGAACACAGAGCCAACACAATCATTTGTCCTCCAACAACACAACCTGTTAAGACCACAGACACATCATGTAGCTATCCTGTTAGACCACAGAAACATATTGTAGCTATCCTGTTAGACCACAGACACAAATTGTAGCTATCCTGTTAGACCACAGACACATATTGTAGCTATCTTGTTAGACCACAGACACATCATGTAGCTATCCTGTTAGACCACAGAAACATATTGTAGCTATCCTGTTAGACCACAGAAACATATTGTAGCTATCCTATTAGACCACACACAAATTGATAGCCTGTTAGACCACAGACACATTGCTAGCCTGTTCTGCCATGGACACAATGTCCTGTTAGACCACAGACACATAATGTAGCTAGTCTGTAAGACAACAGACACAGAGCTAGCTAGTTTGACCACAGACAAATAGCTAGCATGAAAAGCACCAGAACAATGATCAGAGATTTGTCTTTGCTTCTGCGCCCCTCCCCATCACTCTCTAATTGGCTTGAGAGGATTTTGGAGGATTTGAGTAGGTGGACCAAAAGAACACCCCCATCCCCAGACAAGGCTAATTTACACACAGGGACTAGGGCTGGTCTGGGGTCTGCCCTCCGCCCCCACCCTACCTGCCCGTGGGAGAATGTGTGTGTGTATGGAAGAGAGAGTTTTGACACACTATTTCAGTACAATGAAATATTGCATGCAGTTTGAAGTCTATATAGACTTCTCACTGCTGAGAGAACACACATCTCTCTATCTCTCTCTCACTTTTTCTCAGTGTCTCTAGCTTAATAGTTGCTCTGTGCCATCTCAGTCATTAATCTCATTCACTGCTTTCAGAGTTTTTCCTCTGATAGTTTATTTTTACGTACCGTATATGTGTGCGTGTGTGCGCACGTGTGTGTAAGGTATGCATAATCATAATAACTGTACAGTGTAGAGGATGAGTCAGGGACTACGGACACCAGACAACCCACATGCACTCTGGGAAGAGGGGTGGGGGTGTCCTTGGGGAGAAAGGGGGGGGGTCGGATGAGGGGGGGTGAAGTGTTTCCGCCAGGGTGGGTAGTGCTGGATAAAAGCCTCCCCCAACTCTCCCACACCCCCCTGATGACCCTGTAATGATCTACAGTGTACTCCTCGGCTAACACTATCCTCCTCTCTTACACTCTGTGTGTGTGTGTGTGTGTGTGTGTGTGTGTGGTGTGTGATTGCATCTTGCCAGCACACTACAAGGCCACACCACCTATTTAATGGATGTTAGTGACCCCTAAGTATATGAAGCAGCGCACACTCAGAGATACACAGTATAGTTTTTACAGTGTGATCCAGTCATCAACCCCACACCAAGAGGATGATGGAACTGACTGCTGAGAGGGCAGACTGGCATACTATAACATGATAAAGAGAGAGAGAGAGACGGAAAAGAGACAGAGTAAAAGAGAGATACTGCAGCTCCACACTGAGTGAGGTGTCTGCTCCTTGGTCATACCCCAGGAAGAACAGAGTGATATGGAAGAGAGAATGGGAAAGACAAAGAGGGTAGAGGAAAAGATGGAACGAATGAGCGAGGGTGACAGACGCGTTAAAAGGAAACGAGAGCAGTAGGAATTGAGAGTAAGAAAGAGAGAGAAGGATATAGAGATTGTAAGAATAATCGAGAAGGATACGGAGATGGAAAGAAATAGAGAGAGAGAAGGACAAAGTTGGGTGTGCTGTTGTCAGGGTTATTCCTCATCAATCGGCCAATCAATAATTTTTGATTCGGTCTCTTTGAAGAAGAGAGGAGAGAAGAGATGAACATAGAAGGTGAGGGGGATGGAGGGATAAGAGAGGGAAAAAAGAGTACGAGAAGGCAGGACAGAAAGAAAGAGTGATAGACACAGTCCTAGAGCAGACAGGGTTATCAGAGTCTGACTAACAGGAAATTGTTCCAAACTCATAGTACAGGAAGTGCCGATGAATATCAGCCTATCAGGAGCCCCAGGAGAGTGGACAATGTCACACCCCACCCCAGCCTCGCCACCACATTCAAGCTGTAGGTACACTTTCACAGTTTGATATGACTTTTATTTAACTTCTAAATGCAAAGCTACAGTTATTCCATCAGCTCCATGGTGCCTTGTAAGATAAATTAAGCATACCTCTATCTTTCCACTATCTGCCTCCGACAGTGCTGGGTTTATCCAGTCCAAGCTGGGTTGAGCTGAAACCAATGCTAGCTTGGGAACACCAATTAGACTGCTGAACTGAGAGGGGGAATGGGACTGTGTTGAATGTATAATTTAATCAACCTAGGATCAGACCTGAGTCTCCTTAATGGCAGACGTGCTCTAATAAACTGTCTATGATTGTTCAAACTTTAGAAAATGATGTATTTCCCAGAACAAATATACCCATATAAAGTACTGACTTAGAAGTATTCCAGCAGATTCATAGACACAAGAAAGCCACAGTATACAGTGTAAACCATACATGACATGTAGTCCAGGCACAGTTGACACTGTAGGGGCACAAAAAGCTTCTACATGTCAAAGCTGATCCTTTTACAGCAGACACACCGCAACCACTCAGGAGCACACACACACACACACACAAACACACACATACAGTCTTCTGGGTCTTTTGTCTAAGAAGTCCTTGGCATTGCACATTGTAAGATTCTTTCTTCTTGTATTACAACACGCTTTGATACACAATGCTTTTACCGCTCCAAGGTACAGGCATTCTTCTTGTCTGACTTCCTGAATACAACAAGTGGACACAGACACACAAGAGACGCACACAGACAGATGTACACACACGGACAGACACACACAGACCTGTCCATACAGACCTGGCCTCAGGAGTGTATTACTGCCACATGAAAACTGGGAAGGAGTGTTTCACCCACAGACACTAGCTCCTTAGTCACCACACAATAAACAAGGTGCTTCAGACACACCACTCTGCTCATCCTGCCTTCACACACACAAACACACACAAACACACACACACACAGGGAAAAAAAGAAACACACAAACACAGATACACACATCTAGTCTAGAGAAATGGATGCAACTATCATGTTTGTGACTCTCTAACACACTCTCACGCACTCATACTCTCTCACGCACAATCTCTTTCTCTCTCTTATACACGCTTGCATACTCTAAACTGTTGTGGAGTGATGTATGAATGACCAACAAGTGGCCGGCCATCTAGAATCCCAGGAGAGGGGACAATATGCCACCCCTGTCCTACTCTCTGAAACCCAGGTTCTCTTTTACATACAGTCTTACATTCCCCCTCAAACCTTCTCTCTTTCTCGGAAACTATTTCTCACTCTCAGCTAATGTGGAGAAGTGTGTGAATGGTCGTCGAGTCCCATTTAACCATAGTTTGCACGAACACCACACACATTGGAGAAGCATGTGTTCCCCACACACGAGCGCGCGCGTATTTTGACTGGATACAGATTGAGGTTGAATACCTACATGCCACGCACGTGCCTTGGCGCCGCTGGATGGATCCTGACAAGTTAGAGGCGAGATAGTGGGGCTCGCAACGCCAGGGTAGCTCCGGGGACCGACAAACCGTGACCGTTCGCCGTATTATCTGTGGCGGCGCGTTAACGCAGGCACTGGGATTATATCCGCCCTTGTACAAAGAGGATAACAAGGTGACCGGGCTGAGCCGACCCCGCGGGCGACAAATCCCGGTGCACCTGCAGCTCGAGAAGCTCGTTATATTTTACACACGGTTATTAGGTTCCGAGAAAAACATGCGACGAGGAAAGTAGCCTCTCCTTTTCTGTCTTTTCCACACGGACCAACCGATGTCAACCTGCCAGAGTAACTGCCACAGGACCACCAGGAACGAGTGATCGGGTGGGTAGAGTGACATCTGTAGGCTTCAAGTCGCAAAACTTGGTGCAAACTCGACATGGAAGAGTCATATTTTCGGTAAATGGCTTCGCCTCTTTTCTCTTTCAGTCTATCCAATTACGAAAGCTTGAAAACATGGGTCCGCTACTCCCCCTCGTGCTCTTTAAACGATGGTGGAAATAGAATCTGCGCACTAAGCGGCATGCACGGCGCGCGCTCCAACGGCACAGCTGGTGCTCTGGCTTATCCGCCACCGATCTGTGTTACAATTACTGTCAGCCGGAGGCACAGGGGAGACGGGTGTTTACTACCCGCAGTTGGCAAGGTCCCCGGGTCCTGAAGCGGCGCAGCTGCCCGTTTGCCTCGCGGGCAACCTCGGGCGCGTCTGCCTGCTCAGGGGACCAAGCTATGTCGCAATAAATCTTCCTTTTCCCCTCTGGTTCCTAAATCAGGGGTTGGGAGTTGAAGTCTGTTCTGGACTCTTGTGTTGACTGGGTGTGAAACGCAGCCTTGTACAGATCAGAATGAGGAGTAAGTAATTACTGTGTCAGACTGAACGCCATATGTTAGTTAACATTCTCGAGAGTGGGTTCCCCCGGTCGCAGACGCACGCCCAGCGGAGACCGAGACTCCCCGTGGCTACAGGGCTTCTCACGAGTTTGCAGCTCTAGACAGTCTCCTCAGGAACTGACGGTGACACGTAACGGCATGTCAACTCAAGAAGACTCCATCGTAACAAAACTGGCGGACCGTAACACACCACCATACAGTCACTGGCGACAGTCAGGGGAACAACAAACCGTTGCTAAATTTCTGGAGGCTCCCACCACGACCTTATTTAAAATCTTACCTGTGAATGTTCCATTTTAACTGAATTTGTTTTCGTTAATCCTCACCGGACGCATAGTTATTCGCTGAGGACAGATTCATCGCGTCTACCCGGTTACAGGGTTCTTAAAGCTTTTGAGCGGAGGTTACGGCTCCACTCTCTCACGGCCGAGGCTCGTGCAACGCCAGTGCGATTGTACCAAATATTTGTCCAGTTATCTTCCGCTCTGTCTGACTCCGCTTGGCTCAGTCTGGAAAGTACCGGTAGGGGTTCCCGCTCTCTCCGGTGTGACAAGTGACTCAGTGACCGCATAGTTTATTTCCTCACTCATCTCGCGCATTCACCACGGTAGGCTATCTGATACAGCCATGTGTGCCATCTGAAGATCCGCGGTCGGCGTGATGACACGCTTCACGGAGCAAATGAAGACTGGTCGAGACCGTTTCCAGATTATAAAAAGCTAATATAAGGTGATGTTAAATCGACCCATGCGTGAAGGCATTTGGAAATAAAGTGTATCAGATTAGAGTGTGTTAGAGAGAGAAGGAGAAAGAGACAGGTTGAAGAGAGTGCGACAGGGTAAGAGACAGTGTATCACATGACATGAGCTGTGATCAAAAAGGGCTCTGCTCTACCACAAGGCCCAGAGGGCATCCCAGGGGGAGAAGGTTAACGGGTAGACTTCCCACCCCAGGTCATGACAGGAACCAGGCTCTGAACTGCCTTTTCTACACCACCCAGCCAGCAGGTCATCCTAAGAGGCCTGCAGCAGGGAGGCTGTGTGTGGTGATACACACTCCATCTCACTGATCAGCAACTGTGAGGTCTCAACTCCCTCTACAGTTGGTGGATCTGTGTGTAGCACGTCTTATTGGCTGACTGGCAGTGTTGCGGGGTGCTACTGGCTGTTGGGCAGCCCTCCTGAGTATTTGCTGGCAGCAGAGAGACCAGCTGGCACAAATCACCTCAATCTGCTTTCTCATTTGGCACCACATACAACACACACACACACCTAAATATAGACACACAACATGATATACACAGCTACATTTGCACCCAGATTAAGTAAATACTGAGATAAACTAACCTCATTAACTAAATATAATAACCTGCAGGGTATCAGACCTGGGTATTCTGCACATTAGGCAAGGCAATGCAAGTTTATTTCTAAAGCTCCTTTCGTACACAATGGCCATTGAAAGTGGTTTACAGAAGCACACAAAAACAATGTAAAAGAAAGAGATGAACTGGACAATAAAAAGAGTGGAAAAAAAACAACTAAATAAAATGAATAAATGAACACAATAGAAACATCAAAGATAAGGCACCCCAAACCTCTGCCATTAGGCCAAGACGGCACAAGGTACGGTAGGCTACAGTTAATCATTGGGAATGTAACGTTCCAGTCTTCTCTATTCAGATGAGACCACTTAAGGGAAGTGTTAGGAGTTAGGGGTGATACTAGGGGACAGTGGATAAGGTCTAGGCTCTGGGAGCTGGAAGATAGCGAATAGACCCTATAGGATAAGAGGGTAGATGCAAGGAAGGTGGGGACTAGGAGAGTAGAGGCTCGGAGGTTAAAGACTGGAAATTAGGGGCAAGGAGGGTAGGGGCTAGGGAGGTAGGGACTAGGAAGGTAGGACTAAGATCCATGAGACACTTTGCTGTGTCGAATCTTTCTCTCTCTGTGTCACACACACACACACATTTCTCACTGGAAAGAAGGAGAGACTCGGCTCACTGGCTATTAAAATAATTTATTACAATTCTCCATATTCTCTTAATTAAAATTCACTTATCACGATGGAAGATTTCAGAGTAAGGCCATTAAACAGACTGCTTTCTCGGGTGAATGTATGGACTTGTGTGTGTGTGTGTGTGTGTGTGCACGCAGACTCAATAGAGAGACTTAAGTTTGAGTGTGTGGGCTAGAATACTTTATATGCCCATAATGATGAGCCTACAGACTTTACTAGGGTTTCCTTATTGCCTTTCCTTCCTACTTGCGGCAAGATCTACAGCAAGGTTGGGTGCTCAATGCAAGGGTAGCAATGGGACTATGGCTGTTATACTGGGTCTGGTCTGGTGCTGGATGTGATAGCAGAGTTTAATAGTTGTGCTACCAGTACTAGATGTGTGTAGCCATGTGTGGACGATGCTCATCCATCTAACAGTACAGAGAAAGACTTCTGTGTTTCTAGGGTGTGTGGCTGTGTATAATAGTATGGTTGCTATGGCTAGTGTGTTAATAGTATGCTTGCTATGGAGAGTGTATGTATTTTAGTATGCATGTTTGTTTCTTCGCTGGAGCAGTCTTTGGGAGAAAACTGTGATGAGCACATCCCTAACTAGCATCTTGCTGCCAGCACATTCACACACGCCCTGTCACACAAACACACACACATGCCGGGGTGCAGTAATTACCCCCATCTTACCCCTGCTCATAATTAGAATGAAAACCCAGTGTCAACTGGTAGCCTGTGTGTGTGGTAGAGCAAGAGAGAGAACGAATGAGAGACATAGTAAAGTAACGAGAGAGAGAGTAAGTAACATCCCTTGTGATGCCTACGGAGAGGGCTCCACCTAAGATCTCTCTCTGCCCTGAGAGTGGTCATGGGCTGGGAGCTGTGAATCCCCTTCTCTGTGACCATTACTGCCTGACTGTCACTATCTGTGTTTACTTTCCTGTGCCCTATAAAAGATGGTCCTCCGGCCTTCAGAGCGGAGAGAGACATGATTGAGACCTAAGCCTGGTGTTGTGTTGTCATTTATTGTCAGAGGTCTGGTTTTCTCTCCCAATCTGTGGATTGATATTACTTCTAAAAATCAACTCAACTGAATTTAGTCACTCCGTTAATGAAGAGACAGACACAACACTTTCTTCATGTGAGGACAGAGAGAGAAAGAGAGAGAGGGGGGGGGGGGACGGACGTCGACATTGTCTGGTAAGAGTTCCCAGGACCAGAGGAAGACAGATTGAGGGAGAGTCAGGCTGACAGACAGGTAGGCAGGAAGACAAGAAGACAGACAGACAGACAGACACACCTTCAGGTGCTGTACCTTGTTATAATGAGACATCAGTGTCTCCTGACTCATGTCTCCTAATAACTACGCCCCCCCCCCCCCCCCCCCCAAGCAGGCAATCTCGCTACAGTGGTCCCAGAGGGACATATGGAGGAATTTCACGGTCACTGAACACCGCTGGCAAACTCCAGACATATCGGAATCCATGGGTTAAAATATTGATTTCATTTTGCTTATTCAAAAGTTGGGAGCCAGTTCTTTTGACCTCACTATCGAAGACAGTAGGCCAGGATCATTCTGATTGGAGGTAACTCTAACTTAGACCAAGAGGAGGCAGAAAATCGTTAATATTGATATTTAATACAATACTCTGTCTCTCATGAAACAGACAGAGAGGAGCTTGTGAGATCCTAAGGAGCTGGGTGTTGACGTGGAGATTAAAGTGAAGTGTGTTTTGTTTATGTTTCAGGCAGCCAGCTGGACGCACTCCTCTGGTCAGAAGAAATACCAGTGTCCATTTGAACCCATTCCTAGGGAAGATGTCCTATTTGATGATTTGATCATAAAGGATGGAGGAGAGGAGAGGTGCGTGCATGGTGGGTGCTGCACCATTACCAGGCATCTCGCTCCCCCTCCCCTCCTACCTCCCCTCCTCCCCTCCTCCCTCCCATCCCTCCCTTCCACCTCCCTCACTCAGCACTGACCCAGAAAACACATATGGGTCAGATCACACAGCACAGAGCCCTCGGATACACACAGGTTCCTAAACTCAGAACATCAGCACCAGAGAACTCTCTCTTAGAATCATACACTAACACAAACACTCTGTTTCAAAGTAAAACAACCTCTTCCTCTCTTTCTCTTTTCACATCTCTCCCTCTCTCACACACACACACACACACACATACACTCAAGTGTGAACAAACCCTGAAACGATCTATGTATTCTTCCTCGTTCCTCTTTATTGGACAGCTCTGCCTGTTTGCAGTTCAGCCAGACTGCGACTCTGTGCTGCCCCCTGCTGCCTGCTGCAGCGGCCAGGCAGCCAGGCTGACAGGCTGACAGCCAGACCTGGGCCACACACCACCTCGTCTGGATGCTCATACCTACAGTCTGAATGTGTGTGTGTGTGTGTGTGTGTGTGTGTGTGTGTGTGTAAGAGAGAGAGAGACACAGACAGAGAAAGAGGAGGGTGACCAAGACTGAAATAGGAAGTGAAGGATAAACCACAGAGAAAGAGGGAGGGAGAGAAGAGGATGGGAAGGGAGAGGGGAAGAGGATGATGGGGAGACAGAGGGTGGGCAGGTGCTTTCCAATACTAGATACATGATAGGATAATAGTCTGGATGGCCATGTGTGTGTGTGTGTGTGTGTGTGTGTGTGTGTGTGTGTTTGTGTGTGTGATAAAGAGATGGCTCCTTGGGCAGTATTCTTACTGTCAGCTGCCTGTCTGGTCTCATATCTGTAAATGTCCTGCACTGCAGCAAAGCACTCTGGGTAATGTAGAGGTGCTAATGGACCTGAAGGGCTACATGTACTAACAAGGCAGATGGAAGGACACACACACATACACAAGCGCACACACACAACAAGTAATGTGAATCTGAAGTAGGATGCATTATGCAAATAAGATTCAAGGGAGCGAGACCAGGAAAGACTTGGAAAAGGAAAAACTTGGCTAAATAACCAAGTGCCTTGTCCTAGGATATGCTGCTTACAACAACAACAACACCACCAAAACAAAACATACACAGTCCTGGGTCATGTAAAAGAGGGACTTGGCTACCAATGTCAAATCCACTTCACTACAGCTAATAATAGTATGGCTGGTTTACAGTATGAAGACGATATGAGGAGGGGTAAGAGATTGTATAATGTGTATAACTGTCAAGTCGTGTCAGAGGGCAGAAGGGCTGGGCAGAGGTGGCAGCTACCCAAACTAGGGTATGTGAAACCTCACACCGTGAACAGAGCCAGCTGACGCTATTTCCATCTTGCCATGACCCGTCCCAATTCCCCGGGAGCGCAAATAGCCCCTACCCCGCTTCTATTGCACGCGGCATTAATTATTGACAAGATGCAGAGGCAGAGCGCGCACGTTGGCCTTATGCGGGACGGAAAAGTGCACCAACAATATCCCCCGGAATGTGCTCTCAGACTTGGCGCTCAGACATACAGTCTGTGACCTTATGACCTTACCCAGACCACCCAAGAACAATTCATCGTACTTTCTCAGACACAGATACACAACGTCTCACGCACAGACAGTCCCTCACTTTCTCGTACACACAGATAGTCTAATCTGATTTTTACACACAGTCGCACAGTCCTACGATGAGTTTTCTGGCATAGAGACAGTAATGTAGATACTGTCAAGTTTTATGACTGGCAGTGTCTTTTCCATGCTGTCTCTACAACATGCACACACTGACACACCACAAATCAACTCCCGCAGAGATTATCACGGTAATGTATGACGTAATGCCTACCTGAGCGACACTTTATAATCTCCCCAAACTCATCTTCCACCGCCTCGTCACACTGGTCCTCTGGACGCCCGGCCTCAGCCATTGGAACGGCAACGGTTACGGTAATATATGAAGAAGTTGATGCAGACCGTAAAATCCTTGTGGGAGAAAGTAAAGAATCCAGGCAACAACCTGTGTGATAAAGAGAGCGCTAGCTAGAGCTTCCACTGCTTTACTGTTGACACTTCCGAGCTTGGTTCATGCGTGTATCACACCCGGGACGAGGGCGAGGACGACGAGAGGACGGGTCTGGCGGGGGGGAAACGGGCTGTCAGAGCGACCAGACGGAGAGGAACAGGTGGCAGGGCCATTCTAACCTCAAAATAGTGCGCGGGTATGAGGCACGACCGCGCCTGTCCGGGGCGGTGGACGCCTGCGTAAAACCCGACACCACCAACACATCAATATCCATTTCCGAACGTCTTCAACTTAGAAATACGTCCTATTGATATCTGTTGCTCTGCAAGACTCGGTGAGACAGTTTGGTCAACTCGGGCAGCACGAATTCACTGAATGACAGCGCGGTGAGAGAGATGCTAATATTAGAGAATGAGAGCGCGCCGGGCGCTCCTGACCGACTGCTCCTGAGGTGACAACAGTCGAGGGAGCTATGCCGAAAACGGAAGCAGACTTTCTCCCTATGGCATCCACCGCCGAGTCACGATGGTACCGGCTCCGGTGAACAGGGCAGGGTTGCGGGGAGACGTTGGCATCTTTGTCACCGAGGCTGGGCTCCCCGCGGGGAATGGGCGCAGCTGTCTACACTCCGCAACACCGGGAGCACTACGACTGACCGTCTGATCAACTCACATCAAAAAGACTTGTGCAGCTGATGTCCTTATAGCAGTGCATTGGTCATATTTGTACACAGAGAAAGTAAACAAAACTCAGGGATTTCAATGAGATGGCGATAAGCACGACAATCACTGACCAGACTATACATACTGTATATCCTAACTGTCAAGGTGAGGAGTGAACAGGTCAATCTCATTGTAGGCTAACAGAACATAGACTACTTAACACTGTGTTCTGTTAAACAAACATATTAGAAACATTCCGATGTGTCCGCATTTTAATCTCAATAGCTGTTTCCAGGGTCATAAATATTGTTGGGAATGGTGTCCCTGCTCTAACTGTCTCGAGGTGCGCGCTAGAGTTCTGACACGGCTGTATGACAGCCGGCAGAGGGAGCCATTGTCACTGCGCTCTACAAAGTGAGTACCTTCCTACAGGAGAGAAACGGGCCTCCAGAACTTGCCTTCTTTACTTCTTCTAAAATAGTTCTGGATGCTTTGAGAAGAAACATGCATCAGTTTGTTAGTGTGAAGGCTTTGACACAGGGCAGTCTGGTTGTAATTAGTGCTTTAATGTGTCAGAGTACAAAGAGATTAATACATATCTCTACTAAGGCATCTAAACCATGCCGGTGCACACACACACACAACCACTCATTCACACACACTTACACTTGTTTTATCTTTGTCCAGCTCTCTCAAACACACACACACACACACACACACACACCTTGCTTCTAACACACCATGTAGCAGTTTGTTCCTCCTTTTACTGGGCTAACTCTAGTGTGATGTACCAGTGGAACTTCAGGATGGACTAGTTTGAAGTTATCATTGTTTTCTGTCACCACTACAGCAGCTCTCACTCATAAGAACCAAACCAATTAGGTCTGGAACCTAGACTGAGTCCATTCAGCAGGTTATTAGGTCCTACCTTGGCTCTGGAGAAAAGAGGTGCCCAAGAGTTGTGACCCGGCAGGTCGGATCCTAGTCTGGTCTCCTACTCTGGCATCCTTGCTTGGTTTCCTAGTCTGGCCTCCTAGGCTCCTTGCTCCTAGCTTGACCTCCTATCTTGACCTTCTAGTTTGGCCTCCTAGCTTGACCTCTTATCTTAACCTCCTAGCCTCCTTGGCCTCCTCTCAACAAGATGTCACATGATTTCCCCTCTGGTGGGTCAGTTGGTGATGCACACTCCACTGCCATTGGCTAGCTAGTTCATTAGCAGTCTGTGTTAAATACATCTCCATGGTTGTGGTTGTTGTTGTTATTGCTGTTCTTGTTATCTTTTGCAGCACCATTTCTGAAACATATCTCTTTTGGTTGCAGTTCCTATGGTAAAGCATACAGTCTAGACTAGTTTCCACAATAACAAACGGCATCAACAACAACAAAGTATCTGTCTTTTTTCAAGGCCTGAGGATCAAGTGATCAATTTCACAGTCACATCTGGAGAACATTGAGAACAATTGGATCTGAGATCTCAATAACAGTCAAGAACTAAGAGATTCAGAGAGCATTCTAGCACAGATCTATAGAATATTTGAGGACTAAGACATCTAGAAAAACAGGGATCTGTATTTACAGATCAAGAATGGTTTAGACCCAATAGATCTGAGAACATTCTAGAACAACAAGAACTAGAGTCAATTCTAGAACTGAGACATTTGGAGAGCATTCTAAAACAGGAAAGTCAAGCAAACATTCTGGAACACATAGATTTAGAGAACATTCAAGTACAAAGAGAGCTAAAGAACGTTAAAAAAAGACAAGAAAAATGATACAGAATAAAATCTAGAACAGATTCTGTATATGGAGAATTTTCTTAGGTGGACAGCTGTCTGTCAGGGCTGCTCTTACTACCACTGCAAATCTGATTAGTCAGTGAAGGTCAGTAGTACTATTCAACAGTTGTAGTCGGAGGTACTAGTAAGCAGTCCTCAGAAGTATTCATTAGCAGTATTAGTCAGTTGTAGTACTTAGTAGTTAGTAACTACTTGATTGTATTAGTCAGTAGTTCTAATCAGTAATATGGTCAGGAGTCTTAGTCAGCAGTAGTCATCAGTGATACTAGTCAATGATAGTCGCTAGTGGTAGTCAGTAGTAGTCGTCATAGTTGCGGGGGTTGAGGCAGTACAGGATGCCCCCCCCCAGGGAGAAGATGGTGGCCCCCCAGGCCAGACCATAACCCCAGTTAAACTCATGGTAGATCCTCAGGCTGATGCTCTCAATGAACTTGATTGGATACAGCACCAGACAACAGCCCTGGAGAACAACTGGAGGAGAGGAAGGGAATAGAGGAGAAGTAGGAGGGCATGAGAGGATAGGAAAGAAGGGGGAGATGGAGCAGGAGAGGCGAGACGATGAGGTGCACAGGTGAGTGATGGACAGGTGAGGAAGGGAGATGGGAGAAGGGGAAGGGAGAAGGAGAGGTATTAAAGTGTAGAGCAGTGTGAGAAGGGGAAGGGAAGTAAGGAGAGGAAAGAAAAGGAGACACATTTTAAGCACTGACACTATAGATATAAAAATAGAAAACACATTTTATCTCCAGTTCACATATGATGCAGATGGGGGGGGGGGGGGGGGGGGGGCAAGAGAGTCAAAGAGAGGAGGGTGGTTTGGTGGTTGGGGCCTGTTGTTGGCTATGAACCGAACAATAAACATGCCATTTATGGGATCCTTTCACACCAACAGGAATGCGGTGCCAGTTACTCTGATGGAGCCAGGGACCTGTGGTGTCCTACCTGACTGGAACAGGACTCTGCTAGATTACACACACAGCCATTACACTCTAGCTCTGACACATAGACATATAATGCACTAAGATGAGGTTATGTGTGAGTGTTTGTGTGTGTGGGTTAAACTATTCTTGTGAGGACCAGACATCCTCTCAAAGATAAAGCAAGGAAAATTTGAACTTTTGGGGAAATGTTCTTGGTACTCATAAATTCAAGTGCTATTTCTAGGCGTTTTAGGGATATTATGGTTAGAGTTAGAATTTGTGTTTAGGTTACAATAACATTAAGGGTTGACATTAAAGGCAGGGTAGGTAATGTTTTTGAGAAGTCCTTTTGGCCATATTTGCCTAAATAAACTTCACATCCTGATAGCAATCAATAAATCAAATGCTCTGACAGTAAAATAAAATAAATCTGCTATCTGTACGATACAACCAATAAAATATGACCGATCTGCGTTCGGACTGAATTTGCCCGTCTTCCTCCCGGCAGAAGTCAGGCAACACAATCATGTGTTGTGGGGGAGTAGCTTTGAAGGGAGGGGGTTGGATATTTCGGGTCGGATACTTTCAAACTCGTGCAAAAACAGCTAGTTTCACAAAACTTACCTACCCTGCCTTTAAGGTGTGTGTGTGTGTGTGTGTGTATACAACCCACCTGCAGTGAACAGCATGACAGCAACAGGCCGGTGGAATTTGGTCCTGGTCCCAACACACACAGACACCAGAACCACTGCAAATGACAGCAGAACCAGTAGAGATCCGCCTAGCAACAGGGCCAGTGTGGCAATCTGCCAGTCTACAGAGGAAGAGAAGGAAAATAAGAGAGGGAGGAAGAAAGAGAGTGGGTAGGAGGGAGATAAGGATAGAAGAAAGCACTTAGTGAACAGAAACTGACAAGCCTTTATGGCTAAAAAGCATGGCTGGCACAAGACCAGAAAGATCTGCAGAAGGCCAAAAACTAGGTTTTAAATAATCTTCACATTAAGAAACACAAGCAGCAACACACACTCACACCAACAGACAGTGTGCAGCTTGGGGAATCCAGTTTCATGTATGTCCTTCCTGTGTCCCCAGGAGGCCATGTTATCAGTGTTCATTGAGGAGCCACAAATAGAGCAGATTCTCCACTGAGAGATGTGGCCACGGCCTACTATGAAATATTCACCAGCGTCGAGTGTTTGTGAGTGTGTGTATGCATGTGTGTCTGTATGGAAATAGGTCACTTTCTCCTCTGAGTAGCCTGCCGGGGAGAAGTAGCCCGTTTGACAGGCATACGGTGCTTAAAGTGCTTTAGGTCTTTGTGAATGAATGACAGACAAGCAGACAGACAGGTAGATCGACAGATCGATCCGGCTCAGCCCCCAGGAACACAAGCAATTGACCGGTGAGCTAGACCGAAACAGCTACTGAACCGTGATTTTTTTTTCCTCACTTAGAAACACACGCTTTCTCTCTCAGACACATTTTTTTTAGAAGCGTTAGCTAGACACAAAGCCGTGCAGGAATGCCTGCCTGTGCTTTCCTCTCCACCACCAGATAAGCAATATTTCCCCCCTCTTCCCACCCGAATCTCAGCCTGCAGTCTTGAACCAACGGCATCGTTCTGCATTTGAACGGTCTTGGTGCTCACCGGATTCCAACGTGCTGCTGCATTCCCACCGTTCTGACGCTGCCGGTTTCCAGCATGCTTCCCACAGAGACAGGTAGTACTGGTTGTCCGCCGTAACCCACGCAGGGCTCAGCACGGCGCCAACGTCAAGGCACAGCGCGAGGAACACGCAAACAAGCCCAACCAACTTCAGAGGCGTCAACTGCGAGGCGTGCGGCTCCTCCGTCTCGGTAGTGGACGAGGACATTGCGACCCCGTCGCAGCTGGTTTCTGGTGTTTGTCGCGACTCTTCAATCCCCTCAATGATCCGTGTTTACATGTAACTGTCTCGGAAATGATGAGAGCCGACGCCGCCGTTGCCAGTGTGCCTGCGCTGCGCTGTTGATGGTACCAGCGCTCCAGACCATCCATTACAACAGTGACGTAATGACAGAATCTCAAAGACGCACCTGCGCGGTCTTGGACTCCCCGAAGAGGAGAGTGCTCTGAACCGAGTGGGAGGGTGAATGTGCGTGTGTAGAGCGTTCCATAGAAGAGGCGGTTGTATACACACACACACACACACAATAGGGTTGTAGGGTTCGCATCCTGCCATAGGTCATGCTGCTAGGTGACGTTCTCTGGTTCCCATGGTACCCAGCTGCACCTGCTGTGCAGAGCCTATTCTGGGATGTTGGGAAGAATATTATAGTCTGTATTAGCATATTTCATATCCACCCTGCTGATAATTTCCTCTCACAATAGACATTTGAGACAAGGAGACCTGGTACAGCAACACACACTACTCACATGGCTATGAATTTGTATGTCTAAAATGTGTCATCATCATGACTGGAGGACTGGATGAAAGCTAAATTAAGCTGAGGTGTCTCCCTGGATCCCCTAGCATGTTTAAACACACACACACACGCACACACTCAAACAGGCTCACAAAGAAGTGCTGCAGCATTAATTAGACTTCACATCAAAGACAAAGCTGGCGCTGACATGTGATTGGTTAATCTGCCTCTCAGGTGAAGGCTGCTGTAACTTCTCATCTCATGGGCTAACCTCACTCCTCTGCAGCTTTCTCTACCATTATTCCATCTACCAATTTGTAACTTGTATAACTGCATGCTCTTATGGGTTTTCCCTTTGGCACTTGTTTAGTTTTTCACAATGTATGCTTCATGTTTTGGCTGCTTGCAGTGTTTGGGACTACCTTGTTGTTATGATCAGTGACCTATGCTCTTTTGTAAAGCTCTCTCTTGGAAGTCGCTTTGGATAAAAGCGTCTGCTAAATACATCAATGTAAATATATTCTTTATTGTCTCTCTTCCACTGTCCTCAAATGTCTCACTTCACCTCCACTCTTGTTCTGGCCCCCCCCCCCCCCCCCCCCCTCCCGACATGCACACAGATCAGACCAAGGCAATGGGAAAGCTAATCGTTTATTCATCAGAAATATAATCCTTCTTCTGTTACAGAGCTGGTGTGCGTGTGTAGTTCAGGTTTGTGTCGCTTATTGTGTGTCTGCCACAAAAGTGCCAGCTCTGCGTCTAAAGGGGGAGGAGTTAGCAAGGGCAGGAAGCTGAAGGTTTCGAGCCACAAAGTTCCGCTGGCGAACTTCAGATGGGCGGGTCCCTGAGGAACTGATCCCATTAGTGGAGCCAGAAGAGAGGGGCGGGGTATATGCAGGTGCCATTCCTCGCACCTCATAGGTCCACTGCATGTCTGGTGTCTGGGGGACCGACACACAGCTGTCAATTCCAAAGGTTTCAACCAATTCTTCTGCATTACCAGTGTAATCTCAGAGTGTGTATATATGTGTGTGTGTGTGTGTACCTGGACCAGGAGCGTAGCGAGGTGTTTCTTGCTGTACATGCTGGGAGTAAATGAGACGGTGAGCAGTGTTCCAGCCGAGCCCACAGGAAGCAGCTCTCCCGAGGGCGGATCCACCGTGAACTCCCTCCCACTGCCCGGGAGGAAGCCTGCTGTGAAGGCCTCTGGGTAGCTGAGACACACACACTGTCGTCAGACACGGAGATCATTCCACGAAACGTCCCTTATCGGACACAACAACTCTCCCTTCCTACCACACACACATACCTGGTCTGGCTGGTCAGGCGGAAGCCCACAGCAGAGGTCTTGTGGAGCCCTCTTGCCTCGATGATGATGACATCATCAACCTGCGGAGCAGTGGAAACCAGCCTGATGGGAAACTTCCAGAGCCCTCCTGTCACACACCGGACCACCAGCTCTGCTAAACACCTGTCTCACACACACACACACACACACACACACACAGACAGGCACACACACACACACACACAGACAGGCACACACACACACACAGACATAAGAGATGAGATGGGGGGAGAAGAAAAGAGAAAAAGACAGGATGAGGAGGAGAGATGAGGATGAAAGAGGAAAGGAGAATGGTGAAAGAGACGACAGGAGGAGTGAGATGAGAGGGGAACAGAGGAGAGAAGAAGAGCACAGGCAGGACAGAGGGTGCAGTACCTGAGTGGTCTGCGGGGGGCGTAGGTGAGGCCCAGGCTGAGGGAGACGATGCCAGATTGGGGGTCCCTCTTCCCCTCCAGTAGAGATACAGACACACAGCCCTCCAGCCATGCCCGTTCCTCCTCACCATGGTAACGTAGCTCACACAGAAAGTCCTCCAGACATACAAGGGAGCCTGACACACACACGTTAGCAATTCACAACATGTTATCCAAGCAAAGTAGCAACAAACACATACACACACACACCTGTGGTCAGGGCTGTGTTGCTGTTCTGGTCCTGGTTGTTGGCAGGGGTGGAGGATCCTGGGATGCAGGCGGTAAACAGCACCTCTATCCTCTCCTCTATCCTCCGCCCTGCCTCACACACCACCTCCGCTACACACACACACACACACCCACACACACACAGGTTAACGACTCTACCCTTCACCCTGCCTCACACACCACCTTCCCAGTGATAGCCGGTATAATACAGCAGTTATAGCTGGTTTTTACAGCAGTGATAGCTTATATAATACAGCAGAGATAGCTAACTGGTATAATACAGCAGTGATAGCTAACCAGTATAATACATCAGTGCTAACTGTTTTTTAAAGCAGTGATAGCTGATATAATACAGCAGTGATAGCTGACTGGTACAATACAGCAGTGATAGCTAGCTGTATTTTCAGCAGTGATAGCTGTTTTTTTACAGCATTGATAGCTGATATAATACAGCAGTAATAGCCAACTGGTTTTTAGAGCAGTGATAGCTGTTCACAGTTAACAGTTGTTTAATACAGCAGTGATAGCTAGCTGACAGCAGTGATAGCTGTTTTGTGCAGCAGTGATAGCTGGTTTAATACAGCAGTGATAGTTACATTTTACATTACATTACATTTAGTCCTTTAGTCATCTTATCCAGAGCGACTTACAGTAAGTACAGGGTAATTCTCCCCAAAGCAAGTAGGGTGAAGTGCCTTGCCCAAGGGGACAACGTAACTTGGCACAGCCGGAAATTGAACCAACAACCTTCTAATTAATAGCCCGACTCCCTAACCGCTCAGCCATCTGACCCCTGATAGCTGGTTTAATACAGCAGTGATAGCTGGTTAATCTGTTCTAGCTGTACCGTACCTGGCTGAGAAGGTTTGGGCGGAGCCTCAGGGATCCCGTGGATGGGATAAACCCAGCAGACAGCACTGACACGCCCATTCTCCACCACACACCTGACAAATAAACACAGACATGTTAAACACACACACACACACACCCACAAAATACCCACACTGTATACCTTACACACACATTACAGTTCAACACACCCTGACTTGTCCATATGTGTGTGTCCCTGGTTCTCGTCCTGCTGGCTTGGTGTGTGTGTGTCTTCCTGGTCCTGCTGGCTGGGTGAGTGTTCCTGGTCCTGCTGGCTGGGTGAGTGTTCCTGGTCCTGCTGGCTGGGTGTGTGTGTGTCTTCCTGGTCCTGCTGGCTGGGTGAGTGTTCCTGGTCCTGCAGGTCCTGCAGAGGGTGCAGCCGGAGGCAGAGCCAGGTCTGTTGGAGCTGCATGGAGTCCGGAGCGAACACCACCGGAATGTCCACACTGGCCCCCGCACACACACGCACTCCTGCACGCACGCACATATCACACACGCACATCACACACACGCACATCACACACACGCACACGTCACTCAACGGCGTTCCACATGCATAAACACAGACGGTCCACACATGGACACTTGCAGATGTTGTGTGAGGGGCTGACAGACCGTGTGTGTGTTTGAGGGGGATACAGAAGACCTGGCTGTCTCTCTGGACCGACGGGCAGGCCCCCCCGCTGGGATCCTCATCTGGGGAGGGGGGGGGCATTACAAACACGTATGGGTGGGTTGGCATGTGAGTGTGTGGACAGGCACTTGTGTGTGTGTGTGTGTGTGCTTGTGTGACAGACCTGAGAGGCTGATATGCAGCAGAGCACTGTGCTCTGTGGGGTTGGTGAAGGGAAGGATGAGTGAGGAGTGGGAGCCAATCAGAGACGAGACACTCAGGGGGTCCATCCTGCCTGGCACCAGGCCCCGCCCACTCAGCACAAATTGCCACTCCTTCAACTGGTGGGGTGAAAGAGAGGGAGGGAGAGAAGAACGAAGATGTGTGTATGAGACCGAAGAGTGTGTGACACAGTTGAAGGAGAGGTGTGTGTGTTACCTGAGGACAGGTGTGTGTGTGTTACCTGAGGACAGGTGTGTGTGTGTTACCTGAGGACAGGTGTGTGTGTGTGTTACCTGAGGACAGGTGTGTGTGTGTGTTACCTGAGGACAGGTGTGTGTGTGTGTGTTACCTGAGGACAGGTGTGTGTGTGTGTTACCTGAGGACAGGTGAAGGTGATGTTAGCAGTATGGTTTCCTGCTCCGATAGCTGACGGGCTGAAACGGACCGGAACCTTGGTAGAGGAGTGGGGGGCTACGATGAGCTACAAACAAACACACACACACACACACACACACATTACCATTTATTGATAGTAGTGGTTAACTACTATCAATGAATGGAACACCTATAGGAGCACTGACTTTGTGTGTGTGTGTGTGTGTCTGAATGTGAGGGTGTCTGTGTGTGAATGTAAGGGTGTGTGTGTGTGTGTGTGCGTGTGAATGTAAGGGTGTGTGTGTGTGAGAATGTAAGGGTGTGTGTGTGTGTGTGTGTGTGAATGTTAGGGTGTGTGTGAATGTTAGGGTGTGTGTGTGTGAATGTAAGGGTGTGTGTGTGTGTGTGTGTGTGTGTGTGTGTGTGTGTGTGTGTGTGTGTGTGTGTGTGTGTGTGAATGTAAGGGTGTGTGTGTACTGACAGGGCTGTTTGTGCCCAGTTCCACAGTGTAGTTGCGGGGGTTACTGTTGACAACATCCAGCTCTAAGGTCTCATCAGTGGGATTGACTAGAGAAATCCATTCTCTGATCCATCTGCACACACACACACACATGAATGTAAATGATTACTGCTAGGGATGAGTGTATGCCCATATACCTCAAATGTGTGTGTGTGTTTGCTTACTTCCCCAGCTCACAGCTACTCTGGGGTAAGGTGGTTGGGACAGGTGGTTCAGCCAGCAGGTTCAACTGGTACCAGAACTCTCCAAGCAGCTCAGACTGGAAGATCACGCTAACACACAAACACATGCAAGCACGCACAAACACACACATACACACACACATGCACACACACACACACCCACAACGCCATACAACACCATCACAAACACATACACATGATTCAAGTAAAACTAGCCAACAATATCACCATGCCCAACTTATAATGGTTGTGTGTGTGTGTGTGTGTGTACCTGCCGGTCCTGTGTCCTACCCTGGCAGGGCTGTAAGTAGCTTTGTAGGTGAAGCTGCCGGCCGCTGGCAAACACACCTGGCTGTCCCCACTCAGGTCCTCTCCCTCCAGACACACCCCCAGCAGCAGAGACTCTGCCTGTGGGTTGCTAACTGAGATCTCCACGGTAACACAGCTCTGAACAGCACACTGCACGACAACGACCTTTGTGGGCGGGGCCGGACTGCATGCAACTTCGAGAGAAAACCAAACCTCATACTGTCTAGAGGAGCCCACTACACACACATACACGCACAACACACACACACACACACATATTAGCGCAATCCCACAGTCAAAATCATTCCAGAGGCAGTCGTGATGCTGTGTACCTGCATTTGGTCCATCAACTTCCTGCCCGTCCTCCATCTCTATGGCAACAAACGACACTGACCCTGAAAGACAATGACAAAGTACATTTGGTAAACTTACCCCAGTATACACACACACACTCCTACACATTCACACACACGCTCCTACACATTCACACACCCAAACACACACTTTTGAAGTTGGGCTCACCGGTGTGCTTCCCCCGTTTCCATGGGGACACAGAGAGTGTGTAGGGGTGGGTGCAACCTGGTTCGATCTGCAGGGTAGCTGCACCACTGACGAAGGACAGGTCTGACTCCACCTACACACACACACGCACACACACAGCATTTGATAGCAGCCTCTGGTAACTGGGTGCACTGCGTTCAGTACAGGGCCAGTCAGTCCATGCAAGGCTGCTGTTAAGCGAGCAATCAAGCTAGCAGACACACAGACAACTACTTGACTAAAGAACACTGAGCAATGAAATGACATGTGTGTACCTTGCAAGTGAGAGTGTATGTGTGCGTACCTCAGATGTGAGTGTGTGTGTGTGTACCTTCCAGGTGAGAGTGTGTGTACCTTGCAGGTGAGTGTGTCTTGGCTGTAGTTGGGGACGTGCATGGTGCAGGATGAGGTCTGTCTGACAGGACAGTGCAGTACCAGATGCTGCACAGGCAGGGGGCGCTCTCCCCGCCCTCGCAGGGTAAAGACGTGCTCTGTACCGTTGCTGTCATTCAGCAACGACAGCTTGCCCTGACACACACACACACACACACATAAATGAGATGGGACAGTCCTACCTAAAACAAAACCAGAAACAAAGTGGTTTTCCCCAGGTTAACAAGGAGAGAAATGAGGCCTGTTTAAGAAACCCTAACCTAGAGAGGAAGAGGAGGATGGGAGTGGGGGAGGCGGTTACCGTGACGACACCCTGTGCGGAGGGTTGGAAAGTGAGCGGGTAGGGAGCCTTCTCCCCCGCCCTCAGGTAGAGCACAGGGGGGCCAGAGAAGCCCCGCCCAGCAACCACGCCCCGCAGCCTCCAGTCTCGGCTGCTCTCGTTGTTCTGAGGAGACAGGACACAGGTGAGACACACACACACACACCTACACATACACAAAGGCACACACAGTCCCACACACAGTCCTCACCAGAGGGATATCCTGGGTGACAGGCTGGTGTGCTGGTGTTCTGAAGTCCAGGTGAGCGTGCTGACCAGGTGCAGTGACCTGAGCCTCCAGCAGATGGAGCCTGACGTCCCTCCAGGAGCGCAGCACCAGCTGGCAGCAGAACAGGCCCGCACAGCCTGCCTGGAACCGCAACGGAAGCAGAACCACCTCCGAGTCTGGAGCACAGAACACCACCAGTTAGGGGGAGCTGTGTGTGTGTGTGTGTATGTGTGTGAGAGAGAGAGAGAAAGAGAGAGAGAGAGAGAGAGAGAGAGAGAGAGAGTGTGACCAGTTCAAGTGTACTATTTCTAAGGGTGTGTGTGTGTGTGATTGTACCTGCAGGGGAGTCTTGTGGCAGAGTGGCATGGCGGGCCACAGGCAGGCTGATGGAGTCTGGCACAGTGAAGTGTTCAGGTAGAGACACCTCCACACTGTAGTCCACCTTCTGATACTGGGCTGGACCATGGACCAGAAGGGCCTACACACACACACACACAGTCAGAACAAATATGTGGAGAAGTTTGCATCTGTTTGAGACTTTGTTAAAAATAAAGTCTGACAAATACAAAGACAGACAGACAAGCAGACAGACAGAGATACAGCCAGCCCCAGATACAGCCAGCCTGCCCGGGATACAGCCAGCCAGCCCCAGATACAGCCTGCCAGACAGAGATACAGCCAGCCAGACAGAGATACATCCAGCCAGACAGAGATACAGCCTGCCAGACAGAGATACAGCCAGCCAGCCAGACAGAGATACAGCCTGCCAGACAGAGATACAGCCAGCCAGACAGAGATACATCCAGCCAGACAGAGATACAGCCTGCCAGACAGAGATACAGCCAGCCAGCCAGCCAGAGATACAGCCAGCCAGACAGACATACAGCCAGACAGACAGAGGTACAGCCAGACAGAGAGAGAGACCACCTGTGAGTCTGTGAGTGTGCTGGCGGCCACGCCGGCCCTGACCGTGCTGCTGTCCAGGGTGTGTGTGAGCGCACGCCGCCGCAGCTCCTCCTCGCTCATCCTCCGCTGGCCCACCGCCGCCAGGGCGCGCTCCCACTGGACGTTCACCAGCGGCACGCACACCACCACCTCACACGCCTCCCCCACGCCACAGCGGAGGGTTAGGGTCGGCCCCGCCTCACACTCTCCTGGAACACACACAACCACAGGTCAACCAATACACATTTAGGTAAACGAATACGCAAACACAAAAAATACAATAATACTGATATATATACATACATACTCACACACAGGTATGGAGACATACAAACATACTAAAAGTAGAAATGAACATACTAACACAGCCGCGGGTTGACAAGACATACAGATACAAGTGTGACAGACACAGACGCACGCAGAGGAGAGAACAGACCAGAGGGGCCGCTGCTGGGGGCCACTGTCCAGGGGCTCGGCTGGCTTGGTAAGGGCGAGGGGACAGGCAGCTCACACACCCCCTTCACCAGGTACACCAGCTCCCCGACCTACAGACACACACGCCAACATTCTTATACACACACGACCGCAACATTAACAGGTTGACTGCATGTGGCAACTTCATGTCACGGATCACAAGCGTGACATACGTCTCTCTCTTGCATACATACAACCACACACAGTATCTCTCTCTCTCTCTCACACACACAGACACACACACACACAGTGTCTGTCTCTCACACACACACACGCACACTCTCTCTCACACACAGACACACACACAGTGTCTCTCTCTCTCTCTCTCTCTCTCTCTCTCTCTCTCTCACACACACACACACACACACACACACAGTGTCTCTCTCTCACACACACACACGCACAGTCTCTCTCACACACAGACAACCACACAGTGTCTCTCTCTCTCACACACACACACACATACACAGTCTCTCTCACACACAGACACACACAGTGTCTCTCTCTCTCACACACACACAGACACACAGACAGTGTCTCTCTCTCTCTCTCTCACACACACACACACAGCTCAGGGGTACCTGGGTGCTGGCCATCAGCAGGGAGCAGTATCTCTGACCCAGCTGGAAGGGCAGGTAGTGGAGCTCCAGAACCTCTGTCTGTCCTGCCTGAACACACACCCTGCTGCACGGGGTGTGGAACTCACACACACCACTCCTCTCTCCTGGAGGACAGGTACAACACGCAGTACTACATGCACACATCTGTGTGTGTGAGTGTGTCTGAGAGAGGCTCTGCGAGAGAGAGAGAGAGAGAGAGAGAGAGAGAGAGAGAGAGAGAGAGAGAGAGAGAGAGAGAGAGAGAGAGAGAGACTGTGTGTGCGTGTGTGTGTGTATAAGATTTATATTTGTGTGTTACTGACCTTGATCATTTTCATTCCCTGAGGCGTGTTCTGTGTTGATTATTTCTGTCTGACTGAAACACAACAGACTTGTCTCAGTTAGGGTTGGGTCTAGAGTTGGTTCTAACCTGGTTGTACTGTCTGGGTTAGGGTTGGTTCTAACTGGGTTGTACTGTCTGGGTAAAGGTTGGTTCTAAACTGGTTGTACTGTCTGGGTTAGGGTTGCTAACCTGGTTGTACTGTCTGGGTTAGGGTTGGGTCTAACCTGGTTGTACTGTCTGGGTTAGGGTTGCTAACCTGGTTGTACTATCTGAGTTAGGGTTGCTAACCTGGTTGTACTGTCTGGGTTAGGGTTGTGGTCGGCTTTGGAGGTGACCTGCTGGATAAGGTTCTCCTTGATGCTCTGGTTGTCATCCAGCTGGAGGGGGTTCTCTCTGGACTCCACCAGAACCACCCTGACACACACACACAGAGTCAAAGATCTGTACCAGCCAGCGTAGCCACCTCAACAGTCTGCAGACACACACACACACACACATACCTGAAGGAGGCGTCCTGGCTGAAGGGATTGGTGACCCTTATCTGCAACTTCTTCAGCTGGTAACATGGAGATCGACACTTCACAACACCCTGGAGAAGAGACGAGCCTGGGGTCACCACAGCTTCTCTCACACACACACACACACACACAGACCCACCTACACTCACACCAAGACTCACGCTCGGGGTGACGTGCGTGACCTGCGTCTTCAGGGAGAAGACCAGCGGCGCCCCCCGTGGGCCGACGGCAGAGCGGGGGGAGAGCAGCAGCGCCGCCTCCCTAGGCCGCAGGAAGGAGCCCGAGTACCGCAGCGTCAGCTCCGCCACACGCTGACCCCTGGAGGACGGGAGGACACACTGCAGCCTCAGCAGAGCACAGAGGAGGTGGGGAGGAGGTGCCGAACGGGGAGCAGAAGGTATGACGGTGAGGAGGAATGGAGAGGGGGGAGTAGGGGAGTCTGGGGGAAGGTACTGACTTGGGGGGGATGGTGATGGAGGAGTAGGGGAGTCTGGGGGGGAGGTACTGACTTGGGGGGGATGGTGATGGAGGAGTAGGGGAGTCTGGGGGGGAGGTACTGACTTGGGGGGGATGGTGATGGAGGAGTAGGGGGGTGGGGGGGGAGGTACTGACTTGGGGGGGATGGTGATGGAGGAGTATGGGGGTGGGGGGGAGGTACTGACTTGGGGGGGATGGTGATGGAGGGTCCGTGAGGGAGGGAGAACAGGTGGGCGTCCCTCCCCAGGAGGGAAGCCTGGTACAGCAGAGGACTGGAGGATGGGCTCCTGAGACGCACCTGATACACACACACACACACACACAGTTCTGGCGGGGAAGGTCGGTGTGTGATACAGCTTCGATTGAGGTCGTATGCGTCTGTGTGGGGTCCAAGGTCGATGAAAATGAGGCCCTCACAATATTTTCAGGAAGTGTGTGTGTGTGTGTATCTACTTGGTGAAGGTTGTGTGTGTGAGCGAGTGTGTGTGTGTGTGTGTGGTACCTGTTTGGTGAAGCTGGAGTGTAGGCTGCCTGACAAGGTGATGGTCCTGCGGGGGAGGTACTGGGGCAGGTGTTCATACAGGTGAACACACAGCATGAGCATCAGGACGGGGTTAGGGTCCGACAACTCTGTAGGCTGGACACAAGCATGACTGGATTGAACTTTTAGTTTCTCTGAAAACTCTCCCTTTTAGGGTTTTAGGGTTAAGGTTGGATGTGCACCAGGTGTTGATATTACGTGTATGTCTACTCCAGTCTAGTATCTCTATGTCTAGTCCAGTCTAGTACCTGTATGTCTAGTATCTCTATGTCTAGTCCAGTCTAGTATCTCTATGTCTAGTCCAGTCTAGTATCTCTATGTCTAGTATCTCTATGTCAAGTCCAGTCTAGTACCTATATGTCTAGTATCTCTATGTCAAGTCCAGTCTAGTACCTATATGTCTAGTATCTCTATGTCTACTCCAGTCTAGTATCTCTATGTCAAGTCCAGTCTAGTACCTATATGTCTAGTATCTCTATGTCTAGTCCAGTCTAGTCCAATCTAGTATCTCTATGTCTAGTCCAGTCTAGTACCTATATGTCTAGTATCTCTATGTCTAGTCCAGTCTAGTACCTGTATGTCTAGTATCTCTATGTCTAGTCCAGTCTAGTACCTGTATGTCTAGTATCTCTATGTCTTGTCCAGTCTAGTATCTCTATGTCTAGTCCAGTCTAGTACCTGTATGTCTAGTCCGAGGACGAGCGTCTGCAGGGCCTGGCAGAGGATGATGTTGTTATGAAGGTTCTGCTCCAGGCTGCAGCTGTTCGTGTACATCCTCTGAAAATGGCTGCCGATCTGAGCAGGAAAAACACAGGGAGCACTCACATCACAACAGGAAGTACAGGCACGATCCTCCGAAAGGGTGGACACAGCATGAGCTCCATGACATCACACAGGGGGCTGGAGACTGCTCACAGAAACCGGGGCTCCTCCCAGTCCCGCAGAACAACATTCCCTTTTCTGAGTGGAACACTAATCTAGAACGTCTCTGACTTGTCCTTATGTAGACACTCCTCGCCACAGAAGGAAGTGTTGACGGTGGCAACAGGAAGTACAGAGATGAGCGGACGAGGAGACACTGACCAGGAAGGGGCAGTAAGCGGCCAGTGTGGCAGCCAGCACCAGCCCGTCAGCCAGGTCCAGCTCAAAGTTCACCACCCAGCGCGCCGAGGGCACACCACCTGAACACACACACACACACACACAGTCACACTATCTGGGATATGTGCCAAAACATAAACACACACTATTCGGATTATGTGCAGACACACACACACACTATCTGGGATGTGTGCCAAAACATAAACACACACGATCCGGGTTTATGTGCGGACACACACACACACACACAGATTAATGCTGAGCTGTGAGGGTCGTACCCCTGCAGGAGTCCGAGGCCCAGATGGAAGTCCTGGTGTTGTGGTAGTGCAGGTTGAGCCAGGACAGGAGCCTGCGCTCCCAGGGAGAGTACACGTTACTGGCCAAAGGGGAGGGATCGATCCTGGGGACAGCTCCCTGCTCCACCCCCTCAGGGCCCTGGGGGCCTTTGCACACCTCCCTCACACGCCTCAGCACCAGCACCTGGGATGGGGGACGGAGGGTTTGGGGGGTGTACACAACGGGGCACACAGTTTGGTCAGCCCATTGAAAATTGTGAGGTATTTGAAAAAAATTGCTATCACTTTCACAGTCCATTATACAATCAGGCCAGGAGGGCACAGCAAGAGCAAAATACCTAGAGAGGAAAATACCTCACTTTTATTGTAATGAGCAGACTCTATAGTTGAACGAATTTTAAGTGAGAACACTCCACTAAAGTGTGGCAAACCTCTGAAGTGTATGGGACAACCAAAACTGGAAATACGAGCGCGCGTGTGTGTGTGTGAGTAACCTTGTAGGTCTGCAGCAGGACGTCAGTCCAGGCTCGTGTGCTGAGGGCTTCGTAGTCACAGCTGCTGTAGTCGATGGTCCGCTGCTCTGTCAGGGCCTGGGGAGACAGAGGGTGTGTAGAATAACAACGATGAATAAAGTTGACTTAAATGAGGACAAAATCAATGATTCAAATGTCCAGAGTTATCACTGACTAAAATGAAATAAGGGGAATTAGGAGGAACTCAAACTAAATGTAAAACTGTTTCCGAAATGATCATACTGTGAGTGAGTGAGTGAGTGAGTGAGTGTGTGTGTGTGAGTGTGTGTGTGTGTGTGTCCTCTGTACCTGCTGTGTTCTCCAGTGGTTGAACTCCTGCAGATCTAACAGATACTCGGGTCTGATATGAGACAGACAAGCTCCCTGGGCCCTACACACAAGCATATACACACATGGACGCAGGTGAGCACGGTGTGTGTGTTACCTCAGGAAAGTAAGCAGGGTGTGTGTGTGTGTGTGTTACCTCAGGAAGGCAAGCAGGTTTGAGTGCTGGTCAAGGAGCTCCTGGAGTCGCAAGGTAGGGTTGGAGGGAAGTGATTGGCTAGAGCAGGCACCAGGAAGGGGCGTGGCCGCCAGGTGCAACAGCATGTCATTCACTGTCTTCACACCCCGTCTCTGACTCACACGGAAGCTCCGCCCACTGCCTGGCCCCACCTCCATCGTCTCCACCTTACACTCAACCCTGGGGAGAGATCAGGCAATTAGCAACGAACCCAACTAAACCAGGCAGACAATAAGACGGTGACTCAACAGGCTGTCAGTCAACCAGACATGAAAAGAGACAGGGAGAAATAACTGTCTCATTGTCAAAATGTCCGTGTGATCGTATATCCCACACCCAGCATCAATAGAGGTTCGCTACGGAGCATGTGCGGTAACGAGACGGGGATGAGCACCTTCTGAGCGTGTGCGGTACTGATATGGGGTTGGGACCACGTGGCCAGCCAAATAGGCTGAACCACTTCTGGACAGCCAATAGGACGCTGTGGTAGTATAGCCCCTCCTCCGACTCCGCCCGTGGGAAGCTCGGGATGCCTTCACTCGGAGGCCACACCTCCTTTGTCCCAGCCTGAGTGTCACACACACTGTCACTGCGGCTGTGTAATGCTGAGTCTGAAACACACACACACATATACAGGTATACACACACCACAGATGAGACCAATAATGATAATACACACACACACTCACTCAAAGAAATGGGTAAAAACCTGTATTAAAAACAACAAACGCAAAACACACACACACACGGTTTTCTGACCGGAGAGGGTGCGGCTGCAGGAGGAGCTGAGGACAGCAAAGGTGGAGGAGGTGGAGCCAGTGTAGTGGGAGGCGGAGCTAGGGGAGTAGCAGGGCTGGAGTACCGCCTCCCCCGCCAGCTGGGAACCCGCTGATTCACTGTTCACATGACCTAGACGCACACAAGTCAGCATGTTAAGTGTGTACGACCAGATGTCCCCTCAAGAACAGTAAAACAGGGAAAGGAACATTTGTCTCGAGGGGGTTTAAGTTTAAAATGAAAGGAGTTGGGGATCATTTTAAGGTTAGGGTTAGGAGCTGGGGCTCAGCTTAGGTTTTGGGGTTAGGGTGAAGGTTCGAGGGGAAAACGGGATTTGAAATGGGACTGAATTGGGAGTTCCCGCAGGGCATAGCAGAATACCCAAACTTGTGTGAGTGTGCATCATGCAGGTATGTGTTACCACTCCTGAGGACGATGTGTTGCTGGGAGCGGTGCAGGGCCAGGTGGGGCCACACAGACAGCAGACAGTTATCAGACGTAGCACACACCTCTACTTGAAACCTGGGAGGGGCCCAGACAGCAGCAGGTCAGTGGTCCATGATCAACACGGGGGGGGGGGGGGGGTAGCAGAGGGGGTAGCCGAGAGACAGAGAGAGGGGCTACCTGTTGTTGAGGGGCATAGTGGCTTACCTGTTGTTGAGGTGGTCTATGAAGGTGATGTGTGAGCAGAGAGACAGGGGCTGGGGGCAGCAGAAGGTCACCGTGCACACCATGGAGGACCAGCTGTCCGGAGGGTGGTCCCCAGCCTGACCCTGGGGCTGGGCTGGCAGGGGGCCACCCCGGGGCTGGCTGACGGCGAGAGGCCTCAGCCTGGTTCCATCATCCAACTCCACTTCCTCTACCTCCACACACACACTGGTGCCCCTGAACGACACACACACACACACACACACTGGATGGTAAAATGTACGTATTGTAAGATAAGATAATCAATTTTTGTCCCGCAGTGGGGAAATTGCCATTTGCAACAGCAGCAGGGTACAGAACAGCACTCAGAGTACAATTAAATATAGAAAATAGAAAATACACAAGATACAAGATACAGGGAGTTAACAGTGTATCCGCTATGTTGATTTTCCCGTGGCGGCCCGCCACGGCTACATTTCTGCCGCCACGGTATCAGAAATAGGGCTGTACAAAATTGTCGGCCGTCTATCAGCAGTGATTGTTAGAAAGCATATTGGAGGATAGCACGGACACGGGCTTCACAGCGCAGTTGAGATTGCGTGTGTGCGTCCTTGAGAAATGTAGAGCTAAGTCGTATAACTTATGTTGTTTAAGGCTGTTATTGTATTATTGTATAGTTCTTGCTCATTTAGATTAAGTTAACTGGTGATTTTGTTGTTTGTAGGCTATTCTTCCCCTGCTAGCGAAATTGCACGTCGATTTGATAGCGATTGCTGCCCTTGCTCACGTTTGTATTTTAGGTGCATTATTAAGCTGGTCGGACAGACCTGCCCCCACTGCAACAAAAAAAATCTCTGAGTTATATAAAATATAAAAACACTGAGTTATATAAAATATGAAGACATATATATATAAGGGTATAAGGGTATAAAATAGTAAAATAATTTCATAATATATAAAGTAAGTGAGAGTTAAGCGTGAGTTGAATGTGGTGGCTGCCACTATGAATAAGTAATGAGTGACATACAGCCAAGTTATTGCACGTAAGAAAAAAGATTGCACGTAATTATTGCACGCAATTACATAAATACATATTGCACATAGAAGTGTACATGTGGGGGTGGGGTTATGGACGTTCAGCAGCAGTGTCAGCAGTGATCGCTGCACAATCTGACGGCAGCAGATAACGTACAGTGTGACGTACAGTGCTGTGTTTGAGTGTGTGTACTGACCTGGGGTATCCGGAGGTGAGCAGGGTGAGTGAGGCGGTGGTGGGGGTGTCCAGTGGGGCGGGGGTGAGGAGGACTCGAGGGGGCAGGAAGGTGATGGTGGGGGGGCAGAGGGTGAGGCAGACCCTGAGCTCTCTGTAGGCGCGGCAGCCTCCGTCCACCTCCACCCTCTCCTCGCCCCCCGCGTAGAGTGGGAGGGACAGCTGGACACGCCCCCCAGGAACTACAACGCAAGACACACCCCCTCAGACGACAGCATGATCCTGGCCCAGCTCTCAGGCTCTGGTTGGTCACATGAACAGGGATATTGCCAACGAGCACGCACCTGGGGCCAGGCTGTGCGTCTCCATGGTGACAGTGATGGTCAGGGTGTTGCCAGGTAGCAGGGAGCCCCCCGCAGGAGAGAGGAACAACCTGGCACCCCCTAAGAGTGCTGATGCAGCACTGCAGTCCAACTTCCAGAACACACACTCCTGGGACACACTCCTCAGCTCCACTGTCTGGACACACGCACGCACACACACACGTCAGATAAGGAAATCCAGAAATAAACACCCCTTATAACACACATACACATCATGGAAATGTGAAGTTATTGCTAACTACCTGTGTGAGCGTTGTAGAACCCGGTTCTAGAAGTTCCACATTAAACTGCAGCGTGGAGGGGAACATTTCAAGAGGTCCTCGTAAGGCTGGGAGAACACCAACACAGAACCAGTCAGTCAATCGGGAACGTCAGTCAATCGGGAAGACAATCCTGCATTTAATCAGCCAGTCAATGAATCAGGCAGCCAATCGACAAGTCAGCCAGCCTCGCTCCGTTTCTCACCCGTGGCCTGCACGCGATGTGACACTGTCTCCAGCGTGACCACCGGGGGGCGCGGCGTGACCATGTGCCCGTCGCTCGCCGTGGCGGAGCCGGCGCTTGTCGAGGGAGAGCCCACGCCGTTGACGGTGACGGGCAGTGTGAAGTCGTGCGATCCCACCTGTGGTACGAGCACAGTACTACACCCAGCCCACACCTGCCTCGACAGGACACCATGCTGAGAGGTGGGGGAGAGGGGGGACGGGGGGAGGGGGGGAGCTCACCTGTTTGGGAGAGAAGACCAGAGCGCAGTCCACAGTCTGGAGAGCCTGCAGGTCACACACAAACTCGTTTGGAGCTGCCCCTGGACCTGGAACACACAGACACACACAGAGCGCGCTAAGCACAGGCCAGAGAAGAAAAGCAAGAGACCTTGAGCCAAGAACAAAGAGCGTGAGCAAAGAACGTCAATCAGAGAACAAAACCAATTTCAGCCCCAATAAACAGGCAGGTGGGGATGTTTTCTGGACCTAAACACACACCTGTGACACTGCTAGGCAGGAGGATGGTAAATTCTGTGTGTTGGTCCAGGAGGAAGTGGACCCGGGCCAGGGCAGGGGATCGGTTCTGCAGCCGGAAAGGAACCCTGTGACTGGAGCCAGCATAGACCCCCTGGAACAGGAACGAACTCTGGAGAGACAGAGACACAGAGAGAGAGAGAGACACAATGAAGAGAACGAGACTCTCTGTATTCACGAGTCTGCGCAACACACTCTTCCTCACAGAAACACCCCACCCCCCACACACACACACACACACACACTCTCTCTCACTCACCACATCGATGTCCACCCGAGGAGGCTCAACTGACCCGCCCACCCTCAGCTCCAGGGCTTTCATGCTCCTCAGCGCTATCTGAAACACAAACGAACAAAGGCCACTTTTGGCGTCTGTTTACCTCAGGCTGCAGTGTACCACACACACACACATACACACACCTTACCTTCACTCGGGTGTGAAACTTCATGACGGCCGCAGGCGTGAGCAGCACAGTGATGTCGACCTGCCCCCCCACTGGCACCACGCCCTCCGAGGGGCTCACGGTCATCCCTGGCAGGGGACACACATCCAGCACCTACACACACACACACAGTATACAAACAGTTTATAGATACAGTCACACATATTTAAACAGTATACACACAAACACACACAATCCAAACAGGCTCATACCCTTCACATTCTTGACCTCTATGGACTCTCACATCACACACACACGCACACAGCAGAGACCTGATAGTGTACGTGGTTGTGTCCAGTGTTGAGGAGTCTGGTGGTTCTGCTGGAGGGCAGGTTGAGAGCTGCTGATCCAAACACCAGCTGCTTCTCTGACAGGTGCACACTGGACCTTCCTAGCTGGGGGAGGAAGAGAGGGGGCTTACTGACCCTGGACCAGCACACGCACACACAGTTACACCGACACGTACACGCACACAGACCTTGGCGACACAGCGCAGGTGTGTGGTGTTACCCTGGTGAACACACAGCTGGAAGCTTCCCTCCAGGGGGGAGCAGAAGGACGGGTGCCACACCACCTCACACTCCAGCTCACTGTAGGCCTCCACACACCCTGCCAACGACACACCACACACACACACACACACTGTCAGGGTCTGTGGGTGTGTAAGTACTGGGTGCGTGTGTGTGTGCGTGTGCGTTACCTGTGGCAGGGCGTATAGAGAAGGCCATGCCCTCCTCTGTGATGATGGGTTTCCAGGTGAAGTCGGCCACCTGGTTACCACGGTTCCGCAGTGTGACAGAGCTCCTGTACCCTGATTGGGCCAGCAGGCTGTGGGCGGGGCCGAGCAGCACCTCGGGGGCGGAGAGCTCCAGCGCCAGGGGAACCACCCGGGCCACGACCAGAACCTGACCCGGGTGACAGCTGTTCACTGTGTAGGACACGGACCTGGGAGCACCGACACCGATGGAAAGGTACTCAGTCAAACACAGCAACACTATGACGTAGACAGACAGACACAGTATACAGACAGACAGGTAGCCCTATACGCAGGCAGACTGACTGACTTGTAGAAGTGTCCCAGCTTGGAGGTCTGGAAGGTGAGGGGGAGGGTGGCCCTGGAGACGGGGGGCAGGACGTAGGAGAGGGGGGAGGAGCGCTGCAGCTCAGGGCAGCCCAGCTCCAGCTGCACCCACACACACACTCCTAGACCGTTCACAAGTTCCAGGGGACGCACGCACACTGACTGGACACACACCTCCCCAAAGTCCACTGAGCTGGGTCCTGGTGTGAGGGGAGGGAGGGGGAGAGAGATCCTTGGGCGAGGGTTTTAACGTTTGGCAATGGAAATGAAGCAGATGTCGTGCGGATGCAGTTCCCACCTACGACCACCTGGTGGAGCTGCTGAGCCGAGAGCTTGCTGCTGCACTCTGACACTTCCTGTCTGGTGGAGGGAACAGCGTTCATCCCCCCCGTCTCCACCTGGGGAAAGTGAGGGGGGGTTGGGGGAGGGGAAGGGGGGAAAAGAAGTGTTGAGACATGGCGAGGGAAGGTGGGAGGGGGAGGGGGAGAGAGAGGGATGGATGTTGAGAGGGGACATAATTGAGAGGATGGAATAAGATGTTTTTTCCTCTGTCCATCTTTATCCAGCTCAAAACACAAACTGAGCATGCCCAGACGTAGACAGACGGAAAGGAGTGTAGACATGTAAAAAGCCTCCACACTTGTCTGGATGTGGGGCTGATCTTCATGGCTGCCAAGGCACAAGAAGTCAGTGATTGGCTCTGCTGGCCGCAGCCCTCTGCAGGGCTCTGATTGGTCTCCAGGTCTTGCAGGGAGAGCCTGGGTGGGGAGAGCCCTTCGGCCGGACGAAGCCCAATGTCCACCTCGTCCTCCACCTCTCTGTGGGACCTGTCACATGATCATATGGTATGATCACTGCATGCACACCATGCAGGCAACCTGACTCATCGTGCTCCCTGGTAGCCCCACCCCTCACACTGTCTCTGCTCCACTAGCTTCGCCCCCCCCCCTGTGCCCCAGTAGACCCCCTCCCTCTCTCTCCCTCTGCTCCAGTAGGCCTCCTCCCTCTCTCTATCTCTGCTACAGTAGACCTCCTCCCTCTCTCTATCTCTGCTCCTGCAGCCCCCCTCCACCTCTCTATCCCTCATCTCGGTGGGCCTCCCACCACCACCTCTCTATCCCTGCTCCAGCAGGCCTCCCGCCCCCCCACCTCTGAGAACTGCGGTGCAGGCGCGTCTCTCTCAGGCTCCTGATGAAGGTGAGGTAGAGCTGCCTGTGTCTCTGTCTCTGCTGCTCTTCCTCCACGCTGTAGCTGTAGTCTGGGTCTGTGTAGCAGTAGCGCTCCACTCCTGTGAAGATGGTCCTGGAAGGGAACGCACACACACGCACTCAGGTGCATGGGCAAGCACACAGCAGGCCCATAGAGGATCCCTGTCCATATGGTGTGTGTTGATGCGTGTGGAGACGTTACCTGTGTTGTGTGTCAGGAAAGCCAGATCGAAGGCGGGCCATGGGCTTGTCTGGGAGGGCTAGTAGCCCCGCCCCCTTCTCGCTCTGGCGGTGCCTGTGGAGGCGCGTCTTAGCCGAGCACAGAATGCCAGAAGGAAGCAATCCTCGAGGGCCGGCCTTGGGGGCGTGGCAGACAGCTGATAGGTGCAGGGTGACGGTGTGGAAGCTGCAGAGGCGGAGCTTCACGGAGGACGAGTTGACGTGAGCCACCTGTCCAATCACCTTCAGGGGCTGGTGCACCTGGAACCGGCCCATCTGGTGAGGAGAGAAGGACAGAACCACGTCCTGCACGCACGCACATTGACACACACACGCAAGCACACAGACACACGCACAAACGTAACCCCACGGGTATCAGACCAGTAATGATTCTCTCACCATTCCCTCAGACTAGATGATCTGGCCATTCTCTATTCTGTCTATCCATCCATCCAGTACCTGGGACTGTCCAGGGGCAATGACGCCAGTGGGCGGGTCGCTGATGAAGTTGGCGATCTTGCAAAAGCGGAAGTTGAGTGGCAGCAGGTGGGACTGGTTCTGGAGAACACACAGCATGGACACGCGCTGTCCCGGCGTACAGGCCTGGAAGCTGAAGCGGAGGGAGGGGCTGGGCACCAGGGCCATGGGCAGGCCTGAGCCCGTCACCGCCAGCTCCACAGCACCCCTACCTGGGGAGGAGGACCACAGCGTGACCACCAGTGGACGGTGCAGGTGTGTTTTGGGTTCAGCCTGCATGTTTCAGTTTCATGTCTCTGGTGTGTGAGTGTGTGTGGGTAAAGTTTGTTTTCCAAATCAGGTTACTTTATCTGTACCCGTAGGTAGATTTGGTTTGCAGTTAGTCATGCATCTTGACAGACATTTTACAGACTATGCAGAGGGTAGACAACACAGACAAAATGTGTGTGAGTCCCTATGTGTGTGTGTGTGTTACAGTGTGTGTGATAGTGTGTGTGTGTGTGTGTGTGCGTGTGATAGTGTGTATGTGTGTGTCTGTGATAGTGTGTACCATTACGGAGTCTCTGATGTGTGAAGCCATGTTTCCTTTCCACTATGTCAAACAACAGGAAGAGGGAATAATCTTGTCTGCTGTTGCCTTCGCTGTTCCTGTTGGACACACACACACGTACAGGCCACACAAACACACATGTACAGGCCACACACACACACACGTACAGGCCACACAAGGCTACCACATTACATATTTTTTCCTTTGAAACATTTATTGATACTGAAACGTTGACCAATACACAGTTACAAGACACTAAAACATCCTCCTAAATTCTTTGCTTAAAAATAACATTGCTTTTTAAAATGTACAAAACTGTCAGAAACATTTTGGAAGGTAAAAACACTGGGGTATCTTCATTAAAGCACTACATTATGTTTTTCTTTTATGGGCTTTTAAAACACTGTTGTATGCACACAAGATTCATTTTTAGGCACTTTTAAAACCACATTACAAATACCGTTGGTAAAATACATGGGGGGAGTAGGTACCCCCCCCAGACACACAGAGAAGTGGGCTACCTGCTGACTGGGCTGAAGCACACAGACAGGCTGGTGGTCTCGTAGGGGCCCAGACGACCCTCGTTAGGCACGCAGGTGATGACGCGCCTGGCGTCCATGGTTACCGCTGCGTTCGTCACGCTCCTCTCCACAAGGGCAGCATCGGTGCTCATTTGGATGTCCGTACCCTGGACACACGTGCATGACACACACACACTCACTTTGAAAACGCCTTGGGGGGGCTGGCATGTCATGGACTTGTTTAGCACGGTAAAACATGTAGAGCGTGTGTGTTTACCAGTTCAGTTCCTGGAGCGTCCTCCAGCCACACCACAACCCAGTGGCAGGCCTGCGGTCCGCTGTTCCTCACAACCAGCGTCTCCACAGCGGCGGTGCCAAAGTAGAGCGAGCCAAAACGCAGGCAGGAGAGAGGACGCCCCTCAGGGTCCCGGAGCTCCAGGCTCTGCTCCTGCACGTCAGCACACACCCTTAGGACTACGTCCGCCCGCCCCTGCAGCTTCACACTGGGGAGGGGGAGAGAAAGACGCCATTCAAAAGTTACAATTCAAACCCTGCCCTCAGGTAAAAGTCAGACAGATGTGAAAGGGGGGAGAGGAAGGGGAGGTACTAGGGAAGAAAACAAGAGAGAGTGGAGGAGGGAAGGAATAAGAGGTAGGATATGGATAGGGAGGGATGTATGGATGGTTAAGGAGGAGAAAGCGAGTGAAGGAGAGGTGGGTCTCCTCTTACAGTGCCTGCTCTCTGATGCGTCTGGCTCTGTTTGTACACAGTTCCACTTTCAGCCACTGGGTGGCGCCAGGAGACACCACACCGCTACAAGGAGACAGCCGGACAGATGTGTCTCCATTGTACAGCACCTCAAACACCCCTTGAGGACACAACATAGCACAAATAAATAGCCAATCATCGAGGCTAAGAAGCATTGAGACAGAGGCTAGGCATATATACAGTATGGAGTGTAGGTTGGTTGAGTGTGTGGTGAATTGGACATTGTAGAACTAGCTAAATTAAGCACAGCTACAAACTAATGAATAATAACAATATATTGATTATATATATGAACTATTATAATTTATTGCTTTGGTCATGTTGAAGAAGGCATGTATTTCGTATTTTAGAAGGTTGGTCCTCGTTAGTATAGTGGTCAGTATCCCCGCCTGTCACGCGGGAGACCGGGGTTCAATTCCCCGACGGGGAGACCTCCTTTTTATTTTTTTTATAATAATATTATGAAAATAACTTCCCATCCCAATCATTACATGGATTACCCCACAAAATGATGAATTTGTTTGTCAAAAACATTCTTATTTAAGAAGTGACATGATTCCGAAGTTTACATTTCAGAGGCTCTTATCCAGAGCGACTTACAGTATGTACAGGGACATTCTCCCCAACGCAAGAAGGGTGAACTGCCTTGCCCAAGGACACAACGTCATTTCTGCCGGCCGGGAGTCAAACCAGCAGCCTTCTGATTACTAGCCCGATTCCTTAACCGCTTAGCCACCTGACTCCCCAAGTTGCAAACTGCTTTGTGAAAGCTGCTCACTAACAAACCTGGAGCAGAGCCCTGGTTGGTGAGGGAGACCTCCTTACTGATCACCTGGCTGTTAGCCAGGACAGAACCAAAATCAACCAGGGACTCCATTTGAAGGGAGCAAGCCATTGGGAACCTGCAAACACACACATTTCAGACTAGAACCCATAGATAAGAAAACACACATAGACTTTGTAACATAGGGGGAATTAGACTAATCTGGGACATTGGGTAATGTGGGACACCTAAACTCCAGAGCGTTTTCTTTCCTGCTATGCCATTGTCTAGTCCACAGAACTTTTACCCTAGGTTTAGCCTGTATGTTATGTGACTGAAATCACAAAATGTGATTGGTGTGGTGTCACAGAAAGGGTCAGGGCACTAGTTAATCAGGAAACCTCTGAATGAATAAGTATCATCTGTGTGTTACATGCATGCGTGTTGGTCCTTACGCTGACAGAGGGATCTCTGTAGCCTCATCTTCGAGGAGGAGCAGCAAACGGTCTCGTACCTCCTCTTCCTTGTCAGGAGAGAAATCCAGACAGCCAGTCATGGACAACCCAGGCGCTATGGAGGTGCATGGGTTGTTCACCTTCAATCTGAACAACTGAGAGGTTTGTGTGTGTTTTGAAGAAGAGGGGTGGGGTTGATGTTAACACTTGTTATCATTTGAAGTTTGAAACATTTGTACAAGAGGCAACAAAGATTAGGTTAGCTTAAAAGCATAGTCTTATGGTCCTCCATATAGTCTAGCTACCATGCACTTTTCTCTTTATGCAAGTACGACAATTAGCAACGAGAATAACAAAGCTATAATGACATAAATTAATTTGACTTAACCTTTGATATGGGTTCAACCATTTGCATTCTTTTCGAAGACTTGCCAATGTTCGTTACCGTGACAGCTGTCTTGTAAACCTCTCCAACTTTTACATCGGTGAACTCAACAACGGAAGGACTGATCCGAACTGTATTTACTGCCATAATGTCGGCGAGCTAAACGTTGTTGACCACAGGGCTAAAATTCGAAAAGGTTTTCTAATACAAGCTATTTATTTATTTAGTGGTCGGCATACCTATAGAGCAGCCTTAGCAGCAACCATTGTCGAGTTGACAGTTTCGGGTTGCTAGGCACCGGGGAAGGGCAAGATTATTTACGGTTGGCAGAAAAAAAGCGAATGGCGATTTTTCAAGGTTTCGTCGCTGTGGCGTAGCGAGAATTATTTCATGGGGACGGGGTGGCCAAATAGGTGACCGCTTGACAGATTTAGGGGGTGACAAATGTATATTAAAAAAATGTTTGCTGAGTAAAGTTGTGTTCAATACGAATCCCTTGAAGGGACCACGTGTCCTTGCGGACGAGAAAGTCTCAATGTGACAAGACAGGCCAAACTCTGTTAGAGAACAATAATAAAGAACACAATTTGACATAACAATTTGAAAATATCTTCTGTCATCCTTTTAAGTGTCCAAGGAAAGTGCTTCATGTGTGGCTGTGCTGGCCCATCAACTCTTGATTTGGAAACATTTGAAGAAAGATAGTATATAATACATAAAATGTGCCTAAAATCAACTACTAAATCATAATTATAGTAGGGCCTACACAGGTTGACATGGAAAGTGACCAATTCAGCAAACATATATGTCTATTTATTGTAACCTATTTCTCATAGATAAATTAACCAACTTGTTTTTTTGTTAAATTACTGCTCCATTCACTTGTTTTAGATATAAAAAATATCCAGCCTACACAAAAGAGACAATGAAATACCCGGTAGCTGACAATAAAAATACAAGGTATGGTTTAAATAAAGTATTTATATTGTCAAGAGCTAGCGAGCTACCTGTCTTATGTTACACTGATCCAAGTAATGTTGCATGACTTACAGTAAAGCAAAAAACATAAAATGCTGTTGGAAAACAGGTATTACTTTCAGTCAGCACAACAATGATAGCAAAGTGAGTGCGTCCGTTGTACATTTACATTTGCATTTTATCCAAAGCGACTTCCAAGAGAAAGCTTTACAAAGTGCATAGGTCACTGATGAATGTTTTATTGTGCACTGTCCCTGTCTTGAAAAATAAATTACATATTTTACCCCATAGTCTGTGCTAGAATTGACCTGCAATCATTGCCACCATCAACATAGTTTTTTGTTCCATTACTCTACTTACCCTTTTAATATGAACCTTTTCTTATATATTTTAAGTTGAGAAAATCTGTGTATTTTCCCTTACCTTCAACCAACTCAGATTAAAGAAATATTTAACCAAAATAAACAATTTCACAGCTCTGTGGGAAAAACAACAACTCATATAAAATAAAACCAGTCTACCTACTCAGGTTGTTTGGAAGTTTTGTTGTTGTTGTTGTTCCTCTGCACAATGGCTGTTTCTACAGTTTCTGTAGTTTAAGTTTTTGTTTGTCTCTTACAGTTATTGAGGTAAACAGGGCGAGGGTTAGCGATCCTCTGCTCCTGCTGAGCAACCACCTTCACATGTTCTTGTGGAAATGCGTCTGTAGTTGATGGAGCCTAACAGTACTACCTGACAAGTAATGTAAAAACATAAAGTAATTGACAAGTATAATTAACCAAACACTATTTGTACTCCTCATTGCCATAACATTGTCATGAAATGGCTAATTTATTATTTAGTAGTGCCCATTTACGTGAATGTGGACTGGTGTGCATATAATCAATTATTTGATTATTAGTTCTTATATTATTTTGATTTAAAAAAAATGCAAAGCTAAAACAAAAACAATTCGATAAGCACTGGCCCACTCATGTTAACAACATCCTGTGGTTAACATGTTCATTTCCCCAATGATGGCTTATTTCCCTCCCATGACCACAGAACTTGCATAGTGAACACGGTTATGGCAACTTACAGAGCCACCCACTGCACTAGAGACCCCCACTGGGCCTGGCTGTGTAACAAGAGCAGTGCTCAGGCACAGAGATTAGAGGGGAGTACCCCTATCTTCACCCATCTTAGAGGTAAGGAGAGTACCCCTATCTTCACCCAGCTCAGAGGTAAGGAGAGCACCCCTATCTTCACCCAACTCAGAGGTAAGGAGAGTACCCCTATCTTCATCCAGCTCAGATGTGAAGTGCTTCATCTCTCCTGCTTATCCTTAACAAAACTTTGATCAAAACAGTCCTCATTCATTTTCAGGGACACGTTAAAAACAAAACACGATACAAAATTGTCATGTAGTTTAATGATACTTTATTCATGGCTTAGGACATTTATGTGAATTTTTTAATCCAAGTAAACAGCCCCTATTTCATTTGTAATAGCTATATATTTGATTTCATGTCATAGTTACCAGCAGAACTATCCCCCAGTGTTTCTACATCAACACAGATGTTCACACAGCGGATATCTGAGTTCCAGGGTTCCTCTCTGGTCGCTCCAAGTTCTGGCGAAGGCTTCGGGAGGCAAACGCGTAAAGAAACGGGTTCACAGAGCTATTTATGAACGTCAAACTTTTCACAACTTCCTCACTTGATCTTCTTAGCCCTGACAGTTGTTCATAAATGGCCGGTTTAGCTGATCTGATAAAAATGGCAAAAATATCCATCAGATTGAGGATGTGAACTGGAATCCAGAGAACGAAGAAAGTGACTACAATAAGGGTCACCAGTCTGGTCAGTCTCTATCTGCTGAAGAAGGACGTTTGGTTGACCTTCTTGTGGAGGCAACAATAAGAGGTGACCAGGATGGAGAATGGGATGACAAAGCCCAGCAGCGTCTCGCACAACACGACTGCAGCTCTCCTCCCATCCGACATCGAGATTCTCCAGCATTTCAGTTTCCCTCCTTCTTCAACCACACTGTTGGTTACCACGGCGGCGCTGGAGAGGACAGACGCTAGAACCCATAAGGAGAACGGCAGAACCCGTTCCCCCCCTCCTGCCCAGCGATGAGGGTAGAGAACCACTTGGTACCTCTGGACACTCATCAGAGTTACGGTTAGTAGGCCATTGTACAGACTGGTGTAGATTAGGAAAGACAGGACCTTGCAGAGAGCAGTTCCCAATGTCCATCCATTGAGCAGGGCATGCATGAAAGCAGGAAGAGGCAGCAGGCACAAGATGTCCGACACAGCCAGATTCAGGATCAGACGCAGGGTGAAGTTGTCCTTCTTGAAGTTGCGGAGTATCACCACCACAACCATTATGTTCCCAGGCATGCCAAAAAGAAAGCACAGCCCCAGCACTGCGCTGCTCACCTGGTTTGCCACAGGGACGGCAGCCGCGCTTGAGTTGTTGTGTTGTTGCATGACTGCAGATTTCAAAGGCAAAATGTCCTTTTGACTGCTTGAATAATATGGTTTTGACCTCAAAAAGAGGAACTGAAATGTCAGAAGGTACTGCCAGAAGGTATACCAGTGTAGTTTCTGGTTTCAGTCAAGCTCTAATGACATGAGCAGAGCTAAAATGACATGAGCAGAGCTTCCTGTTCAAGTCTGAACACAATCTCTCCACTTGTACTACTTGCAGAAACCCTTGGCCTACACCTCCCCCCCCCCCCCCCCACCACACTGCAGGGCTCTCAAGTGTCACACATTGAGCGTGACAGTCAATCATTTCGGTGTTTTGTCACGCACTCCCGCCACACATAATAATTTAACGCAACAACCAATTAAAAAAAGCTGATCCTGAAATTGTTCACATGATTCTGCTACAACATTTTCGCTCACCCACAGAGGAAACCACTGGAGCTCGAGCATCACTTTGAGATCAGAGTAAGTCATGAACTCCTGTTTTAATGTTACAACAAATTCACAACTTGTTTGACACAAACAATGACAACTTGACTGCTGTTTCCCAGATAATTAGCATCAGTTTTTCATAAGTGTCTGTAACTTAACCAACAGTTTTACAGCCTGTCCACTGAAAACACCTGCTCAGAAGTAGTTCATAGATGTCGCCGGTGTGTATTGGTGAAACTCACTCCTCAGCAGTGGCTGTTATAGACTAATTTTACTGGGGGGGCCAAGGGGGGGGCAGTGTTTAATCAGGGAGGCACATTAAAAACAAACAAATTATATTTAAACATTAAATACTTAAATGTTGCTGTACATTAAAATCATACAAACGGCTCTGGCTCTCCCTCTTCCAGCTCTCTCAATACCTTGATATGTTTCTCTAACTTCTTTATTTACTGGGGCAAAAAAGGCTGCAATGTCCCTTCCTCGGTTCATAATGACTACTAGAAGAAGAAAAACTTGTAAAAAAAAACAACAACAAAAAAGTCAGTCCAGTCAGGTCAGGGAGGACACAGGGGGGGCCAGGGACATTTTTACAGGGGCACTGGCCCCTGTAGGCCCCCGTGTAGAAACGTCCCTGCTCCTCAGGTATGTAACAGGCCACCCGCATCAACAGATTGGTACCTTTTCGTTGGCGTAGTTGGTAGTGGTGGCGCTTGGGATGTCAGAGGTGGCAGGTTCGAACCCAGTGCGGGACGAACATAGGCCCGATAACATTTCCTTTACATTTAGTCATTTAGCAGACGCTCTTATCTAGAGCAACTTACAGTAAGTACAGGGACATTCCCCCGAGGCAAGTAGGGTGAAGTGCCTTCCCCAAGGACACAATGTCATTTGGCACGGCCGGGAATCGATCCGACAACCTTCTTGATTAATAGCCCGATTCTCCAACCCCTCAGCCACCCGACTCCCAATACCTCTGACGGAGCCTGCAATACCACGTCTGTTACATATAATAGGCCTAGTCATATTTCCGTTATCACACGATTACTGAAATTTTTTCACATTATAAACATCTCTTTCCAAATTTGCGTAATCATTTTATTAACACTAAATTGATTTGATTCACATGACGTCACTGTAGATTTGCGCCGCCATTTTACCTACCGACTCAGCCTTAGAAATGCCTACAATATGCCGTACAGTTGGCTGCAACAACAGCCGAAAGAGGAACCCCGGACTGGTATTTCATCCTATAACAAAAGACTACAGGCTGATTCTCCTACTATAATGGATTGCATAATAAGACGTAGATCTTCTGTAAACCTTCTGTAGGGCTCGTTTCCCTTTCCTTCATGTTCTTCCAATGTAAACATCTCTCTCAAACATCTCATTTCACACATCTCATCCGCTTTTCCGGGACAAGTGGATGTTTTTGTAGGGCAAGTGGAAGACAAATGTACTTGCCCCACTGGACAAGTTATACTTCAAACATAATAAAATGTCACTTAACATTATGTGCAGTGCCACTCATTACGTCTATTTAACCGATTTTAAAGTTGCTAGAGCTAGCTTTGTGGTTCTGTTTCGGTGAATTCTGCTCCAAAAAGCTTTTAAGAGAGAACGTGATTCCCCATTGATTTGTCAATGTCGTATCATATTTTTGATTTGGGTCACGAAAGCCTTGAAATTTGAGTGAGAATGCGTCGCCGGCATAGTACTAGTAGGCGACAGCCATGCCTTGATCCCCCGTTACACTGTTTGGACGTTAGCTTCAGAGTCAGACGCTCACTGGCAGTGTTCACAATGTTGTATTTCCCTCCATTCTACAACAGAAACATCAGGGAGGACTGCTTTTTGTATATATGAGCCTGCCAAAGATAGCCAGAATATTGTATTTCTTTAACCAAGCCTGTTTCATTCGTCATTTGCGTGAGAAAGCAACCTCTGTTAGCCAGGCTAGTTTTGCCCGTTTCACTAGGTCAGGCTATTTATACCAAGGTTTCGGACAAGTGACTTTTGTGCATGGAACGTAAGTGCCTCAAAAAGTTAATGCCCTGCATCTGACATTAAAGAACATTGTCCAGATTAATGACAGCTAGCCGTGAGCTAAGTGGCACCAAGATGAGAGCTAGCTAGCTGTTGGCCACTTAGCTAACAACTTGCTACCTAGTCAGACTATCCATCCATCCATCATCTGCCGCTTGTCCTGGGATTGGGTCGCGGGGGCAGCGACCTAAGCAGGGAGGCCCATACTTCCCTCTCCCCCCGCTTCCACCAGCTCTTCCTGGGGGACCCCGAGGCGTTCCCAGGCCAGCCGAGAGACATAGTCCCTCCAGCGTGTTCTGGGTCTTCCCCGGGGCCTCTTCCCAGTGGGACGTGCCCGGAACACCTCACCAGGGAGGCGTCCAGGAGGCATCCTAATCAGATGCCCGAGCCACTTCAGCTGGCTCCTCTCGACGCGGAGGAGCAGCGTTTCTACTCTGAGCCCCTCCCGGATGACCAAGCTTCTCACCCTATCTCTGAGGGAGAGCCCGGACACCCTGCGGAGAAAGCTCATTTCGGCTGCTTGTATTCGCGATCTCGTTCTTTCGGTCACTACCCATAGTTCGTGACCATAGGTGAGGGTAGGAACGTAGATCGACTGGTAAATAGAGAGCTTCGCTTTTCGACTCAGCTCCTTCTTCACCACGACGGACCGATGCAGAGCCCGCATCACTGCGGACGCCGCACCGATCCGCCTGTCGACCTCGCGCTCCATTCTTCCTTCACTCGTGAACAAGACCCCGAGATACTTGAACTCCTCCGCTTGGTTCAGGATCTCCTCCCCGACCCGGAAATGGCACTCCACCCTTTTCCGGTCGATTAAACTACCAATAAAATCATCATATGATTTTTTTAAATAGTAAATAACTTTCCCATGATCAAATATAAGTACTTGGTGGCCAGGTGCCGCACTCATGTCATTCAACCATCCAGCCACAGCATATGCTGTATCACCTTCAGGCTCCAGCAAAGGAGCTCAGCTGCCTTTGTCTTTTGGGTTGAATTTGTTTTCAACAAACATGGCTGCCACTGGAGAGCTGAAATGTGAAGATTTGAGTCTGTTTTAGAAGACATTGACAGCACATTCAGCTTGTGTGTGACTGAGACTGACTGTATGGGACAGTGTGAGGGATATTTGAGTGTGAGACGAAAATATGTGAATATTTAAACAAATACATATCTATAAATATCGAGTCACCACCAAGAAACTGCCAACTCCTCAAAATCATCGTCTGTGATTGGAGGTAAGCTTCGCACGCACGATCCATTTGCAGGCAGTTCTTGCTCAGAGCGGTCACGGTGCAGTCTGGGACTGTGGGTCTGCTATCTAGTCAGACTGGCCGCGCAGGCGCTGTGTGAGTGGAGAGGAGACAGCGACAGCTCTCGCTATACTCTCATGAGATCGGTTGAAACGTGAACTGCAGGACGGGATATGTGAGATGCTTTTTCAGTGCTTTGTCAACACAATAGAGCTCCGGGAGTTGACGTCACGCAATTCCAGTATGCACCGGTCATCGCCATTTTGGCAGTAAAGTGGAGAGCCAAGTGGAGCATACATATATACTTACATACATATTATACATAGTTCAATTTGCTGCCTATTTCAATGAACATTGATTCAACATGGTAGATAGCTGCTGTGCGCCGGGATGCCTCTGAACCATTGGGAAAAGATGAAGGAAGAGCATTTTAGGATTCCTAAGATCCAGAGAGAAGAACCCCATAATTCCTGACAACCATCTATGGCTTCAACTGAGGATCATTCAGTCTCTTGGAATTTACTTAATTGTAATAAATATGTAATGGCATTTTTGTGATGAAAATTACACTGATATAATGTACGTTAGCAAACGTTAGTAGGTAACCGTTGATGAACGTTACAGTACAGACTAGCTAACGCTAGCTAGCTATACAAGTTTTACAACTGACTGCATTAACGTTACACATAGCAATTTGTAGCCGGTAGACTTCAAAGCTGAATATTCATCACTAATCCAGCTGATTGCGTCCATTTATATCCCTCCAGGGTTTTGTAGGCTTTCAAAGACTCTCCAGAGTAGGACAAAGGAAAGTTGATTAGAAAATTGTAGCCGAAATATCTGGTCTGGATGCAGAAAGTCACGGAAGCTTTCCGTTTCACTCGTAAAGGTCGTAAAAATAACTCCGGGAGCATTATATGAATCACTGACGTTTAATCGATCAAGTTTTGCTTTATAGCTGCCTATGTCTTTTGAATTAAAGTGGGCAGTGAACTCGGACAGGTTGGAATCTGTGCTGGAGTTGTCAGAGCAGTTCATTTTTGCCACTGCTATACTGCCAAAATGGCGTCGTAAACAGTAAAGTCACCTGGGGTCCGGAGTTCATGATCCACCAAATGACAAAAAATGTCGCTAGATTTGTCGCTAGTCGCTTTTTGCTAATAAAGTCGTCAGATATACATTGGTTTGGAGGTGACGTAGGTGGCATCTATTAATACATTTACGTGTTTAGCATGGTCGATGTTATAGGTCACTTTTAAAATAATGTCATATTTTATAATGATATCCTGGCCATGGATGCATTAATCATTGTTGCCTTTGAAAGATGTCAGGTAAAAAGCAATTAATTTATTAATTTTGATCCCCCTGACTGGGGGTGGGGAGAATCTCACACTTGCCTGTCTTCTACTAGTCTGTGCCCCGAACCACCACCTGGAGGTGGAAGTGCGAAAGGGCGAGGGAGATGGCTGCCCCCCCCCCCCCCCGGGTATTCCTATGGCCCTTTTTATAAGCAATGTCACAGAGGGCGTCACATACGCCCATAGAACTGCCCCTCAACCAATCTCAACCCTCAAGGAAGACAAGGGAAAAACTCCCGGGAAAACTCAGTAGAGGAGAAAAAATGGAAGAAACCATGGGAGGAGCAATTCAGTGAGGGATCCCTTCCTCCAGAGACGGTTGGTGACATAGAGGAGCAGAACACAGGCTAAACAGGGTCATACAGCAGGGATGTGTCAATGGGTGTTGAAACAAACTCTTCTCGACCAGCCACTCTTCCACTCAGCGCCCAGCTGTGGACAAGCAGAAGTGTTCTGACCGAAAGCTGTGGCCAAACTCCTTGGTCTTTGGCTGACCACAGAGCTCGCAGGTGAACTTGATGTAATGCCTATCCTTCCTTGCAGGAGGAGCCGTACCCTGTGTGACATTGGACGTGGCCATGTCCGTCTTCTTTTTCATCCGCCAGGCTGTTGTCTTGCAAACGGCTGATTCAGCCTCGACCCCGACCTGAGGAGGCTGCTGACCCCCCCTCCGTTCTGACTGACCGGACATATCCTCAGGTTCCACATAGGGATGGGGGTTGTCTGGCTGCTCTGCAGACTGAAGTAGCTGCATGGGTGGAGGGAGTGGTGCTGCAGACACTGCAGTGACGGAGGGCTGGTCCACCGACTGGAGAAGCACCTGCTGCTCGTTGGACTTGCAACGGTCCATGTGCCTGAGGAGCAGGAGGAGGAAGAGGGGGGAGGGAGAAGGAACAAAACACAAGTGCCCTTAGTAATGAGCCTAGTAATCTTTACGGCTTATGTCACGCAGATAGATAACAACACCATCGTTAACGGTAAATGACTCACCACTGTGACAGGGTGCGCTGGTTCAGCTCGAACAGCTGGAGACGGTGTCCTCCAGGCAGTGGTAGGGGAGACTGTCTCTGGAAGAGGAAGAGGAGGAGGGTGGGGGGGTTCACCGACATTGTCCTGGGACAGATCGGTTGAGGCTGGTGGCTGGGCTGACGGAATGGGCACTGGGGCGGGCTGCCGCTGCTGGGTAGCCTGGCGTGCGAGGTCCTGCGGCGCCTCAAAGGCGAAGGGCTGCCGGTGTCCCTCTTGCTGATACTGGAGGGGCCTGGCAGCAGGGAGAGCCTGGGCAGCCAGGAGCAGGGGGGACCAAGTCTTGTAGGAGGATGGCCCTCTCCTTCTGACGCATGCAGTACCTGTAACACACAGACAGACAACATTGTCAGTCATGTATTACACACAGTCATGTTTATAGACTGCCCTCCCTAAATACTGTTACATTTTCAGTTATATCACCACTGTGACAAGGTCCGTTGATTGAGCTCAAAGAGCTGTAGGTTGGTCTGGGCCATCAGCCTCGGGTTGTCCAGCACTGCGTCTCTGATGGCCACGTAGTCCGCCATAACGAGGGACCACCTGGTCCTTCTGACCTCGGCGGACTGCGTGGCAGATGGATGGAGACGACAGAGCTGGCTGCAAACGGCCTCCACGAGGCGACTCGTGTTTGGCCAGCTTGCGTCCAGGACCCGAGGCAGTTCCGAGCAGGCAACTAGAAGAAAAAATAACTGTTCTAGACTCCCTAGAACAGTCCCTAAATCCTGAATGCAGTGGAGGTGACGCCTCTGCTCTCGCCAGATTCGCCTGGATGCAGCTGCTGTCCAAAAGGGGGATGCCCAGGGTGTCATGTCCTTTCTCACCGTCGAAGGCCTCCAGCAGGTCAATGAGCCGCAGTTCCGTCTCCGCCGCTCAACGCGTGCGGCGATGGCAGTGGCGGCCCATCTCCTTCTTGGAAACCTGGCTGAAGACCTCCCCGTCGGTCAGGCCGTCCATCCCCTGCTCCACCTCCAGCTGGGACCGCTTACCCTCCAGCAATCGACGGACGTCTGCTGCATCCCATTCAAAGATGCAGGAACAGCTGCTTCATGAAGGGACCGTAGAGCTGGTGGCTCACAGTGGTGACACCTGCTGCGAACCGCCGCATCAGGTGCCACACGTTCAGCCGAACCACCAGCCGGTCCCAGTTGGCGAACAAGGCAGCTGTCTTTAATCCGCCGAAGCTGGAGCAACAGTCCCGGTCCACGTAAATCAGCTGGGGTGGAGGAACCCCGGCGAGTCGGTACCGCTCCTGTAGCCCGACCGCCTTGGGGAGCAACAGGTCCACGCTCTCACTGCTGGTGAGCACGCTCACGAGGACTTGCCGGTGCTAATTATCGACATTGGTAACCCAGGCCAGCCGGTACTGGCTCCGCACCAGCAGGTCCGTACTGGGGTCACCGCCCTGGTAGACGACGTGGGCCGGCGCCTCATCCTCCACCTCTTGTGCTGCTTCGGCCCTGGCTCCTGGTGGTGGTTTGGGGGCACTTAGGGCCGCAGGTGTGGCCCTGACCACCAGACCCCCCTTAAAGACCATATGGCAGGTAGATTTTTCCAACGAATTTGCGCAATTTACATGTTTGTTATAAACATTTAAACTGTTATCTATTGTCTTTGACGTTGTTGGTTGCCACAAAACATAATATAATACGAAAAAGTAGGTACTTTTTTGCAATGATTCTCCTTTCCCCCACAATGCATTGCATGACGTCACGTCGGGGAGACGATAGACCAAAGCCTGCCTTTAGACCATTGAGATCAACAAGAGAGATTAACGAGAAAGTGTTCAGCAGTAGATAGTTTATAGATAAATACATTGATAGAATATATAATTAGCATAGATATAAAGATCAAGAGATAGATATATAGATAGCATAGATAGATAGATATATATATAGAGAGAAATAGATAATAGATAGACAGACCGCCGTACCGTCTGTGCACACGCACCTCTCTGCCTGCCCTGGCCCGAGACCGAGAAGCACTGAAAAGCTTGGTGCCGCCCGCCAAAAGCGAGAGCTGGCAACGGTAAGCCTCAGGCTAATGTTGCACGTTAGCTAGCCCTATAACACGAACCCCCCAACTACAGTCATGATCAGTGTGACATTAGAAAAGCACATTTCGTGACTCATGAATATGAACCAAAACAAAATTGTTCTTAAGTACATGTCCAAAAGCTTGTCATATCTAGCTAGATAGCGCGCCATGGCTAGTGTTTGGATCACTAGTGATCATCAAGCGGCTTTCATAACTGTGTGTGTGTTTGATTTAGTTGATTTAGTTTCCCCTTTCCTGATAGAACGTGACTATTATGGTTGTCTTTTATATGTGTGTACCTGTGACCGTGTCGCTGACCTTTTTTAATTTCTTTGCGCAAGATGTTGACAGATGCCTCACCGCAGGAGACCGCGGAGTGTCGGTGCTGCGGTAGATGACCCCTTGCCCTCCTCCACTTGTGACACAGTGTAATTTGAAGCCCCTTGGAAGGTCTCACGGTAAATCTTGGGTATTTTTGGGATGATTCTATGTTTGAGTTGTTGTTATGCTGTCTAAAACATACGTTGCCAAATTCTATGTATGCAGGACATTTCCTTATACATTGATGAAATACAATACACCTAAACATAACCGCTTAGATTCGCCATGATTTTCATATGTTTGGGTATGTTTACTGCCTCTGCCACAGTTGTGCAGGTGGTGATGACCACCTCTATTGTCTGTTCTGTATATCCCAGCATCAAATGATTCTTACTGTACACTGAGGGCACTAGCATGAGTAAGCACAGTAAGTTTCAGGCATGTGACACTGTCCTAGTCAGGGTTAACAGGGGGTGCATTGCACTTACATCCTATGGAAAACCTGCCATGAAATGCTCTCCTCCCGCATACGTTTCTATCCTTCTACGCCAGCATTATTTACATTTAATAGCATTAATTGAATACTAATACACGTGTATGTATCAGGTGGACAGGTCTGAAAGCAGCATAGTCCATGGTAGGTGATGGATTATTATGTTTTATTTTGTCATTTATTTCATTGACTTAAACAATAATAATATTTCCCATCTTAAAAAAGGATTTGATGGCTCTTAAAGGGGCAATTGATTGCAAAACCGATTTACCTTGTCATAGTTGAATAACGACAGTTTGTGGGTAAAATGAACATACAGTGAATATCAAAGTCTGCTCTGTGTAGGCTACTTATAAGGAATTACAAAGAAGAACGTTTTGTATTATAACAAGGATATTGAAAATGGACCAGTCGTAAATGCTGTGTTCCAGTCTGTACAGGGAAGGTTAACACTCAGTCTTCCCAAGGAGCCAAACATTCAACAGGCATGGCTGCTGTTGTCTATGAGAAGATCCCGGCGAAGTTCGACACTCAATCATTCATTTGCTCTGAACATTTCACCCGAGACAGTTTTGACAAATCAAATCAAATTTATTTGTATAGCCCTTTTTAAACGCAAGCATGTCACAGAGGGCTTCACATGCGCCCATAAAACTGCCCCTCAACCAACCTAAACCCTCAAGGAAGACAAAGAAAAACTCCCAGAAAAACTCCCAACGGGAGAAAAAATGGAAGAAACCTTGGGAGGAGCAATTCAGAGAGGGATCCCCTCCTCCCGAGACACTTGGTAAGAGAGAGGAGCAGAACGCAAGCTAAACAGTCATACAGTGTCAATGGGTTTTGAAACATCAAAATGTGTGTGTGTGTGTGTGGGGGGGGGGGGGGACAGAGAGAGGAGAGCAGGGATTAGAGAATGCCAGGAGCAGCTAACAGTTACAGTCATAATAGAATGAGATCCCCACCGGTCAAGTGTGGACTAGTGCAGCAATTTAACAGAGCTAAAAGGGTATTTGATGACAACCTTAGACAATTTCAAGCATGATTTGCTAGGAAGCTGAACTTGGAAAGAGGTGCTCTTCCGACCATATGCTCAAGCTATAAGGACAGTATGATGTTGTGCTAACAGTTATTAGCAATGCTAAAGTTTCCTGTATATAGCATACCAGGTAGAATGCTAAATACGTTTCTACACACATCAAACGACTCTAGCTAGACTAGCTGTAGTCGGCATTAGAAGGGAAGCTTCCGAAAAATAGCCAGAAAACGAACAGCAGTCTGGCTTATTGCTAACGCCTGTCTAGATAATCTATTTGGAAGAACTGGAGAAAGGCAGATGCTATTTACAGGATACGTTAGCATTGCTTGTAACTGTTACTATTAACACCTAGACTGTAGGCATGTAAAGAAGTTTAGCTTGCTAACGTAAGAGCATAGGTAGAATGTGTGATAATTTAGCCTGCTAGTTTATTGGCAATGGGGCTAACGTTGATTCATGTTCCTGACTGTCTCATTCAAATAAATAAGCTGTGTAATGTAAATCTACAATTCACGATGCATGTTTGTCCAGATCTTTGTCATGTTATTTTTCAGCAAGATATCTACAGCTAGCTAGCCAACTGAAGCCAAGTAGAATCACAATATGGTTTGGTTCAAAGTCAATCCAGTTTGCTTCAACAACAGAAGTGGAAACAAGTAATGTTATCATTTCAAATGATAGTCAATCTGTTGAAAACAGTTGTGTAGACAATAGATTTATTTGCGCTTGTTTTTATTTCAAGCCTCTAACTTTGGTGTTTCAGCGAGTGCTGCTGTTGGCCGTGTTGAATTTTTGCTCCCAAGCTTCACTCGTTGAAAACCAACCAATCAGCGCACAGCTTATCTAAATATTAATGAGCATACCATAAAAGGAGAAAAGCTAATGTTTTTTCCCGGGAACATTTCAGAGGATCTGTCAGGGGGCATAGAACAGCACCCGGGCCATTTTCAACCCAACCAATGTTACATACCCTATTCGGAGACCTTAGGGGACAGTGTGAAATGCGTAAAAAAAAAACAAAAAAAACAGTAAATCGGCCCTTTAACGTTCTTCTCTATGGCCAGTCTGATTTGATGAATTTTCCTAGCAGTTTGTGAAACAAAGGGGGAGGTTCTGGGGTAGGCGGGATATATTTCAGCGGCATTTAACAAAATGTGCATCTTTGTCTCCCCCACTGACAGGGCCATGGATGGACCAGGGCCAATCCAGGTAGTGACAAGCAAGCACTTCACACCTTTTCCTCCCACCTGTAACGTTTGTTGCCCCACTTTGCATAGCCTTTGTATATAGAAAGGGGAAAAGGGGATGCTTTAGTTGTGGAGTAGTCCATTCCTCTTCTTCAAGGAAATGGAGGCAAACAGAAGCAGAGTTTATTCACTGAACCTGTGTAAGTCAAATAATATGAATTATTTGATTTTAAAAGTTTTACAGAAAATTTTGTTTTTGAAGTTGAGTTTTAATTTAATGAACGTGGCAGTGTGTTTTTTATACCCCCCCCCCCCCCCCCCCCAGACAGAGATGGACCCCCAGAAAGCAGGGATGGTGCTTTCACAAGCCACGGTGGCCCCCGGTGCTGTCCGAGCGTAAGTGACGTGAAGTCTGAGAGTTTGAATTTAATGAAAGGAGGAGTGCGTTTAATATACTTATATTAAAGATATCTATTATTAAAGATATTTTCTCCTTCACAAGGAGTGAGGAGAAGGGAGAAAAGCAGGACGCCTCAAGAAAGACTCTCCCAGCCAGCAGTCCTCCCCCAGCTAGCAGTCCTCCCCCAGCCAGCAGTCCTCCCCCAGCCAGCAGTCCTCCCCCAGCCAGCAGTCCTCCCCCAGCCAGCACTTCCTCCTTGAATGAAAGATCTGAAATATTTGTATGCCGAATTTTATAAAAACTGAATTTTTTTGATCCAAAAATACAAATGTCTAACATTCAGATAACAGGAATTCAGATTCTTGAAATTCAGATTGCGGAAATTCAGATTCAGATTTGTCTGAACTAGGCCAAAGGTGAAACAGCTTGCCTTCATAGGGAAAAGTACACGATTTCAGAACAACCAAATCTAGACTTTCTCTGACCGAATTGTACCCCAGAACAAAAGCCAAGAGTAGTGCTCGTTGGAGGAAGAGTATGGAGCAAGTGCTTATGAAACGTGTAAAAACTTGTCTTCTCCTCTGCCAAAATCGGCAGTTACTGTTACCAAGTGAGTCGAGATAGAGTCAGAGGGCGGCGGAGACCGATGGAAGACACGGAACAACTGGCAAAGCTATAGCCTATATATTTATGTTCCGTTGTTCTCTTTTCTGTGTTGGAGTTCTTTTAAGAGCTTGATGGCATCAACATCCAGCCTGATATAAAATCATGAACTTCAATTGTGTCTCTTAATTATAATACCCACACAGAAAATCCAGGTTGATCAAGTCACGCTAGCTAGCTACTGTATTAAGCCTACTAAAAGCCAATTTTGGATGGTCAAGCATATTTTGAATTGTCTCCTTATTCCTATCAAAGTCAATGTTCAGCCTATAGGCTATGTTCATTTCCTAAGTGACATTTCAGATCAGTTATGGATAGTGAAATATTTGCTGTCTGAGAGATCAGACATAGTATTGAACAGCATATAAGGAGTTATCTATGGTTAACAGGATATATCTGTAGTGCGGCCGAGTGCGATTGGATTCATCTTCCACACGTCGTCTGGAAGTCAGTTTCGATCAAATGCCAACAATCTCCATACTAGATCTTGCTGACGTATCTTCTACACATTGGGACCTATGTGTGCTATCCCAGATAGATACGTATGTGTGATCTGGGTATTCCTCCAACTACCAACTCAGTTTGTTCTGAGGTAATGCTTGGTTGTTCTATAATCGTCTACTTTTTCCTGTGAAAGCAAGCTGTTTCACCTTCGGCCTAGTTCAGACAAAATCTGAATTTCCGCAATCTGAAATTCAAGAATCTGAATTCCTGCAATCTGAATTTTAGAAATTTGTATTTTTGGATCAAAATAATTCAGTTTTATTAAATTCGGCATACAAATAATTCAGATATAATATATTTAACAGCAAAATATTTCAGATCTTTCATATTCGAATTCAGATACTTTAGTCAGCTTTCTAGCTCCATATCCACTGGACACAGCATATTTAGGCGATCAAAACAAACTTTCTGTGCCACCACAGCAGGCATCACGGTGGAGGAGTGACTGCAGGAGCAGAGGGCCACATCCCTGAACATGTGTTCTTTTTGTATATAGGTCAAAGTGTTGCGTTTTTATTGGATAAATAAACCTTGGAAATGATGCAATTGTTTGATTGTATAATTCTGCTCATTCAATGTAAAAAAATAAGTCACCACAGTATTTAACTCCTGTACATTATATATTATATATGATAATTACATTTTATATAATATAACATGATATATTATAAAGCAGGAGATGCTCTGGGCCTTTGGTCCAGTGCATGCTCACTTGGCTAATTTGCATATAGCGCATTTGATTGGTCTGCGAAGTAGCCGCCACCACAATTTAAACGTACAGGTTTCCCAAGAGCATCTTCCACTTGGTTTTCATCTCGAACCCAAGTACTGCTGTTGACCTTAACCGAGCCAAAAGCACAACCTTTGAGACACTTTACATTGCAATTTGCTCCCCGGACTACACCTGCATTTTCGATTGGATTCTTGTCGACTTGGATTTTGCAGCAATGCGCGAGTGTACCTTACCTATATGTTTTAATAATGTAAAGAGGATTGCTAAAATATGTCAGTCAGGTGGCACTGTCGCTTTTACGTGGAGCTGGTAGCTAGGTGAAAAAAATCTGTTATCAGGGGCTTGATATTTAGATATTCACATTAGAAATGTTTCTAGTGCTAGATACTTGAATTAATAATTTTCTTTTGTGAGGATGTGCAGAATGGATTTCTGTCCTTGCTTAAGAGTTCGTCCGTCGGGCGCGCTCACCCTTCAGGCCTCAGCTGCTGCAGGGGCTGAGGCTCTCGCTGTCCAGCGAGGGCCGTCAGCAGCTGCAGGGGTGAAGACTGCTCGGAGGGTGAGACGGGAGGCGACGGAGTGCGTGGCGGCCAGAGGAGGAGATCCCAGCGACGCCAGACTGGTTCTCAGCCGGTGCTCCAGTTCAGCAAGTATAAGGGAATGTTATTTCACTGTCTGTTGGGGAACGATCTGGGGTATGTTGTGATGTTGTTGGCAGGTCACCAGCGAGAGGGAGACTGGCAACGTGTCACAGGTGCCGCTGATGGAGAACAAGGACGCCCTGAACCAGTACGCCCAGCTGTTTCCCCGGGTGGCCGCGTGTTGGACGGGACCCTGGACCTGCCGCCGACGGACGACGAGGGACGTAAGCTGGTGGGCGTTGGCGCCCATTCCGCGGTGTCTTTCGCTGCCCTCTACGAGTCTGTGGACCAGCAGCATGCATCGTAAGTACCAACCTCCAAGTGGAAATGAAACAATTGTTACATGTTATCACTATTAAGATTGTTGTCATGGGCAAAGTTACTGACTAAGTTACTTAATTGACTGACCATGATCATTAGGGATGGGTATCGAGAACCGGTTCTGTAAGGACCCGGTTCCAAATTTCTCAAAACCCGAATATCGATAAGGTCCAAGCTTATCGAGACCAAGTAATATAATGTAACGTTGAATTATGTCTCGAGAAATAAGTAATGTTATTTAAATCAAATCGCTGGTGCACAAACGTACAACGTTTGACTAATAAAATGACTAAATTCAATTGAATGGCCTGCCAACCGCCTTTAAACTAAACAAAGAATGTTATTGCCTCACGTGCTACCTCACTTCATTTATCAGTTTGTTGCTAGCTACGATGGCAGAACGCACAAAACGGTCAAAGGCTTGGCTACATTTTATTAAAGCCAAAGATAAAGACGAAGCAAAGTGCAATATATGTTCGAAAGTAATTTCTTGTAAAGGGGGGGAAACAACTGCGATGAAAAAGCACCTCAACGTTGTGCATCAGATAAAGATAAAAAGCAGTACTTTGACTGTCTCCAAGTCGCAACGGTGCAAACTCCAGCTGCCTTTGCAGGACAATCCTCTGGTGAGCGCACCACAACTTCGTAGCGAGTCTCCGTCGTTGATAATAAGCCAATTCAGGGCTCAACAGTGCAACTATTTCACTCGCATATGCCCTTACAATTTGATGTGTGCGCGAACTGCAAAAATTATTTACGAGCACAGTGTGTGAGTAGCCTATAGACAAGCCTCGCCCCTCACTGTTGATCATTCAAAACATAGCCACCTCGAGCATGTCTCTGTGAGATGCTTAAACATCGTGTTAAACAAAAACAGAGACAGAAGAAAATAGGGATAAGATAAGGAAGGTTTGGGTTTGGTTAGCTGGTCATTTAGTTGTATCAGGTGCCTTTTGTTGAAACGTGTTCAACTTTTCATAAAGTCGATGAGCTTGACAATGTCACTTCGTCAACCAACCAATCAGTCTAGTTACTCATCCAGGTTGTGGACAGATTTAGATATAGCCAGAGTCAGGATCCATTGTGCCTATTTGCTCCTTTTAGCCAGCCTCCTCCTGAGAGCAACACTTTCCCCTTGTTCTATTTTACATATTTTTACTTGAATAGAAAAGTATCGATAGTGGTATCGATAAAGACTCGAATCGTTAAGCAGTCTCAAATGGTATCGATAATTAACGATACCCATCCATAATGATCATAAACTATAGTTACTTACTGCAATGTACTGAGTATTGTGAGAGTAAGCCTTATTTGAAGGAAAACAAGTTAACCGTTCTCTGATGTCTTTACATTATCCTACAGATACGTACAGTGGCTTAAGAAGCAGGTTTCGTGTACAGGCTCTCAAATGTCGATGCTTATCGAGTACATCAAGAGGAGGGACGAGAAGAAAGAGTCTTCTTCCTCTACTGCCTCTCGGCCTCCCTCCTCTTCTTCAGCACAGCCTGCCAACGCAGGCCTCAGAGTAAGTCCATTTCACAGTGATAAACACAAATGACAACATTTGCATGTGTGTCAAATATTAAAGTCATACTATTTGTCCTCAGCTTCCACTCAGTCTGCAGGCCGGCCCGTTCCCAGGCCTCCTCCGTCACCTGCCACACAGCCAGGAGCCACTGACATCGACGAGGACGTGCTCGTGTTGGCCGGCGCGGAGATGGACTTGGAAGGTGAGGGGAAAAATAAATGCAATTCCATGTTATTACTCAAGTACAGTCGTTCCAAAAATCTAGTATTTTTGTCAATTGTATTTTTGTAATCTAGTATTTTTGTAATCTAGTATTTTTGTAATCTAGTATTTTTGTTACTCTAGTTCCCTTTCACAGCTCCTACCCCTTCTCTGCCTCCGCCACTGCAGTTGGCACCAGCAGCTGCACCTCGAACAGACCCCGTGGCACACTCATCTGGGGTAAGTGGCTGAAGCTGTCAGTATCATGCAAGTGTAAAAGTGGTAGATGTGTTCATTTAACCATCTATTATAAGTCTATGCTGTTGCATGTGTTCTGTGATGTTCATTTGTTCCAAACAGATTCTTCTGCCAGAGGCGTGGAAAAAGTCAATGCCAGTCGAGCAGCACGAGTGGGTGAGCAAGGCCCTCTTCAGCAAGACCGAGTTGCAACTCTGATGGTCTCCCCCGGGCCCCCCACAGACCCTGCTGCAACCACCTGCCTTTCCTGCCCCCTTCCATCAGCGCCCCTTCGTCCTGTGGATGCCCTACAGGATGTGGTCCTGCAAGCTGTGCTGCCCTGTCTGCAGCCACAATCCAACAGCTGCCAGGCTTTACAAGCCCCCACACCACCACCAGGAGCCAGGGCCAAAGCAGCACAGGAGGTGGAGGATGAGGCGCGGGCCCACGTCGTCTCCCAGGGCGGTGACCCCAGTATGGACCTGCTGGTGCTGAGCCAGCAATGGCTGCAGTTAGGGAAGTTCTGGGGCCAGACATTCAAGTGGCTACTGGAGAACAACGTGGGCTACACCCTCCCGCTCGTACACTCCCATCAGAAGGAGCGGGAGAGGAGCAGCTCTCAGTCGGCGCTCATGGCCAACAAGGACGCCCTCACCCGCTACGCACACGCCTTTCCTACCAAGGAGGCCGCTGTGCCCCCTGTAAGGCTGTCCCCAGCTCTGCCGAGGGAGGAGGAGGAGGGGCAGCTGGAGCAACTACCCCTGCTGCAAGCCCTCCTGCCCGCAGAGCCCCCTGATGACAGTGCTGAGGTAAATGATTGGCTATGTTTTATATGAACTGATTATCAACTAATATGAAAACGTGTGTGTTCTGTCTGTTGTTTCTACACAGTTGTGTCCCACCCGCTGGCGGGCCACACTCAGTACTGCTCAGCAGCAGTGGATCGGCCAGGTGCTCTTTACATGGAAGAACAACAAAGCGAAGGTTTGGCCAGATCTCCAGCTCTGGTACGAGCCTCCACAGCCCCAGCCGATCTACAACCAGCCACCCGCATCACCAGACCCCTTCTTTGCCTGACGGCCGTTTCTCTGGATGCCCCTTCACTTATGGGCATTCAAGCTGACATGCCCCCAGCCTGCCTGCACGGGCCACATGACCAAGGCTGGGGTGTACACAAAGACCATCCGGAAGGTCTTAGACATCGATACCTGGTATCTCATGGCCACTGAGTACCTGGCATGCTCTCGGTGTACGAAGAGGGTTGTGGCATGGTCACAGGGCATAGTGAGGCAGCTGGATGCAGCCCACCGCTGCTTGTTTCCAGCCATCCTCACGTACAAGTAAGCAGAAACCTCCAGAAACCAGTTTTTCCAATGCTTAATATTGTATTAGGTATAAATCATTTCTCATGTCTCACCCTCACTGTCCCTTTTCAAGTTGTCCTGTGACCTGCTGGTCGTTTCGATGCTGAGGGAGCGCGCTTTGGGGAACAGGGCCACTCAGCTCTACACAAAGCTATGCGAGAGCCACAGCGAAGCCTGGATGCGGAGCGCGATGCAGTACCTCGGCGAGTGGGGCAAGGGCAGGGCCAGTCTGCCGGTTTATCGCTGCGCGCGCGGTTCAACACCGCTGGAGTTGTTCCACCTCCACATAAACCAGTTAATCCCAGGTAATTGATTGACATACACCATCTTTTTTTCTTTGTTTTCTGTGTGTATAATCGGTTAAAGATAGATGTTTTGTTCTCTGTCTGATCGCACTACTTTCTCTTCCTCCTTCAGGAACATCAGCAAACGCCATACATTTCCAGGCGTTCCGGCTGGCTGGACTGGTGAGGTGGAACGAGAACCGTGCCGCAGCAGCAGTGGGGAGACGGGAGCAGCCTCTGCTCTCCTACAGTGGCCACCTGCAGCACTCCCTTAACCAGCTCAGCCAACGGGTGCTCGGTGTGAGTCTGGTTAAGGATCACACCGCCCCAAGGGAGTACACAGGTGTGTAATTTGAACATACTCCTCATCGGTCTCAGCCAGTCGGTGCCCCAGTTCGGCAAGTATAAGAGAATGTCATTTTGCTGGCTGACCAGTACGCCCAGCTGTTTCCCCGGGTGGTGGCTGCGGTCTGCGATCGGCGTGGGTTGGATGGGACCCTGGACCTGCCGCCGACGGACGACGAGGGACGTAAGCTGGTGGGCTTTGGCACGCATTCCGCGGTGTCTTTCGCTGCCCTCTACGAGTCTGTGGACCAGCAGCATGCATCGTAAGTACCAACCTCGAAGTTGAAATGAAACAATTGTTACATGTAACCACTTAAGATTGTTGTCATGGGCAAAGTTACTGATTAAGTTACTTGATTTACTGACCATGATCATAAACTATAGTTACTTACTGCAATGTAAAGATTATTGAGAGTAAGCCTTATTTGAAGGAAAACAAGTTAACCGTTCTGATGTCTTTACATTATCCTACAGATACGTACAGTGGCTTAAGAAGCAGGTTTCGTGTCCAGGCTCTCAGATGTCGATGCTTATTGGGTACATCAAGAGGAGGGATGAGAAGAAAGCGTCTTCTTCCTTTACCGCCTCTCGGCCTCCCTCCTCTTCTTCAGCACAGCCTGCCAATGCAGGCCTCAGAGTAAGTCCATTTCACAGTGATTAACACAAATGACAACATTTGTATGTGTCAAATATTAAAGTCATACTATTTGTCCTCAGCTTCCACTCTGTCTGCAGGCCGGCCCGTTACCAGGCCTCTTCCGTCACCTGCCACACAGCCAGGAGCCACTGACATCGACGAGGACGTGCTCGTGTTGGCCGGCGCGGAGATGGACTTGGAAGGTGAGGGGAAAAATAAATGCAATTCCATGTTATTACTCAAGTACAGTCGTTCCAAAAATCTAGTATTTTTGTCAATTGTATTTTTGTAATCTAGTATTTTTGTAATCTAGTATTTTTGTAATCTAGTATTTTTGTTACTCTAGTTCCCTTTCACAGCTCCTACCCCTTCTCTGCCTCCGCCACTGCAGTTGGCACCAGCAGCTGCACCTCGAACAGACCCCGTGGCACACTCATCTGGGGTAAGTGGCTGAAGCTGTCAGTATCATGCAAGTGTAAAAGTGGTAGATGTGTTCATTTAACCATCTATTATAAGTCTATGCTGTTGCATGTGTTCTGTGATGTTCATTTGTTCCAAACAGATTCTTCTGCCAGAGGCGTGGAAAAAGTCAATGCCAGTCGAGCAGCACGAGTGGGTGAGCAAGGCCCTCTTCAGCAAGACCGAGTTGCAACTCTGATGGTCTCCCCCGGGCCCCCCACAGACCCTGCTGCAACCACCTGCCTTTCCTGCCCCCTTCCATCAGCGCCCCTTCGTCCTGTGGATGCCCTACAGGATGTGGTCCTGCAAGCTGTGCTGCCCTGTCTGCAGCCACAATCCAACAGCTGCCAGGCTTTACAAGCCCCCACACCACCACCAGGAGCCAGGGCCAAAGCAGCACAGGAGGTGGAGGATGAGGCGCGGGCCCACGTCGTCTCCCAGGGCGGTGACCCCAGTACGGACCTGCTGGTGCTGAGCCAGCAATGGCTGCAGTTAGGGAAGTTCTGGGGCCAGACATTCAAGTGGCTACTGGAGAACAACGTGGGCTACACCCTCCCGCTCGTACACTCCCATCAGAAGGAGCGGGAGAGGAGCAGCTCTCAGTCGGCGCTCATGGCCAACAAGGACGCCCTCACCCGCTACGCACACGCCTTTCCTACCAAGGAGGCCGCTGTGCCCCCTGTAAGGCTGTCCCCAGCTCTGCCGAGGGAGGAGGAGGAGGGGCAGCTGGAGCAACTACCCCTGCTGCAAGCCCTCCTGCCCGCAGAGCCCCCTGATGACAGTGCTGAGGTAAATGATTGGCTATGTTTTATATGAACTGATTATCAACTAATATGAAAACGTGTGTGTTCTGTCTGTTGTTTCTACACAGTTGTGTCCCACCCGCTGGCGGGCCACACTCAGTACTGCTCAGCAGCAGTGGATCGGCCAGGTGCTCTTTACATGGAAGAACAACAAAGCGAAGGTTTGGCCAGATCTCCAGCTCTGGTACGAGCCTCCACAGCCCCAGCCGATCTACAACCAGCCACCCGCATCACCAGACCCCTTCTTTGCCTGACGGCCGTTTCTCTGGATGCCCCTTCACTTATGGGCATTCAAGCTGACATGCCCCCAGCCTGCCTGCACGGGCCACATGACCAAGGCTGGGGTGTACACAAAGACCATCCGGAAGGTCTTAGACATCGATACCTGGTATCTCATGGCCACTGAGTACCTGGCATGCTCTCGGTGTACGAAGAGGGTTGTGGCATGGTCACAGGGCATAGTGAGGCAGCTGGATGCAGCCCACCGCTGCTTGTTTCCAGCCATCCTCACGTACAAGTAAGCAGAAACCTCCAGAAACCAGTTTTTCCAATGCTTAATATTGTATTAGGTATAAATCATTTCTCATGTCTCACCCTCACTGTCCCTTTTCAAGTTGTCCTGTGACCTGCTGGTCGTTTCGATGCTGAGGGAGCGCGCTTTGGGGAACAGGGCCACTCAGCTCTACACAAAGCTATGCGAGAGCCACAGCGAAGCCTGGATGCGGAGCGCGATGCAGTACCTCGGCGAGTGGGGCAAGGGCAGGGCCAGTCTGCCGGTTTATCGCTGCGCGCGCGGTTCAACACCGCTGGAGTTGTTCCACCTCCACATAAACCAGTTAATCCCAGGTAATTGATTGACATACACCATCTTTTTTTCTTTGTTTTCTGTGTGTATAATCGGTTAAAGATAGATGTTTTGTTCTCTGTCTGATCGCACTACTTTCTCTTCCTCCTTCAGGAACATCAGCAAACGCCATACATTTCCAGGCGTTCCGGCTGGCTGGACTGGTGAGGTGGAACGAGAACCGTGCCGCAGCAGCAGTGGGGAGACGGGAGCAGCCTCTGCTCTCCTACAGTGGCCACCTGCAGCACTCCCTTAACCAGCTCAGCCAACGGGTGCTCGGTGTGAGTCTGGTTAAGGATCACACCGCCCCAAGGGAGTACACAGGTGTGTAATTTGAACATACTCCTCATCGGTCTCAGCCAGTCGGTGCCCCAGTTCGGCAAGTATAAGAGAATGTCATTTTGCTGGCTGACCAGTACGCCCAGCTGTTTCCCCGGGTGGTGGCTGCGGTCTGCGATCGGCGTGGGTTGGATGGGACCCTGGACCTGCCGCCGAGGGACGTAAGCTGGTGGGCTTTGGCACGCATTCCGCGGTGTCTTTCGCTGCCCTCTACGAGTCTGTGGACCAGCAGCATGCATCGTAAGTACCAACCTCGAAGTTGAAATGAAACAATTGTTACATGTAACCACTTAAGATTGTTGTCATGGGCAAAGTTACTGATTAAGTTACTTGATTTACTGACCATGATCATAAACTATAGTTACTTACTGCAATGTAAAGATTATTGAGAGTAAGCCTTATTTGAAGGAAAACAAGTTAACCGTTCTGATGTCTTTACATTATCCTACAGATACGTACAGTGGCTTAAGAAGCAGGTTTCGTGTCCAGGCTCTCAGATGTCGATGCTTATTGGGTACATCAAGAGGAGGGATGAGAAGAAAGCGTCTTCTTCCTTTACCGCCTCTCGGCCTCCCTCCTCTTCTTCAGCACAGCCTGCCAATGCAGGCCTCAGAGTAAGTCCATTTCACAGTGATTAACACAAATGACAACATTTGTATGTGTCAAATATTAAAGTCATACTATTTGTCCTCAGCTTCCACTCTGTCTGCAGGCCGGCCCGTTACCAGGCCTCTTCCGTCACCTGCCACACAGCCAGGAGCCACTGACATCGACGAGGACGTGCTCGTGTTGGCCGGCGCGGAGATGGACTTGGAAGGTGAGGGGAAAAATAAATGCAATTCCATGTTATTACTCAAGTACAGTCGTTCCAAAAATCTAGTATTTTTGTCAATTGTATTTTTGTAATCTAGTATTTTTGTAATCTAGTATTTTTGTAATCTAGTATTTTTGTTACTCTAGTTCCCTTTCACAGCTCCTACCCCTTCTCTGCCTCCGCCACTGCAGTTGGCACCAGCAGCTGCACCTCGAACAGACCCCGTGGCACACTCATCTGGGGTAAGTGGCTGAAGCTGTCAGTATCATGCAAGTGTAAAAGTGGTAGATGTGTTCATTTAACCATCTATTATAAGTCTATGCTGTTGCATGTGTTCTGTGATGTTCATTTGTTCCAAACAGATTCTTCTGCCAGAGGCGTGGAAAAAGTCAATGCCAGTCGAGCAGCACGAGTGGGTGAGCAAGGCCCTCTTCAGCAAGACCGAGTTGCAACTCTGATGGTCTCCCCCGGGCCCCCCACAGACCCTGCTGCAACCACCTGCCTTTCCTGCCCCCTTCCATCAGCGCCCCTTCGTCCTGTGGATGCCCTACAGGATGTGGTCCTGCAAGCTGTGCTGCCCTGTCTGCAGCCACAATCCAACAGCTGCCAGGCTTTACAAGCCCCCACACCACCACCAGGAGCCAGGGCCAAAGCAGCACAGGAGGTGGAGGATGAGGCGCGGGCCCACGTCGTCTCCCAGGGCGGTGACCCCAGTACGGACCTGCTGGTGCTGAGCCAGCAATGGCTGCAGTTAGGGAAGTTCTGGGGCCAGACATTCAAGTGGCTACTGGAGAACAACGTGGGCTACACCCTCCCGCTCGTACACTCCCATCAGAAGGAGCGGGAGAGGAGCAGCTCTCAGTCGGCGCTCATGGCCAACAAGGACGCCCTCACCCGCTACGCACACGCCTTTCCTACCAAGGAGGCCGCTGTGCCCCCTGTAAGGCTGTCCCCAGCTCTGCCGAGGGAGGAGGAGGAGGGGCAGCTGGAGCAACTACCCCTGCTGCAAGCCCTCCTGCCCGCAGAGCCCCCTGATGACAGTGCTGAGGTAAATGATTGGCTATGTTTTATATGAACTGATTATCAACTAATATGAAAACGTGTGTGTTCTGTCTGTTGTTTCTACACAGTTGTGTCCCACCCGCTGGCGGGCCACACTCAGTACTGCTCAGCAGCAGTGGATCGGCCAGGTGCTCTTTACATGGAAGAACAACAAAGCGAAGGTTTGGCCAGATCTCCAGCTCTGGTACGAGCCTCCACAGCCCCAGCCGATCTACAACCAGCCACCCGCATCACCAGACCCCTTCTTTGCCTGACGGCCGTTTCTCTGGATGCCCCTTCACTTATGGGCATTCAAGCTGACATGCCCCCAGCCTGCCTGCACGGGCCACATGACCAAGGCTGGGGTGTACACAAAGACCATCCGGAAGGTCTTAGACATCGATACCTGGTATCTCATGGCCACTGAGTACCTGGCATGCTCTCGGTGTACGAAGAGGGTTGTGGCATGGTCACAGGGCATAGTGAGGCAGCTGGATGCAGCCCACCGCTGCTTGTTTCCAGCCATCCTCACGTACAAGTAAGCAGAAACCTCCAGAAACCAGTTTTTCCAATGCTTAATATTGTATTAGGTATAAATCATTTCTCATGTCTCACCCTCACTGTCCCTTTTCAAGTTGTCCTGTGACCTGCTGGTCGTTTCGATGCTGAGGGAGCGCGCTTTGGGGAACAGGGCCACTCAGCTCTACACAAAGCTATGCGAGAGCCACAGCGAAGCCTGGATGCGGAGCGCGATGCAGTACCTCGGCGAGTGGGGCAAGGGCAGGGCCAGTCTGCCGGTTTATCGCTGCGCGCGCGGTTCAACACCGCTGGAGTTGTTCCACCTCCACATAAACCAGTTAATCCCAGGTAATTGATTGACATACACCATCTTTTTTTCTTTGTTTTCTGTGTGTATAATCGGTTAAAGATAGATGTTTTGTTCTCTGATCGCACTACTTTCTCTTCCTCCTTCAGGAACATCAGCAAACGCCATACATTTCCAGGCGTTCCGGCTGGATGGACTGGTGAGGTGGAACGAGAACCGTGCCGCAGCAGCAGTGGGGAGACGGGAGCAGCCTCTGCTCTCCTACAGTGGCCACCTGCAGCACTCCCTTAACCAGCTCAGCCAACGGGTGCTCGGTGTGAGTCTGGTTAAGGATCACACCGCCCCAAGGGAGTACACAGGTGTGTAATTTGAACATACTCCTCATCGGTCTCAGCCAGTCGGTGCCCCAGTTCGGCAAGTATAAGAGAATGTCATTTTGCTGGCTGACCAGTACGCCCAGCTGTTTCCCCGGGTGGTGGCTGCGGTCTGCGATCGGCGTGGGTTGGATGGGACCCTGGACCTGCCGCCGAGGGACGTAAGCTGGTGGGCTTTGGCACGCATTCCGCGGTGTCTTTCGCTGCCCTCTACGAGTCTGTGGACCAGCAGCATGCATCGTAAGTACCAACCTCGAAGTTGAAATGAAACAATTGTTACATGTAACCACTTAAGATTGTTGTCATGGGCAAAGTTACTGATTAAGTTACTTGATTTACTGACCATGATCATAAACTATAGTTACTTACTGCAATGTAAAGATTATTGAGAGTAAGCCTTATTTGAAGGAAAACAAGTTAACCGTTCTGATGTCTTTACATTATCCTACAGATACGTACAGTGGCTTAAGAAGCAGGTTTCGTGTCCAGGCTCTCAGATGTCGATGCTTATTGGGTACATCAAGAGGAGGGATGAGAAGAAAGCGTCTTCTTCCTTTACCGCCTCTCGGCCTCCCTCCTCTTCTTCAGCACAGCCTGCCAATGCAGGCCTCAGAGTAAGTCCATTTCACAGTGATTAACACAAATGACAACATTTGTATGTGTCAAATATTAAAGTCATACTATTTGTCCTCAGCTTCCACTCTGTCTGCAGGCCGGCCCGTTACCAGGCCTCTTCCGTCACCTGCCACACAGCCAGGAGCCACTGACATCGACGAGGACGTGCTCGTGTTGGCCGGCGCGGAGATGGACTTGGATATTCGTTTGTTCCTAACAGATTCTTCTGCCAGAGGCGTGGAAAAAGTCACTGCCAGTCGAGCAGCACGAGTGGGTGAGCAAGGCCCTCTTCAGCAAGGCCGGGACCCTCAAGACTGAGTTGAAACTCTGGTGGTCTCCCCCGGGCCCCCCGACTACCCTGCTGCAACGACCTGCCTCTCCTGGCCCCTTCCATCAGCGCCCCTCGTCCTGTGGATGCCCCACAGGATGTGGTCCTGAAAGCTGTGCTGCCCTGTCTGCAGCCACAAGCTTACAGCTGCCGGGTTTACAGGACCGTAGGGAGGGTCCTGGACAGAGACGGCTGGTACTACATGGGCACAGAGTACATGGAGTGTCGTCCCTGTGGCAGGAAGTGGGCTTCGTGGTCACCCGACATCATCCAGCAGCTGGGCATGGAGAAGAGAATGCTGTTCCCAGCCATCCTCACCTACAGGATGTTGTGCCTGTGTGTTGTTGTGCCTGTGTATGTTAGCCCAGTGTGAGAGGGGAGGGAGGGGGCTATATTTGAGAGCCTGTTCCCTGTTTTAATATCTGCTTTGTCAATTACAATTGTACAATTACAATAATGTAATCTAATTAGTAAATTGATCTAATCACAAGTTCCCCCTTTTTTTTCCTTCTCTTTTTCATGTAATCAAGATTGTCTTGCGACAAGAGGGTGATCGAGCAAATGTCTGGCCGCACTCTGGGCAATCTACTTTGACCGGGACTGCTACTCGGCGTCGGGCAAGTCCAAGACGTCTGAACTATTTTCAGACTAGGAAGAGCTGGTCGTCAGGCTGGACGTATGGCACTTCATGCGTCGCTTTGCTGCCGGCGTCACCACGGACAGCCACCTGCTCTACGGGGAGTTCATGCGACGGATCTCCTTCGCCATCTTCGAGAGGGACGGCGGCAATGTGGATCGCCTCTGCGAGGCAAAGCTGCCTGCGGGCACGCTCCCACCAAGCAGGAGATGGCACGCCACTGCCGCCAATGCACGCGCGGGGCGGCAGAGACCGAGCGGCTGCTGGAGGAGACCGTGCAGGCGTTCCTGGAGGCCAAAGACTCCATGGGCATCCCCCTGCTGGACAGGGCCAAGACGGAGGACATCTGGAGCACGCAGCGGCGCCACGTGAAATGCATCCAGGATCCATCCTGTACACACAGACGGGACAGCAGGTCAAGGGAGGAGTGGTGCTGCCCGTCTATCGATGCGCCAGGGGCTCCACGTCACTGGAGTCCTTCCATCTCCTCCTCAACAGGTTCATTCCTGGTAAGTGCTGTTATGTTGAACAGATGAATTTGAACTGCTTGTGTCACACACGCACACAAAAAAAAAAAGTTGTATCGTCTGACACATTTTCTCCCGTACATTTCTCAGGATCCAGTGCCAGTGCCATGCACTTCCAGGTGTACCTGTTGGAAGGTCTCACGCGATGGAACGAGGACCGTGGTCGCGCTGCCGTGCAAGGGGCGGATCACACAAAGACTTGCTACGCGGGAGAACTGCAGCACTCCTTCGAGCGGTTGACCCAGAAAATCTATGGTCTAACACTGGTGGAAAACTACACAAAGCCCAGGGAGTACACAGGTAACTGAGGCAAACTTTACGTCACATTTAATCTAAATGCCCAAAACCTGCACGCTGGAGCAGGTATTAAAGTCAATGTCTCCTCACAGGTGAGCTCATCGGCCTGGAGTACTTGTTCTCCCAGACAGGCCGCTGCAGGAGAGCATCTGGGCGGATCCCGACGTTCCGGATGCCCTGGCTGCCGTCGTGGATGGCATGGGCGACGAGCTGGAGGGTGAGGGAGTCGACTGCGACGACGAAACCTTGTTCTGCGAACCAGATGCCCGGCCAGACACTGCCCCCGTTGCCGCACCGGCTGCCGCCACTGCGCCCCTTGCAGCCGCCGACGAGGACCCAGATGTAAGCACAAGTGACACTTTTTGCTCTGAACCGGGCAGTCTAATTGTCTGTCCACTGAACGTGTGTCTAATTCGACCTTATTTTCACCCTCTCAATTACAGTACGCTCTTAGGCCCGATGGCGTTGCTGGCTTTCAGCATGTGGTCAACTTGGCCAAATGCCTGGTGGAGTTGCGCCACACCACGTACATCACGCAGAGGAAGGCCCGAGAGATAGTGGATCTCTGGAAAAAGCTGGGGGACACTGACAAAGGGCCTGTCTCTTACCCTCCGCGCCACAAGGACAGGCTCTTGAAGGGGAGGTTCAAGAGCAGCCACTCAAAGGCCTCCATCACTCCCGACGTGGACAGTCTCAAACGGTAAGTCCCAGCCACGGCAAATGATTCCAAATCCCAACAGTCCGTCCTCCTTCCCCTCTCTAATGTTAATTCTGTCTCGTTCCACTTACAGCTGCGTGCTCAGGGCAGCCAGCAGGCCGGCGCAGAGACCAGACTTAAGCCGGCTGGTGGAGACCGTCTGGAGCATCCAAAAGGAGGGCCGTCGACTACTGGGGGTCAAAGTAAACCGCTGGTCAGCCGTGATGAGGGACTACGCCATCATCAGGGACTCGGTCATTAACTGTCGCCTGGTCATGGCCAACACCCGTCTTCAGCTGTTCGAGGTGAACCAGCGGACCCTGTCACAGTGGTGAGTCATTTACTGTTTCTTTTCTGTGAGTCAACGACAGTATTGTTATCTATCTGCGTGACATAAGCCGCGAAGATTACTAGGCTCATTACTAATGGCACTTGTGTTTTGTCCCTCCCTCCCTCCCTCCCGGCACATGGACCGTTGCAAGGCCAATGAGCAGCAGGTGCTGCTCCAGTCGGTGGACCAGCCCTCCGCCACTGCAGTGTCTGCAGCACCACTACCTGCAGCCATGCAGCTACCTCAGTCTGCAGAGCAGCCAGACAACCCCCGTCCCTACGTCAATCCGAAACCGCAGCAACCTCAGGTCGAGGCCCAAGGTGACCCAAACAGCAGAGTGTCTTCCAGGACGACGCTATGGCAGAGGAAGAGGGAGCTGGACCAGGCTGCGTCGACCGCTACGACTGCCACCACTGTTTTGACTCTACCTTGCAGGAAGGAGAAACGTGTCTGAACCTTCAATTGCCGTCTCTGGTCAGCCAAAGACCAAGGCGTTTGGCCACAGCCGCTTTAAGTCCGAGAACTTCTGCTTGTCCACAGCTGGGCGCTCGGTGGAAGAGTGGCTGGCCGAGAAGAGGAGCAAAACGTAGCTGTTTGACACTGCAATACCAGCACACAGGCACCAAGCCCTACCTGCAGGCAACAAGCTCTGCCCGCAGCAAGGCCCAAACAGCCAGCGCTGAAAAAGGCTGTTGGGCGCGGGGACGGCCCGAATTGTCATGTTTTGTAGTGTGTCACTGTTGTTCAATAGTAAGCATTGTGAATGTTTAATCTCTTTTTTGTGATTGCTTTTTGGGGGGGTTTATTCAATTTTTACTCCTCTAGTGAGTTTTTCTGGGAGTTGTCTTCATTGAGGGTTTAGGTTGGTTGAGGGGCTGTTCTCTGGCCGTATGTGAAGCCCTCTGACATTGCTTGCAGAAAGGGCAATACTAATACATTTTGATTGGATTTTGAATATGTTTCTTTTTAACTACTATTGGAAATTCCAACCACTAATTTGTCTACCCTTGTTCTTCTGTTGTCAATCTGAAACTCACACTGCACTACCAGCACACAGGCAACAAGCCCTACCCGCAGCATGCAGGCAACAAGCTCTGCCCACAGCAGTGCCCAACAAGCCAGCCCTGAAAAGGGCTGTTGGGCGCGGGGACGGCCCGAAATGTCATGTTTTGCAGTGTGTCACTTTACGGTTCAATAGAAAGTATTGTAAATTTGAAGTCTATTTTTGTGATTGCTTTTTTTCTTTTTATACTGTGGTGAATTCAAACCACAGTAATTTTTCTAACTAGGATTTTCTGTTGTCAATCTGAGACACACACTGCACTACCAGCACACAGGCACTAAGCACTGCAGGTAACAAGCTCTGCCCGCAGCTCTGCCCAACCAGCCAGCCCTGAATAATCTGTTGGCAATGGCTGTGGCCAAACTCCTTCCTTTTGGGCGATGGCAGATCTTGCAGGGGAAAGCTCTGGGGTATCTGCCCTGCCTCTGACACTGGAGCTGACCCGCTGGCCTCAGCGGCTGCCCTCTGCCTCTTCCTCAGATCTGTCAATCTCGAAAGCGGGAGTGGCGCTGCCAAGGCGGCCACCGCTTGCTCTCCTGCCTGCAGAGAGAGGAAATGAAAAAGCATGTACAGGTAATCAAATGGAAAAGGAAAAAAATGGATGCATACATTTGTGCAGGTGTGGATTCTGCATGCACCTTTAAAAAGGGTCCAGTTACAGGTCATGAAATTGACTGGAGGCTGGGATCTCTTCCTCGCAGAAAAAGACTTGTTAATCCTCACCAACATTGGGCAAAGACAATATTCACACTTTCAACCAAGCTTACTTGTCGGTGGTGGACTGGGAGGCTGGGGGTCCGGAACTGGCTTGGAGGATTTTGTTTTCTTGGATCTTTTCCTTTCTAAAAAACAAAGACTTATGTTAATCTTCACCAACATTGAGCACAGACAATTTTCACACTAGATTCACACTTTCAACCAAGCTCACTTTTGTTTGGTAATATTGGAGGCCACCATGGAGCATAAAACGTTTTCACTGGAGGGGGTATTGATGGGTCATGAGAACTTAACAGGTCTCATGCTGGCTGTGTCCATCGTCCATGGTCAAAGTCCTTGAGTATTCTGTATTTATCTCTTTCTCCTGTCCTGACAAAGGAATGTTGACATGCCAATTATTTCAAGGTTCCTTTCCCTCAAAACAAGACTATCCTCACTACACAATGGCTCCTAATTGCAGGTGAGCCATTCAGGTGGCTAGCCCCCTTACATTCTTCAGTTCTAGGTCTACCTACATTGAGATGCTAATAACCTCGATCCCCATGGCGTCTTATGAATCAAATTGTCTGTAGCAAGGGTGGGAGGGACTGGCAATGACCCCATGTAGTACACAGACAAGCGACAGTAATTCCAGATGACTTGTTTACACAGATGGCAAGTTTCAATCCATATTTAGCTCATTTAAGACAGCAAGCCAGCTAGGTCACATCAACCTATACTATGATGAGTAGCTAGCGGTATGATTTCAGTGCCAACTGTACACAGTCAAACGTAACTTATTTCACAATTATCTGCTATGCCACTATCGTTTACAAACGGCACGTTACACATCGAAAGAAAGAGGCGAATGTCAGCTTTCTAGCCAGCTACAGCTTACGTTACTTTACAGACGTTTTGAGTGTGTTTTACCTGAAACGTTCGGCGATTTAACTTACTAGCAATGGATTTAGACGGCTACAGGTTGAACTTGGCAATGGCGGTTTTTTAAGTGAGGCGGCGGGGGGGGGGGGGGGGTCAGCAGGCCAAGTATACACAAGTTTACGCGCCAAAACCGGGGGGGGGGGGGGGGTCGCCATAACTCTACACATGCAATTAATTTCCGCCGGAAGTGGTTTGCACAGCGTCTGCCGGTGTAAACACAGCGATGTCTATGCTAGCTTGGGATCACGGTTCTACTACTTTGACATACTTGTCGTTTTGACATTTACTACTGGATAAGTTGCCAACGTTGTCGCATGTACTTGTGCATAACGTCGTCGACATACTTTTAAGTACATTTTAGAGTAGATTCATAGTTAAAAAGCTTTGCTTTTAACATGGAGCAAAGGCAATGTCAGAAAATGACTTTGGTCGGTGATTCGTAAACACATTCGTTAACATTTGTTGCCTAGCTCTTCAATCTCTCAGCAAAATGTAGGCTAATTATTTGGCTAAAGGATGCCACACGTATCAGACAGAACTTGTTCTATAAATTCGTAGCCCGACATTAAAACCCTTTATAGATGGTTGACTGATAGCGTTGTTGTACCCAGTCAAAGGAATAAACACACAGGAACTTCATGATCATTCAATGGTCTTGCCAGTTATCCTGGCAAAACATGTAGCATAATGTTCCTTTTTTATTGCCAGGACACGGTCCAAGTAGCCTAAGCATACGCAAGATTGAAAGCTAATTTGTTTGGAATTTCTAGGCTATACTTGATGTTACATGTTGATGTTCAACCTATTCAATTTAACAACTTCAGAAGGACAAGACAGGCAGTACACTGTTATCCTTATTTATGTGGCTTGTCACTGCCTGAAGTGCCTACATATCTATCTATTCTTCCTATGAACCCGGTTATGACTACTTTAAACAAGTAGCGGTTGGCTACACCTCATGCCGGGCTTATACAAATGTGTGTATTGGCACTTTGAAAAGGTTGAATTATTATATCCACATATCAATGTATAATTATTAAATCCACTGCAACAATAGGACAAAGGAACACCAACAAAATGTGAAGCCTACAAACAATGAGCATACTACTGTAGTATAACTGTAACAGGCTTAGAGCTGCAACAAACGCTTATTATTATTGATAATCGACTAATCTAACGATTAGATCCATTAGTCGACTAATCATCTATTTTTTTTCATTGATTAATCAGAATGCTTTGAACGATTATTCAGCTTTTGCAATTTGTTAAAACATTGAGTTATACTTATTCTAACTAATAAATAAAACCAAGAAATGTAGCCTGGCTGCCAGCCCAACTTCTCCCCACCCACAAAAATATTTGGTCGGGAAGTTGGGTCGGGAAGTTGGGTCTGGAGGGTCTCGTATTGGGAACTACATAAAACCAGGATCTGGGCGGACCAATTAAATTGCCAGGGCGGGCATTATACGATGGACAGATGATCAACAACGTCACAAGAGCCCTTGGGTTGAATTAGTTTTCAACAAACAACATATTACGTTGCTCTGATTGGTTGTAGGTCTATCCAATTGAGCGTAGAGGCATTTGTTTTACAAGTTTGGTTTGGTTGAAACACGCCCCGTAGTCACAGCCCAACGGAGAGTTCAGACTCATATTCTGACTAGAATTATGAGTATGACAACGTCAGGCTACAAGAAATCACTTCAGCTTTTGAAAAAAATATTTGTATTGCACTTTGAACCAACTGAACAGGCTATTACATCTCTTTGTCCAATTTTGTCCAACCTAAATAAAAAATCAAGTCTCTTGTAAGACAACAGGGTTCTGTTCAATGAAAAACAGTGAGTAAACGTGTAATTTCTGGACTGGCTTTTTGCTTGTCTCATTACAATCATCGTATACACTGTTCTGTCTAACTGCTGTCTGTGGACATGTTGCTACGGTGTTGGTATTCGTGAAATACTGCGTAATTTGTTATTATAAACTGGTGTAGCTAACTAGCCATCCAGCTTGAGCACACTCACCTCTTGCCGTTTCCATCTCCTCTCGTGCGGGGATGCTTTCGTTTTAAATGTTCATGCATGCACGTTGTGCTACCATGGAAAACAAGTTCCGCCTTACACACATTACATATTACAGTATTTTTAGTTGAATCTTTGGTGAAACCTTCCCACACATGACTAACAGGCCCGTTTGCACCCTAAAATGTTTTCTGCTGTTTTATTATATTGGATAGCATACGGGAGGGCTGCATTAGTCTACCGCTACAGCGCCGCACTGGTCAAATCACGTTATTGCGGGCACTTACAATAGGTCCTATGAGATCAAACGATTTGTCGACAATTTTTTAATGCCGACATCGTTGATAACGTTGACTAATTGTTGCAGCCCTAAACAGGCTAGAGGCAATTCTAGGTTTTAAAACTGGTCGTAGCACTCTAACCACTCGTTCAGGTGCTTTCTCGAGTGTTTGCAACCAACTACTGCACACGTAGTAGATGATAATGAAATAAAAAAGCAGAAGGTTCAAAATTTAGGGGAGAAAATGGCTACCGAATGTAAGGCCGAATCCCAATACTCCCCCTTATCCCTTCCCCTTCCCCCTTACCCTAAGGCCTACATAGCCCTAGGAAATGGGACACCACTTGGTTACAGGTATGTCATCTAGCACGTATCAATATCTCCAAAGCAAGTAGTGTTATGCACTGATATTAAAACGTAGACATGCGAGTCAGAGAAATGCAGGACTGTTGTGCAATTCAGCACTGTTACATTAGTGCAATTCAGCACTGTTACATTAGAGTAACAAACTAGCGATTTTTAGAAACGTTTCGATTTGAAAAATGGTTGCATATATATGTTCAGGACTGTGTATAACACAAAACACTGTCATCATTTTTTTATCAATTAATTAAGCTGAAAATATTACATTTATCGGACTCTGGATGATCTGGCCGCCATTGTTGCCGGTCGCGCAGGATTCACATAGTCCTAGGTTTCAAGTAAGCTCCCGATCTTACTTGGTTTTACCCCTTAGTCTTAGCCCTTCCCCTAGCTCAAAAAGAGTATTGGGACACCACTAGCTCTCACGGAACTCGCAAAATTAAGGGGAAGGGGTAAGGGGGAGTATTGGGATTCTGCCTAAGCATCTTATGGTGGGGCCCAGTAAGAGACTGCATGTAGGTCTAAAATGGCTGCCAAAAGCAGACCCGTGTATCACCTGGTCAGGTAAGATTGTATGGAGGCCCAAACCTGCCATATTTACAAATGACTGAATGAATAAATAAATGTCCACATCCATGCATTTAGACAAATAAATTAATACATGTACAATTGTCAATCAATATTACCTTATAATTTACATTCATTCATTCCTGTATTTCTTCTTCTCAATATGTTAATGAGATGTGTCAATCAAAATAGGTAGGCCGTATTTGACACCATTGGCTAATCGTTTAACGCTTTGTATTCGATTATGTAGCCTTAAATCCATCCTTGCTGTCATGGACAACATAGCCTACATGGACAGGCTGGCCGACCTTGTTGACAAAGATTTAATTCACCATATGATATTTGGATAAACAAACATGTTATAAAGATTTTACTAAGTTAGTTGTGGGCTATCACTTAACACCCAACTTCACTACGCTGACCGGCAAACCATGTGTTTACCCAGATAAAAACGATATCCGATCAATTTCAAAATGTAAACATTTTAAAATAAAAAATCCTGATTGTTTATTGTCAAACCAACATTTGTCATGTGTGTAAGAGCGAGATAGACGATCTGTCATAGCCCCCAATCAAGCAGAAGAGAAATTTTTGAAGATTGACGACACAAAGTAAATCATCGAAGATGAAAAGTAGCTTAGTTCTAAATGGAGTTGTATGCCCCACAGCACATATTTTACAAAGACTACGGCAACAAAAGCCAAACGTTGCCACGTTATGTTGGGAATGGGATGCCGTTGCGACGGTTGTTGGAGCAACACGTTGCCTAAATAGTCTGTAGCCTATGCCATGTTTATGTACCATGTCAGCTTTACATGTATAAAAGGAAAGCTCAGAGAAGGTGAAAGGCTTGGTGACCGGCATGGAGAAATGCGCTTCTAGTGTGAACAGCATCGCGCCATTCAAAGCATATTGTGGCGCTCCAGGGCGCTTCGCAGCCTGTGTGTCCCAGGCGTTAGCTAGATTGAATCTATGGCTCTGGATTGATTGCAATGCCTGAACATCAGTTTCCATGCCTACTGGCCTCCTCTCATTACCATATTGGGAACAATGAATGAATGAATAAATAAATTAATACATCAATCAATCAATCATTAAATAAATCAATAAATGAATACATAAATGAATACAAAAATAAATACATACATACATAAATGTAAAATATATGTAACTTGATTGACAATTGTGCATTAATTCATATATATACTAGTTTATTTCTGTCTAAATGCATGGATGTGGTCATTTATTCATTCATTCATTTATAAATATGGCAGGTTTGGTCCTCCATAAGATTGAGGGGAACAAAATGGAAGTCAACCGCTGAGCACGTGTCGGGCTCCTTGAGGGAGAGAATGTGCTAGGCCTCAAAGGCCGTAAGGGAGACCAAAACCACTAACAGTCAATAGAGAAAAATAAATACAATTAACATGGAGAGAATCTGATACAGTGTAAATAAAAAATAATATAAACAGTAAAAAATTAAGGGAAAGGATGATCCTTTAACCGATAATATCCATGTGGACGGAATAGGCTAGGTAAATAAAGCTAGCGCCATAGCACTGGGCCCGGAGATTCTTATTAACGTGTCCCAAGAGTGGGGGTACAATTACAAAAAGAGTCATAATAACAATACACAGTGAAAGACAAGGGGAGACATAATGGGTTGGTGTATAACGTATGGGAGAAATAAATGTATGAAGCTATGTGTAATTAATAATGTTATGAAATCAGTAGGAGGCCTACACAAGCTAGCCCGTGGGATCGGAGGCTTATGGCTAAAGACGGAGCACGCACGGACAAATGGGTAACAAGCGCAGTAACAAGATAAAACGCAAACATTGATGGATAAATAGACAAATTTGAAAATTCTATGATTATTGTAAATTTTAGGAAACTTACTGGAAAGCAACAGAGGCCGTGTATGGATGGCTCGTGAGGGAGCAGGCGGTGGCCCCGGGAGACCCACGGAAGATCCAGGCAAGGGTCGAGGACGTAGACGAGGTTGTCAGAAGAGTTCTTTTAAAGAATAATAAAAAATGGAAATATGAAAAATATTTTCGTTTTTTCAGGAACATGAGTTAAACGGAGGTCGTAGAACACGGAGTGGTCGGTGAGAATAATGAAAATGTGGTTAAAGATAATATAATTAGTCTAATTGAAGCGAGAAACAAAGTTATCTGAGGTTAAGTAAAGCTAAGCGGACTGGAAATGAATCCAAACGTTTAACAGCAAACAGAACTGGAAATAAATCCAAGCAAAGGTAATCTAAGGTGCACAAGGGCAATATTTATGGAAGTATTGAAGCTCTGAATCAAAATGGAGGACCAATACACAAATATCAGAGCCTGCTAATATAGACAAGTGCGGATGGAAGGTCCAATCAGGTGTAGGGGGCGGGAGCTTGGGTAACAGGTGCGTGGGATTGAAGGCAAACCCTTAATTGACACAACAAGGCCGGGGGCCCCTTCGTCGTAGGGGTTGAAGCTAAGTTAATCAATAGTCCCTTTAGCCCGTTAACAGTAGCGAGCTAACTGAGAACCGCAAATATCGGTTCGTCGACGGCTGATCCGCATCCAAATCATGTGGTTAATTTCAATCAGGCTAAACTTATCAAGGCAAGTGCACGGGCACGTCCTACTTCAAAAGGCAAGAAGGTCGATCACCAAACCCGTGATTTTGTAACGGTATGATGGCGGAAAAGACGAAATAGAGAGCGGTGATATTCTCGCCATCTGAGCAAACTATTATAATGAGTCTACGAAGACAATAAGCATATTATTATGGCTAAATCAAACAGCGCCACCGCTGCCAGAGCAAGCTTGGCAAAAAAAATGCCGATAAACTAATTGCGTATTTTGGTAAAATGTATAGCCTATGCTCATCTTTAGTGGCTTATTACCCCGATCAATCAGATCACATTTCTTTTAAGACGAATCCAGCGTTTGAATTGGTTGGCTAAGTGAAACAAGCACTTTTGGGGCAGTAGCCATGGGTCAAATATGTGAAACAGGTTTAACTTGGCAAGGGCGTTCTTTTAAGACGAATCCAGCGTTTGGATCGGTTGGTTATGTGAAACAAGCATTTTCGGGTCAGTAGCCATAGGTCAATTATGTTAAACAAGTTTAACTTGCATGGGCGTTCTATTAAGACGAATCCAGCGTTTGGATCGGTTGGTTATGTGAAACAAGCACTTTCGGGGCAGTAGCCATAGGTCAATTATGTGAAACAAGTTTAATTTGGCAAGGGCGTTCTTTTAAGACGAATCCAGCGTTTGGATTGGTTGGTTATGTGAAACAAGCACTTTCGGGGCAGTAGCCATAGGTCAATTATGTGAAACAAGTTTAATTTGGCAAGGGCGTTCTTTTAAGACGAATCCAGCGTTTGGATTGGTTGTGTGACCGCTGTCCTCCGTCCTCCAACTCAACCACTCGTCACACGCAGTTAGGGATGATGGACAGTTTATTTCTGCAACGGAATAATGCACGTGTCGGGGTTTCGCTGAGAAATGGTTTCTAAACCGACAGACATTCTCCCCAATTCTGTGCTAACAGGCCCAGAATTCCACAGTTTTGCTGCTGACTGCATTACGTTCCGCTAATTACAACAAAAGGCCAGTAGATGGCGTGAACTCCCAATATTATGCAGTAATTTAACTACATATTCACATCGTTACAGTTGGTTATGTGAAACAAGCACTTTCGGGGCAGTAGCCATAGGTCAATTATGTGAAACAGGTTTAACTTGGCAAGGGCGTTCTTTTAAGACGAATCCAGCGTTTGGATTGGTTGGCTAAGTGAAACAAGCACTTTTGGGGCAGTAGCCATGGGTCAAATATGTGAAACAGGTTTAACTTGGCAAGGGCGTTCTTTTAAGACGAATCCAGCGTTTGGATTGGTTGGTTATGTGAAACAAGCACTTTCGGGGCAGTATCCATAGGTCAATTATGTGAAACAAGTTTAACTTGGCATGGGCGTTCTGTTAAGACGAATCCAGCGTTTGGATCGGTTGGTTATGTGAAACAAGCACTTTCGGGGCAGTAGCCATAGGTCAATTATGTGAAACAGGTTTAACTTGGCAAGGGCGTTCTTTTAAGACGAATCCAGCGTTTGGATCGGTTGGTTATGTGAAACAAGCACTTTCGGGGCAGTAGCCATTATGTCAATTTTGTGAAACAGGTTTAACTTTGCAAGGGCGTTGTTTTAAGACGAATTCAGCGTTTGGATTGGAATAAGCCTACTTTGGGTCTATAAATACAGTGTTAAGTCACTTATTAATTGATGGCAAAGTTTCCTGTTAACATAATTGATTTGAATTGAAGGCAAAGCAAGGCAAGTTTACAGTTTTTGAATGACCCATCTCAGAGTAGCTTTATAGAACGTACGGTTACTGTATTGAAGAAAAAAAAGAGACATAACATAATTGCTGCAGTAAAGGCTTCATTTGCAACAGGGCAAGAAATATGCAATATAGCTTCCATTTACAGTATTACCCGAGCTCTGGCCCTTCTCTGAGAGCCACCACACATTCTAACTCCTCTCCCTTGTCCCTCTCCCTTGTCCTTGTCTTCCTCTCCCTTGTCCTGATATTTGTCTTCTTCTCCCTAGTCCTGGTACTTGTATTCCTCTCCCTTGTCCCACTCCTTTCCCTTGTCTTGGTACTTTTCTTCCTCTCCCTTGTCCTGGTATTTGTCTCCCTCTTCCTTGTCCCACTCCTCTCCCTTGTCCTGGTACTTGTCTTCCTCTCCCTTGTGCAGGCATTACTGTATTCTTACTTTCTTTTGTTACTCAATATTGTTCTTTTCCCACACCAGATCAGCCCAAAGAGGTTCTCTTTACTGTCTATACCATATGGTCATGCAATTGAAAGAACCTCAACACCTGAGTGTTTCCTAGTTGGGAATCAGCTGTGATGTACAGTGTTTGCATAACTTAAGCTGTTTCTCAGTAGCAATAGAATGCAATACAAGGGATATATTTCTGTTTCAATTCACAATATAAACAGCTGTTCACTTTGACTTTAGCCAATAATTTAGGTTTTGAACATGATATCTGTTTTGCTGACAGTGTGAAAGCATTGGTAAATTGGGCAGTAAAAATCGATTGTTTTGGTCTTGGTTAAGCTTGTGTGTAAAAGAAGTTCAAGCATTTAAACTTTGTGTTTACTCTATGCATTTTGTGTCAAAGCAACAAGAAATGTGTTAACTGTACAGCCTACACAGACGGATGACATACTCACTGTGTTAAGAGTTTAGGAAACTTGTTAACGGTATTGAAAAAACTTTCATAGTGATTGTAAATATTGTATTTATATAGGCCTAGCACAATTCATACACAATGGAAATTCCAAGTGCATTACAAATGAGCAGAAGTGTAAGTGGAGTGTGTAATTATTAAAACAAACAAACAAAAAAAGTGTAAAATTATGAAAATTATTAGTTGGAAAATTATAAAGGAGAGAAATATTCAATTTTAAATTAGAACGGACAAAAAAGGTATAACTAATTATTTTGCGCAAGCATGTCTCTTCTCAATTGTGCGTAAGAGTGCTCTTTGGTGTGCATAAATTCTGTTCTTACCTAAGAACAAATCTCAATTAAGAAAACATTGGTGAATGAACTTTTTCTAATGGACAATTAAGAAAATTACGTTTCTAACAATTAGTTAAGTTTCAGAGCTGCTATCTGCACCTGATGTTGGCCATGTGATGTTGAATTTATCAGTGCGTTAATAATGAGATCCGCTCGTGAATAGTTTGTCTGCCACACACATTCCCGCGGTTAGCCTAACTTACAGTACAGTACTTGTGGAGATGTATGCAGAAGGGGGACAGCTACAAATCCACCTCTATGGGGCAATGCTACGCACTTCTGAGAAATGTCTGAAGCTTTGGCATATTTAAGCTCATCTGAAAAGTGAGATACTCTGTACACATTCAGGAAATCTGAACTGAATGGGTATTCATAAAAAGACGATCTCTTTGTAAAGAATCCGTACAAAACGTAGACTCCATCAAAGCATTCAACAATGTTGCATATGCTGCAAACATAATTTCCAATGATGAAGACATTATTTCCTGTTGACACTTTAAGTGTCCAATGTTCAGTATGCATTTCCTGGTACTGTCCCTTAACTTTAAGTACATTTGTACCAAGAAGTGGTCCAACAAAGTATGTTTTTTTGGGGAAATCTTCTGGTGTCAGGTGACGGATGGTGTTCTTTTGCTCAGACAGCCTTCTGAGAATTTGCTGGAGTGGACAATTGGGTTTTCTAACTAGTCTCTTGACTTTTTGCAGATCATTTTCATATGGAAAAGCAGAGATGTTCCCCAAACAACCATGCAGCATAACATCTTGAGGGAGATGGATTAAGGCATGTACATTATAAACAATTTCAGTTTGGTCATATATTTCTCCAAAATGGTTCACAATGCTTTTCAGTAATGTCTCTGCATACGATGCAGCAGTTAAAGACAGTTGTGGACTCAAAAGAATAGAGATCCCAGTGTAGAGAAGCATGAAGTTGTTGTACATATTGGTGTCAAAGAAAGAAGCCAAACGACAGGGCCAATGTACAGAAGAAATTCCCTGAACTCATTAGCCTTCCAACGATCAACTTCTCTCATCGACCTTGGCTTTCTGGCAAATTATACTGGAACATAAGCACGCATTTCCACCAGACAATCTGAGAGTCTGCTGAAAATTCTTGGAGGCAACCTTAAATGTAGAGGTCCTCGGAGCCAGGTTAGTATAAGCTTTCTAACAACCCCTAGACAGACAAGATGCATGTAGTCAAGAGGATATTGGGATACCATACCCACATTACAACCCTCAAAAGGGTATGATCCATCATGATGGTGCTCTTCATCTATTCTCTGTGCAAATGATTCGTCTGTTCTTAGTCTGTACTCAGTCAAAGGATAGCTCATTTTCCAGTTTTTGTATCGTCCATGCTGTGCACATTTATCACAGCCCTGATAACCATTATGAGACTTGGTGTTCTTAATGAAAGATCTAGCAGGTGTGTCACAGATAAGTGTGTAACTTCAGACTTATATTTTTGCCTTTAAAAAACAATTTTCTAGATTTTGCAACCCCTGGACAAAGTCTTGCATGAATTCCGCTGCACTGGAAGGTTTTTTGGCACCACAATACAGTCCAATTATGACAAGTTCCTTTATAGGATGACTAACCAAGAGTCCCAGAATTGGCCAAAACTGCACATTTGAACTTTTGAACAAGGGTAACCCATCTATATTGATTTGAAGTCTTAATATGCAACCATCAACAACTAAATGTATCATCTCTGACAGTGACTTATGAAGAGATGTCAAAATACCAAAATAACAATACAGTCCACCACACTTTTCCTTGATGGTATAACTGATTCTTGTTTTCAAAATTGTCCTAGCATCCTTTGGTAGGTCTGGATGATAGGGCTGCAAGATGGTCAACAGACCAGTCAGGGCAACAAGAGAGACTCCAAATTCAACAGCTAATACTGTCACCAAGGCTTGATGTCTCTTGCTCAAACTCATAGTCCGATCCATTTGAAGTCGCTGTGGAATCTTGTTGGAGAGAAGTGAAGCCCATTCCGTCTGTATGTGCGTCCTCTACATCTCCGTCCATATATTCCATCTCCTGCACATTCTCCTCTGCCTCACTTTCTTCTGGATCTTCCTCCCTCTCTTCTGCCCCACTTTCAATCCAATTATCATGTGCCCTAACTTCCCCTTCAGTTTCATTCCCAACCTCTCCTATAAGGTATTCTGTCATTATGTCTAATTGCCTGTCCACATCCCAATGTGCCCTCCTCCAAAGAGTCGACTTAGAGACTGCTTTCAGCATTTTTATTGCAAAACTATGAAAAAAAACTAAAAAAACATTGGTTTTGAATGTTACAGTTCTTTTAAATTTCATGTTATGTTGTAATAATTTAGACTACAAAATTATTGACAAAGATGCCCCGTTAATTTTAGAATACAGACATGTATCTGTATTACAAAAAAGTTAATTTTTTAATTAATTAATGAGTAAAAAAAAAAAACGTTTTAATCATTGTTTCCAATGAGTGCCATACATATTGTAACCCATTGTATGTTTGTCTCACTTTCCTGTTGTGCTGAGAAGCTGATGTGTGATATCTATTATTCCAGGTAAACCGTAGGCTGGCTGCCAGCCCAACTTCTCCCCGCCCACAAAAAAAATTGGGTCGGGAAGTTGGGTCTGGAGGGTCTCGTATTGGGAACAACTACATAAAACCAGAATCTGGGCGGACCAATCAAATTGCCAGGGTGGGCTTTATACGATGATGGACAGATGATCAACAGTAACGTAATCAACAACGTCACAAAAGAGCCCTTGGGTTGAATTCGTTTTCAACAAACAACATATTACGTTGCTCTGATTGGTTGTAGGTCTATCCAATTGAGCGAAGAGGCATTTGTTTTACGAGTTTGGTTGAAACACGCCCCATAGTCACAGCCCAACAGAGAGTTTTTAGACTCATATTCTGACTAGAATTATGACTATGACAACGTCAGGCTAGGTAAACCGCAAACTGAAAGAATTTGACATGACTCAGGGACACAAGATTATGTTTTAACAAATGAATACGTTATTATTTCTCAGATCAGAATCAACTAATTAAGTGCCGTTACAAATTATACACTCCGAACCCCTCGCAGAGCTTTGCGTGGACGTCCTGATTTTCCTGACTATCCGTTTGTCATTTTACGGATACCCATTGGCTGTGATTGGTCCCTATTAAGAACCGCTTGCGTCAGGGGCGGGGTTGCCGTGACCAACAAGAGAACAGAATCCTTTGACCGCCATTGTTGTAAGTTTTACAATTCATATTTCAGCTAAACAGTACATGTAAATCAGCATCTGAATTAAAATGTGATGAGAAATGGGCAGTGTAGTTGCTAAGAATGTGCTTATTTTATTGATGAAGCGGCTAATTTGTGAATTTGCTCTGACTTTTCGATAACCTAGCGAGCATTGCAGTGCAGTGCCATCTACTGTTCTGGCGGTGAATTGCTTTCAGCACGCAGAGCCGTTGGAGTAGTATAAATTCAACCAATCCGTCCGACTCCGTGCGTGTGTCTGTCCGTTAACGGAGACGCAGAAGTATAAATTGTCCTTAACGCGGATCTGTGACACTCAAGGCCGATTCATTCTTCTGCGTTTTTACGCACACGCACACAGGGAACGCCCTCTCCGTCAAGGAACTCCCTCTCCGTGCCCTCTTCGAACCCCTCGGAGAGCTCTGCGTGCACCTCCTGATTTTCCTGACTACCCGTCTGTCCGTCAGTCATTTCACGGATACCCTTTGGCTGTGATTGGTCCGTCAAAACATCACACTGGTCAAAACATCACAGGGAAGTCTCAGCAACTACACTCCCAAATGAGTCTTTCAACAGACATCAGATGCCGTCCTTAAACTAAGAAATGACTTGTCACAGAGCAACGACAATGTTTAGCTGAATCTTTTATTGTCACCAGTTGCAGATGGTCAAATATTATGAGTTCATTACAGTCAACGTAGACCAGTCAGCAAAGGGGAGAAGTATGGCGCTGGTTTAATGCTTTCTCGACCAGGATTGGTTGTTCTAGATCTGAAAACCTTTTCTTAACACCCATTGGTGCTTCGGAACAAAAGGATTCTCTTCCGTCACAGTTCCCCTCCCCCACTACACAGCAGAGAGCAGGCAGAGCTGTGTCCTCCCCCACTCCACAACATTGACAGCAGAGAACAGGCTGCCCTCTGTCCCCTCACCCCTCCCTCCACACCCTCAATGAATGACTGAAGTGTTTGAGAAGGCTGAGCTTCAGAATCAGAAAGGGATTTATTTGCCATGAAAGTTTGCACAGACAAGGAATTTGCTTTGGCAGGAAGGTGCATACAATAAACATATATTAATTTTAAATTTAAATACATGGTCTAACCATACTAAGGATACATAAACTAGCAATACAAAGTGTAATACAAGTAAAAATATAGCTGCAAGCAGCAATGTGGTGGCCAAGCAGTCAAATGACCCTCAAAACACTTTCAGAAATCCTCAGAACAGGGTTCCAAGTGCATGCAGCAAGTTTGGTGTGAATCCATCAAAGATTTACTGAGATACGACCCAACTTCCTGTTTGCTGGCTTAATGGCACATTTTGATTGGCATTTGTGAGGCTTGGTCTGAAGATAATCTCTGCCAAATTTGGTGAAGATTAGACAATATTTGTAGGAGGAGTAGAGAAAAAACATTTCTTAATGATTTCAAAATGGCGGCCGCATCAATTTGGCTATTATCACAAATGATGATTCATACAGTTCAGTCACTGAACAGCATAGTTATGACTTCACTTTAATAAGAACTACTACTTACTGAGAGTGAGAAATATCAAACTGAGGCTGGAACGTATCTATACGGCAAAGCCGGTTTGATATTTCCCGGCATGACCGAACGGTCGAGGTTAGTAAGTAGTTTATTATATGGCATTTTTAGCTTCTTTTCATTTTATAAAGGAAAAAAATTGTACCTCTCGGTTAATTGTAGCTAGCTCTCAAGTCTTCTCACAGAGTGTTTCATGTGTTGCCTAGCAACTCATTACTTTTGATAGAAAGCGGGCAACATGGCTCTGCCAAAATGGCTTTTATTTCAACACAAAATAACGACACAAGTGATTCAAAGAGTCTAGTCTTGTAACAGTATTAAGGAAGGGCAGTCTATAATCATGACTGTGTGTAATACATGACTGACAATGTTGTCTGTCTGTGTGTTACAGGTACTGCATGCGTCAGAAGAAAGCAGATAGAAAGCGGACAACATGGTTCTGCTAAAATGGCTTTAATTTCAACACAAAATAACGAGACAAGTGATTCAAAGAGTCTAGTCTTCATCCTCACTTTTGATGACAAATCTTTTCAGCATCATCTGGATAGTAAAACTCAGCAGCTGACTTGTCGATATCGCTCATTTTGAAGCTGACGTCAGAGGTCAATACGGATCCGTATTGACCGGCGAGGAGGGCAATACGTGGCTGGCATGACTACCCATTAGCCAATCACAAAGCTCGTACCGACGTTGCCATATAATAAAGTATTGTAGTCCACATCATTATTCATACCATTTCTACTGCACATTGTGATTCATACAGTTCACAGTCACTGAACAGCATAGTTATGGCTTCACTGTAATAAAGTATTGTAGTCCACATCATTATTCATACCATTTTTACTGCACATTGTGATTCATACAGTTCACGGTCACTGAACAGTATTCATTCAGTCCTTGTCCTGGGTTTATTGAGTGAATTGAACCAATGTAAGTCTGGTGTCTCACCTCAGACCTGTTTGCGATGGGAGTCCCTGCCAGTAGTCCTAAGACTACAGGCAACATAGCTCTGAGGGTCTTCGACACACAAAAGCCTCTATACCTCACCAAGGACTTGGTTCTTATAGAGGGGAACCAGAACTTGGAACTATTTACAAAGAAATGTCCAACTTCCCCAACACGATGCTCAGTGTCTCTGTCACTTCGCCCCCTTAATACCGTCTCTCTGTTCCGCCAGCCACACCTCAACGCTCTTCCCTCCGGAGGCCACAGAGCAAAAATGGGAGCCGCCAAAGTGGCTGTGTCCAGTGTCCTCCTCTTCGGCAGCCCACACTTGCTGCAAAGAAATTGTCTTGGGGCCTTCCGGGGCTGGTCGGTGCCAACCGCCTCCGCCTTTCGTTTCCTCGAGGCAGTGGTACGGGAGACCGTCTCTGAAGGAGGAGGGTGGGGGGGTTCACCGACATTGACCTGGGACAGGGCGGTTGAGGCTGGTGGCTGGGCTGGCGGAATGGGCACTGGGGCGGGCTGTTGCTGCTGGGTAGCCTGGCGTGCCTGCGGCGTCACCAAGGCGAAAGGCTGCCGGTGTCCCTCCTGCTGATACTGGAGGGGCCTGGCAGCAGAGAGAGGCTGGGCAGCAAGGCTTGGTCCAGGAGCAGGGGGGACCAAGTCTTGTAGGAGGATGGCCCTCTTCCTCTCCTTCTGATGCATGCAGTACCTGAAACACACAGACAGACAACATTGTCAGTCATGTATTACACACAGTCATGTTTATAGACTGCCCTCCCTTAATACTGTTACATTTTCAGATATCTCACCACTGTGACAAGGTCCGTTGATTGAGCTCAAAGAGCTGTAGGTTGGTCTGGGCCATCAGCCTCGGGTTGTCCAGCACTGCGTCTCTGATGGCCACGTAGTCCGCCATAACGAGGGACCACCTGGTCCTTTTGACCCCGGCAGATGGATGGAGACGACAGAGCTGGCTGCAAACGGCTTCCACGAGGCGACTCGTGTTTGGCCAGCTTGCAGGACCCGAGGCGGTTCCGAGCAGGCAACTAGAAGAAAAAATGACTGTTGTAGACTCCCCCTATATTATGAGCTGTAGATGCCTTTTCTGTATTATTAATTGAATGAAAATAAAACATACCGCTTGAGTGACTCCCTGGCAGCAACACCGGGAGTCTTGGTTGCCTTGAACCTCCCCCTGACCAACCTCTCCTGGTGTCGCGCAGGGTATACCAGATGCCGCTTGTCTGGCTCTGGTAGAGCCTGCCATAGCTCCACCAGGTGGTCTACCCTGCTCTCACTCAGCCCCGGAAGGTGACACACCTCTACCAAGGCCGTGGCCAGCCTGCAGACGTGTTGATATCCAGGCTGACCATCGGGTCCTTTGGACTCTTGTAAGAGGAAAGACTAAACAAAAAGGGAAAAGTGAATAAAAAGGCCAACACACAATCAACTGCAAACCGCACGCACGCACGCACACACACTGACACACACACCAAAGTCTACAAATTCACTCCCTCGTACCTCAGTGTCTGAAGAGGAGTTCAGAAGTGCGTCAACCTCTAACTCCGGGGCCTCAGCAGGGTTGTTGCTGTCATCGTCAGGGGGGGCGCCCGGAACGGATGGCCCAGAACCAGGTGCACCAGCGTGAACGCCTGACTGAGTTGCCACCACTGCTGAGCTGGAGGACAAGGTGTCGGGCAGAGGCATGACGACAAGGATGGTTGGGTCATTCTCATTGTCGCCTGCCTCTTGAAAGCCCTCGTCCTCCACGTTGAGCTCCTGGATGGCGGGTTCCTTGTCTGGAATGTCAGGGTCCACACTGGTGTCCTGCAGCACTCTGCCCGTCTGGGAGTACAGGTACTCCACCCCCAGGAGTTCATCTGTAATGAAATTGAGAGAGGGGCTGTGGTTAGGAGGAGGGTGGGGAAATCTGGATGATAAACTCAGATACGTTTACAACAATGAGGAGTATGTTCAAATTACACACCTGTGTACTCCCTTGGAGCGGTGTGATCCATAACCAGACTCACACCAAGCACCCGTTGGCTGAGCTGGTTAAGGGAGTGCTGCAGGTGGCCACTGTAGGAGAGCAGAGGCTGCTCCCGTCTCCCCACTGCTGCTGCGGCGCGGCTCTCGTTCCACCTCACCAGTCCATCCAGCAGGAACGCCAGGAAATGCATGGCATTCGCTGATGTTCCTGAAGGAGGAAGAGAAATAGGAGTGCTATCAGACAGAGAACAAGACTTCTTCTATCTTTCACCTACTATACACACAGAAAACAAGAAAGAAAAAAAGATGGTGTATGTCAATCCATTACCTGGGATGAACTGGTTTACGTGGAGGTGGAACGACTCCAGCGATGTTGAACCGTGGGCGCAGCGATAGACCGGCAGACTGACGCTGCCCTTGGTCAGCCTGCCGGTCTCGGTGTACAGATAGATCCACACCGGGTGCATCCTGAATGCAATGGAGGTGACGCCTCTGCTCTCGCCAGATCGCCTGGATGCGGCTGCTGTCCAAAAGGGGGATGCCCAGGGTGTCGTGTCCTTTCTCACCGTCGAAGGCCTTCAGCAGGTCGATGAGCCGCAGTTCCGTCTCCGTCGCTCCACGTGTGCGGCGACGGCAGTGGTGGCCCATCTCCTTCTTGGATACCTGGCTGAAGACCTCCCCGTCGGTCAGGCCGACCATCCCCTGCTCTACCTCCAGCTGGGACCGCTTACCCTCCAGCAATCGACGGATGTCCGCTGCATCCCATTCGAAGATGCAGCAAGACAGCTGCCTCATGAAGGGCCAGTAGAGCTGGTGGCTCTCAGTGGTGACACCTGCTGCGAACCGCCGCATCAGGTGCCACACGTCTAGACGAATCACCAGCCGGTCCCAGTTGGCGAACGAGGTAGCTGTCTTGGATCCGCCGAAGCTGAAGCAACAGTCCCGGTCCGCGTTAATCAGCTGGGGTTGAGGCACCCCGGCGAGTCGGTACCGCTCCTGTAGCCCGACCGCCATGGGGAGCAGCAGGTTCACGCTCTCACTGCTGGTGAGCACGCTCACAAGGACCTGCCCATGCTCATTACCGACATTGGTAGCCCAGGCGGCCGTGTTGGCAGCGGCACCGGCGAGCTTCTTGGTCACCTGGACACAAGGAGGGCAGGAGAGAGGGTAGACAGGGAGAGACAGAGAGATAGACATTAAGTGACATGCATGCAAAAAACGTGTGAAAATCTAGCAGATGGGTATTACAGCAAGATGGAGCTAGTGAACACACATTACCTTCTTGGTTGAGTCCATCTTCAAGATGGACCCAAACACTGAGGTGACCCTGGCCTTCACCTCGTACAGCCGCGACAGTACGTCCATGCTGTAGACGGTGAGCAGCCAGACGGGTGAGGGCACCGGCGGCATGGCTGGTGGTGGTGGAAACTGCATCCAGCTGCCTCACTATGCCCTGTGACCATGCCACAACCCTCTTCATACACCGAGAGCATGCCAGGTACTCAGTGGCCATGAGATACCAGGCATCGATGTCTAAGACCTTCCGGATGGTCTTTGTGTACACCCCAGCCTTGTGCATGTTGCCTTTGAAGGCAGTCTGGGGGCATGTCAGCTTGAATGCCCATAAGCGAAGGGGCATCCAGAGGAACAGCCGTCAGGCAAAGAAGGGGTCTGGTGATGCGGGTGGCTGGTTGTAGATCGGCCGGGGCTGCGGAGGCTCGTACCAGAGCTGGAGATCTGGCCGAACCTTCGCTTTGTTGTTCTTCCATGTAAAGAGCACCTGGCTGATCCACTGCTGATGAGCAGTGCTGAGTGTGGCCCGCCAGCCAATGGGACACAACTGTGTAGAAGCAACAAAGACAGAGCACACACGTTTTCATATTAATTGATAATAATAATGATTATATTAATTGATAACAGAATTATATAGATAATCAGTTCATATAAAACATAGCCAATCATTTACGTCAGCACTGTCATCAGGGGGCTCTGCGGGCAGGAGGGCTTGCAGCAGGGGTAGTTGCTGCAGCTGCCCCTCCTCCTCCCTCGGCGGGGCAGGGGCGCCCTCACAGGGGGCAGAGTGGCCTCCTTTGGCGGGGCTGGGGGCACTTAGGGCCGCAGGTGTGGCTCTGAGCACCAGACCCCCCTTAGGAGTCTTCACAAACACTGGGTTCCTATCCATCTACACAAAACGGATAAGGACACAAAAATATGGTCACATAATTGTGGAAAACATGGACATCATTGTGTATTCAGGGCCATCAGGCTTCATTTGCATTTGAACACATGCAAATGAGCATTGATGCACTTCTCACAAATTTGCCACTTCACACTGTCACTATTAGCTAATGCTGGACCATCATCCAAATGCCCATGGAAATCACAAGATCGGGAGTTCGAATCCCGAGTCTGGCTTAAATATTTAGGCTACCTCATTTTTTTATTTCGACATCTAGTATACGAATACCATTACCATTGTCAAGTAAATACTTTTTAAGAAACTGACTGAGGCGAACAGCATGCTACCATCGTGAGCGCTAAATGCGCTGAAGTCTTCACAGACACAGCGTTGTTTACAGCTAATCGGAGCATCGTGACGAGCTCAAATTAACACTACAGTTAAATCGTTGTTATGTCTGACAAATACAAGTACAGAATCTTATTGAAAAGGACAATTCATAGACAAAATCACTTACGATTGTTAGTACAAGTTGATCGCTATCTCCGGCTACAACAATGGCTGCCAGAACAACTAACGGCGGTCTGTGATTGGACACCCAAATGGAACAAATGAAACAAGCTGGCATGCCCATTGGTGGCATTTGCAGGTGACGAGAGATTGGACGAGGCTGACCCATGTGACTAAATGAAACAAATGAAACAAGAATGACATGCATCCCGTTCCTCATTTTGGGCCCCTGTACCTTTCAAGGACTTCAAAATATAATTAAGAACATAAAAAATATATCGAATTTAGTATACCTTTGAAGTGAAATTGGGAAATAGCACCATCTAGTGGTGGTTAACGACATTGTACACGCAGTTCTATGAGGTAGCCAAGCAGATCAAACATCGAAAGAAAACATTTTAGAAATCCTCAGAAAAGGGTAACGAGTACACGCAGAAAAACAAGATCAGCCTTCTCAAACACTGAGGGTGAGGGGACAGAGGGCAGCCTGTTCTCTGCTGTATATGTTGTGGAGTGGGGGAGGACACAGCTCTGCCTGCTCTCTGCTGTGTAGTGGGGGAGGGGAACTGTGACGGTAGAATGCGGAAGAGAATCCTTCTGATCCGAAGCACCAATGGGTGTTAGGAAAAGGTTTTCAGATCTAGATCGACCAATCCTGGTCGAGGGAGGATTAAACCAGCGCCATACTTTTCCCCTTTGCCGACTGGTCTACGTAGACTGTAATCAACTCCTAGTATCTGACCGTATGCAACTGGTGACAATAAAAGTTTCAGCTAAACATTGTCGTTGTTCTGTGACATGTAATTTCTTAGGTTAAGGTAGGTATCTGATGTCTGTTGTAAGGCTAATTTGGGAGTGTAGTTGCTGAGACTTCCCTGTGATGTTTGGACCAGGTTTAGGTCTATATTTAGGGCTAAACCAGGGCTATAGTCCGTGCTTGCTTCGGCAGCACATATACTAAAATTGGAACGATACAGAGAAGATTAGCATGGCCCCTGCGCAAGGATGACACGCAAATTCGTGAAGCGTTCCTCATTTTGGGCCCCTGTACCTTTAGGACCTCAAAATATGATTGAGAACATAAAAAAATATTGATTTTACTATATTTTTGAAGTGAACTGGTGAAATAGCGCCATCTAGTGGTAGTTAACGACTAGATGGAATATTGATTTTACTATACTTTTGAAGTGAACTGGTGAAATAGCGCCATCTAGTGGTAGTTAACGATTGTGAACGCAGTTCTATGACGTAGCCAAGCAAATCAAACATCAAAAGAATACATTTTTGACATCCTCAGAAGAGGGTAACGAGTACATGCAGAAAAACAAGCTTAGCCTTCTCAAACACTGAGGGTGAGGGGACAGAGGGCAGCCTGTTCTCTGCTGTGTAGTGGGCAGTGGCGAATCTAGAACATTTTACATGGGGTGGCAAAGGGGGGCCAAGAGGTCTTGGCAGCGTGGGTAAACGGTACGTGGGAATCCTTATATGTGAATGGCTTTAACAAAACAAAAACAAGACCAATTTTCAGCACGGGAGTGTAATGGCCCAAACCAGCCCACAGGGGCCGAGCCATATGTTGAACATTCGGGGCTTAACCCGAACCTAGGACCTACGTGCTGTTGATGTTATTTGAAATCAGAACTTCACAGTACTGCGAGCGAGCATGGAGCACGATCGATTTTTTTTTTGCATTAATTTCAGTGCAAAATAGTTTATTAGCTGTATGTAATATGAACATTACGTTGGACTCATATTCTTATATTTTCGGAAACTACAACCAAAATGTATACCTGAAAGATTCGGGGGCCCAGATTTGGCCCCTTTGCCTTTCTAGGCCCTCAAAATAGGATTGAGAACATTTAAAAAATATAGATTTGACCTAGTGGTGGGCCGTTATCGGCGTTAGCTTGAGACTCTTAATTGGCGATAAAAAAATATCGCCTTTAATCTATTCTCAAAGTTGGGTAAGTTACTTCAAAAAAGTAACTAATTACTTGATCCATATTGTATTTAAATTACTTTTGTAATTTGTCTGAAAAGTAATTTAATTACTGAATAAGGGGCAGTGTTGGGTAAGTTGCTTCAAAAAAGTAATTAATTACTAATTACTTGATCCATATTGTATTTAAATTACTTTTGTAATTACTGTCTGTAAAGTAATTTAATTACTGAATAAGGAGCAGTGTTGGGTAAGTTGCTTCAAAAAAGTAATAAATTACTAATTACTTGATCCATATTGTATTTAAATTACTTTTGTTGCACAATTACTACACCCTCAACTACCCCACCCTCTACAGCTACTACTACATCACCACCTACTCGTACTACTACCACCACCACCCACTAATACATAATCTACCACCACCCTACTACTACTACTACACCACCCATTAACACATCACCTACCATCACCCTACTACCACCACCCACAACTGCAACACCACCCACAATCAAACCACCAGCAACACCAAGAAACATGGTTCTGCTAAAATGGGTTTAATTTCAACACTAAAACGACAAGTGATTCAAAGTCGTCTTTATCCTCACTTTTGATTAAAAATCTTTTCAGCATCTGGATAGTAGAACTTAGCAGCTGACTTCTATTGCTCATTTTGAAGATGACGTCAGAGGGCAATAAGTATACTTATCAGACTGCGGTCAATACTCGGCTGGCAGGACTACCCATTAGCCCATCAGAAAGCTGGTACCGTTGTTGCCTTTTAATAATTTATTTTAATTGTATTCCAGTTAGTATTGCTAGTTTGTATCCTTAGTATAGTTAGACCATATATTTCCATTTAAAATGACAAAAGCAACAAGCAAATTCCTTGTCTGTGCAAACTTTCATGGCGAAAAAGTCCCTTTCTGAGTACAGGCAGAAAAATAGGCTCAGCCTTCTCAAACACTGAGGGTGAGGGGACAGAGGGCAGCCTGTTCTCTGCTGTCTATGTTGTGGAGTGGGGGAGGACACAGCTCTGCCTGCTCTCGGCTGTGTAGTGGGGGAGGGGAACTGTGACGGAAGAATGCGGAAGAGAATCCTTTTGTTCCGAAGCACCAATGGGTGTTAGGAAAAGGTTTTCAGATCTAGAATGACCAATCCTGGTCGAGAGAGGATTAAACCAGTGCCATACTTTTCCCCTTTGCCGACTGGTCTACGTAGACTGTAATCAACTCCTAGTATTTGACCGTATGCAACTGGTGACGATAAGATTCAGTTAAACATTGTCGTTGTTCTGTGACATGTAATTTCTTAGGTTAAGGTAGGTATCTGATGTCTGTTGTAAGGCTAATTTGGGAGTGTAGTTGCTGAGACTTCCCTGTGATGTTTGGACCAGGTTTAGGTCTATATTTAGGGCTAAACCAGGGCTATAGTCCGTGCTTGCTTCGGCAGCACATATACTAAAATTGGAACGATACAGAGAAGATTAGCATGGCCCCTGCGCAAGGATGACACGCAAATTCGTGAAGCGTTCCTCATTTTGGGCCCCTGTACCTTTAGGACCTCAAAATATGATTGAGAACATAAAAAAATACTGATTTTACTATATTTTTGAAGTGAACTGGTGAAATAGCGCCATCTAGTGGTAGTTAACGACTAAATGGAATATTGATTTTACTATACTTTTGAAGTGAACTGGTGAAATAGCGCCATCTAGTGGTAGTTAACGACTAGATGGAATATTGATTTTACTATACTTTTGAAGTGAACTGGTGAAATAGCGCCATCTAGTGGTAGTTAACGATTGTGAACGCAGTTCTATGACGTAGCCAAGCAGATCAAACATCAAAAGAATACATTTTTGACATCCTCAGAAGAGGGTAACGAGTACATGCAGAAAAACAAGCTCAGCCTTCTCAAACACTGAGGGTGAGGGGACAGAGGGCAGCCTGTTCTCTGCTGTGTAGTGGGCAGTGGCGAATCTAGAACATTTTACATGGGGTGGCAAAGGGGGGCCAAGAGGTCTTGGCAGCGTGGGTAAACGGTACGTGGGAATCCTTATATGTGAATGGCTTTAACAAAACAAAAACAAGACCAATTTTCAGCACGGGAGTGTAATGGCCCAAACCAGCCCACAGGGGCCGAGCCATATGTTGAACATTCGGGGCTTAACCCGAACCTAGGACCTACGTGCTGTTGATGTTATTTGAAATCAGAACTTCACAGTACTGCGAGCGAGCATGGAGCACGATCGATTTTTTTTTGTTGCATTAATTTCAGTGCAAAATAGTTTATTAGCTGTATGTAATATGAACATTACGTTGGACTCATATTCTTATATTTTCGGAAACTACAACCAAAATGTATACCTGAAAGATTCGGGGGCCCAGATTTGGCCCCTTTGCCTTTCTAGGCCCTCAAAATAGGATTGAGAACATTTAAAAAATATAGATTTGACTTAGTGGTGGGCCTTTATCGGCGTTAGCGTGAGACTCTTAATTGGCGATAAAAAAATATCGCCTTTAATCTATTCTCAAAGTTGGGTTAGGAGCAGTGTTGGGTAAGTTACTTCAAAAAAGTAACTAATTACTTGATCCATATTGTATTTAAATTACTTTTGTAATTTGTCTGAAAAGTAATTAAATTACTGAATAAGGAGCAGTGTTGGATAAGTTGCTTCAAAAAAGTAATAAATTACTAATTACTTGATCCATATTGTATTTAAATTACTTTTGTAAGTACTGTCTGAAAAGTATTTTAATTACTGAATAAGGAGCAGTGTTGGGTAAGTTGCTTCAAAGAAGTAATTAATTACTAATTACTTGATCCATATTATATTTAAATTACTTTTGTAATTACTCTGTCTGAAAAGTAATTTAATTACTGAATAAGGAGCTGGGTAAGTTGCTTCAAAAAAGTAATTAATTACAAATTACTTGATCCATATTGTATTTAAATTACTTTTGTTGCACAATTACTACACCCTCAACTACCCCACCCTCTACAGCTACTACTACATCACCACCTACTAGTACTACTACAACCACCACTACCCATTAATACACCACCTACCACCACCAACCTACTACTACTACAGCACCCACTAATACATAATCTACCACCACCCTACTACTACTACTACACCACCCATTAACACATCACCTACCATCACCCTACTACCACCACCCACAACTGCAACACCACCACCACCTACTACTACTGCTAATACTCCAACCACTAAAACACAACCTTCCACCACCCAACTACTACTACGCCACCCACAACTGCAACACTACCCACTAATACACCACCTACCACCACCCACTACACCACCCACAACTGCAACACCACCACCTACTACTACTGCTAATACTCCAACCACCAAAACACCACCTACCTCCACCCAACTACTGCTACTACACCACCCACTAATACATCACCACCACCACCCTACTACTACTACTAAACCACCCACTAATACATCACCAACCACCACCCTACTACCCTACAGAGAACAGGCTGCCCTCTGCCCCCTCACCCCTCCCTCCACATGCTCAATGAATGACTGAAGTGTTTGAGAAGGCTGAGCTTCAGAATCAGAAAGGGATTTATTCGCCATGAAAGTTTGCACAGACGAGGAATTTTCTTTGGCAGGAAGGTGCATATAATAAACATATATTAATTTCAAATTTAAATATATGGTCTAACCATACTAAGGATACATAAACTAGCAATACAAAGTGGAATACTATTAAAAATATAGCTGCAAGCAGCAATGTGGTGGCCAAGCAGTCAAATGACCCTCTAAACACTTTAGAAATCCTCAGAACAGGATTCCGAGTGCATGCAGCAAGTTTGGTGTGAATCCATCACATACGACCCAACTTCCTGTTTGCTGGCTTAATGGCACATTTTGATTGGCATTTGTAAGGCTTGGTCTGAAGATAATCTCTGCCAAATTTGGTGAAAGATTAGACAATATCTGTAGGAGGAGTAGAGAAAAAATGTTTCTTAATGATTTCAAAATGGCGGCCGCATCAATTCGGCTATTATCACAAATGATGATTCATACAGTTCAGTCACTGAACAGCATAGTTATGACTTCACTGTAATAAGAACTACTATTCACTAACCGACAGTGAGGTCATGTCGGGAAATATCAAACCGAGGCTGGAACGTGTCAATACGGCAAAGCCGAGGTTTGATATTTCCCGGCATGACCGAACGGTTGAGGTTAGTAAGTAGTTTATTATATGGCATTTTTAGCTTTTTTTCATTTTGTAAAGGAAAAAAATTGTGAAGCTGACGTCAGAGGTCAATACGGATACGTATACGGATACGTATTGACCGGCGAGGAGGGCAATACGCGGCTGGCATGACTACCCATTAGCCAATCACAAAGCTCGTACCGACGTTGCCATATAATAAAGTATTGTAGTCCACATCATTATTCATACCATTTCTACTGCACATTGTGATTCATACAGTTCACGGTCACTGAACAGTATTCATTCAGTCCTTGTCCTGGGTTTATTGAGTGAATTGAACCAATGTAAGTCTGGTGTCTCACCTCAGACCTGTTTGTGATGGGAGTCCCTGCCAGTAGTCCTAAGACTACAGGCAACATAGTTCTGAGGGTCTTCGACACACTAAAGCCTCTATACCTCGCCAAGGTCTTGGTTCTCATGGAGGGGAACCAGAACTTGGAACTATTAACAAAGAAATGTCCAACTTCCCCAACACGATGCTCAGTGTCTGTCACTTCGCCCCCTTAATACCGTCTCTCTGTTCCGCCAGCCACACCTCAACGCTCTGCCCTCCGGAGGCCACAGAGCAAAAATGGGAGCCGCCAAAGTGGCTGTGTCTGGTGTCCTCCTCTTCGGCAGCCCACACTTGCTGCCAAGAAATTGACTTGGGGCCTTCTGGGGCTGGTCGGTGCCAACCGCCTCCGCCTCCATTTTTCGTTTCCTCCAGGCAGTGGTACGGGACACTGTCTTTGGAGGAGGAGGGTAGGGGGGTTCACCGACATTGTCCTGGGACAGAGCGGTTGAGGCTGGTGGCTGGGCTGGCGGAATGGGCACTGGGACGGGCTGTAGCTGCTGGGTAGCCTGGCGTGCCTGCGGCGTCACCAAGGCGAAGGGCTGCCGGTGTCCCTCCTGCTGATACTGGAGGGGCCTGGCAGCAGAGAGAGGCTGGGCAGCAAGGCTTGGTCCAGGAGCAGGGGGGACCAAGTCTTGTAGGAGGATGGCCCTCTTCCTCTCCTTCTGATGCATGCAGTACCTGAAACACACAGACAGACAACATTGTCAGTCATGTATTACACACAGTCATGTTTATAGACTGCCCTCCCTAAATACTGTTACATTTTCAGATCTCACCACTGTGACAAGGTCCGTTGATTGAACTCAAAGAGCTGTAGGTTGGTCTGGGCCATCAGCCTCGGGTCGTCCAGCACTGCGTCTCTGATGGCCACGTAGTCCGCCATAACGAGGGACCACCTGGTCCTTTTGACCCCGGCGGACTGCGTGGCAGATGGATGGAGATGACAGAGCTGACTCGTGTTTGGCCAGCTTGCAGGACCCGAGGCGGTTCCGAGTAGGCAACTAGAAGAAAAAATAACTGTTGTAGACTCCCCCTATATTTAATATGAGCTGTAGATGCCTTTTCCGTATTATTTATTGAATGAAAATAAAACCTACCACTTAAGTGACTCCCTGCCAGCAACACCGGGAGTCTTAGTTGCCTTGAACCTCCCCCTGACCAACCTCTCCTGGTGTCGCAAAGGGTAGACCAGATGCCGCTTGACTGGCTCTGGTAGAGTCTGCCATAGCTCCACCAGGCGGTCTACCCTGCTCTCACTCAGCCCCGGAAGGTGACGCACCTCTACCAAGGCCGTGGCCAGCCTGCAGACGTGCTGATAGCCAGGCTGACCATCGGGTCCTTTGGACTCCTGTAAGAGGAAAGACAAAATAAAAAGGGAAAAGTGAATAAAAAGGCCAACACACAATCAACTGCAAACCGCACGCACACACACTGACACACACACACCAAAGTCTACAAATTCACTCCCTCGTACCTCAGTGTCTGAAGAGTAGATCAGAGGTGCGTCAATCTCTAACTCTGGGGCCTCAGCAGGGTTGTTGCTGTCATCGTCAGGGGGGGTGCACGGAACGGATGGCCCAGAACCAGGTGCACCAGCGTGAACGCCTCAGTTGCTGCCACTGCTGAGCTGGAGGACAAGGTGTCGGGCAGAGGCATGACGACATGGATGGTTGGGTCATCCTCATTGTCGCCTACCTCGTCAAAGCCCTCGTCCTCCACGTTGAGCTCCTGGATGCCGTGTTCCTCGTCCGGAATGTCAGGGTCCACGCTGGTGTCCTGCAGCACTCTGCCCGTCTGGGAGTACAGGTAGTCCACCTCCAGGAGTTCACCTGTAATGAAATTGAGAGAGGGGCAGTGATTTGGAGGAGGGTGGGGAAATCTGGATGCTAAACTCAGATACGTTTACATCGATGAGGAGTATGTTCGGATTACACACCTGTGTACTCCCTTGGGGCGGTGTGATCCATAACCAGACTCACACCAAGCACCCGTTGGCTGAGATGGTTAACGGAGTGCTGCATGTGGCCACTGTACGAGAGCAGAGGCTGCTCCCGCCCCCCCACTGCTGCTGCGGCGCGGTTCTCGTTCCACCTCACCAGTCCATCCAGCAGGAACAACGTGTGAAAATCTGACAGATGGGTATTACAACAAGATGGAGCTAGTGAACACACATTGCCTTCTTGGTTGAGTCCATCTTCAAGATGGACCCAAACACTGAGGTGACCCTGGCCTTCACCTCGTCCAGCTGCAACAGAACGTCAAAGCTGTACACAGTCAGCAGCCAGACGGGTGAGGGCACCGGCGGCATGGCTCGTGGTGGTGGAAACTGCCGGTGCCCAAGGCCAGAAAGTGCTCGCACTCACCGAGGTACTGCGTCGCGCGCGCCTAATCCAGGCTTTGCTGTGGCTCTCGCACAGCTTTGTGTAGAGCTGTGTGGCGCTGTTTCCCAAAGCGCGCTCCCTTAGCATCGAGACGACCCGCAGGTCACAGGACAACCTGAAAAGGGACAGTGAAGGGGAGGCATGAGAAAGGATTAATGCCTAATACAATATTAAGTATTGAAAAACTGGTTTCTGGAGGTTTCCGCTTACTTGTACGTGAGGATGGCTGGAAACAAGCAGCGGTGGCCTGCATCCAGCTGCCTCACTATGCCCTGTGACCATGCCACAACCCTCTTCGTACACCGAGAGCATGCCAGGTACTCAGTGGCCATGAGATACCAGGCATCGATGTCTAAGACCTTCCGGATGGTCTTTGTGTACACCCCAGCCTTGGTCATGTGGCCCGTGCAGGCAGGCTGGAGGCATGTCAGCTTGAATGCCCATAAGCGAAGGGGCATCCAGAGAAACAGCCGTCAGGCGACGAAGGGTCTGGCGATGCGGGTGGCTGGTTGTAGATCGGCTGGGGCTGTGGAGGCTCGTACCAGAGCTGGAGATCTGGCCGAACCTTCGCTTTGATGTTCTTCCATGTAAAGAGCACCTGGCCGATCCACTGCTGCTGAGCAGTACTGAGTGTGGCCCGCCAGCGGGTGGGACACAACTGTGTAGAAACAACAAAGACAGAGCTGATGATTGATTATATTAATTGATAACGGAATTATATAGATAACCGGGTCATATAAAACATAGCTAATCATTTACGTCAGCACTGTCATCAGGGGGGCGTAGCTGGGGGCGCGGGCCGAACGGCCTCCTTGGTAGGAAAGGCGTGTGCGTAGCGGGTGAGGGCGTCCTTGTTGGCCATGAGCGCTGACTGAGAGCTGCTCTTCTCCCGCTCCATCTGATGGGAGTGTACGAGCGGGAGGGTGTAGCACACGTCGTTCTCCAGTAGCCACTTGAATGTCTGACCCCAGAACTTCCCTAACTGCTGCCGGTGCTGGCTCAGCACCAGCAGGTCCGTACTGGGGTCACCTCCCTGGGAATCGACGTGGGCCCGCGCCTCATCCTCCACCTCCTGTGCTGCTTTGGCCCTGGCGGTGGTTCGGGGGTACTGAGGGCCGCAGGTGTGGCTCTGAGCACCAGACCCCCCTTAAGCGTCTTCACAAACACTGTGTTGCTATCCATCTACACAAAATGGATAAGGATATAAAAATATGGTTTTCATATTAACTTTTGATTGGCAACAGTCACCTCCCTTGAGATGCAAATCAGCTTGATCACCCATGGCGTCTTATCAAGAATCAAACTGGCAATGATCCGATGTAGTACACAGACACACGACAATAAATTCATAGTTATTTCAGATTACTTTTATTTTCACAGATGACGGCGTAGTCCCTCATCACGGCTAACCAGCAGTTGACTTTGACCCCGAGTAGTCGACAGCCCTCCTTGTGGATGCTGCAGAGCTCCAGGCAGACGGTCTCCACCAGCCGGCTCACGTCTGCGCATTTGATTGGTCTGCGAAGTTGCCGTCACCACAGTTTCAAAGTACAGGTTGTCATGGGCATCCTTCAAAGGTTGCCGCCACTGTATAAAAGTCCAGGTTGTCAAGCGTTCTTTCACTTGTTTTTCATCCGGAATCCAGGTACTGCCGTTGACCTTAACCAAGCCAAAAGCAGAAATCTTTGAGAGACATTCATTCATTCACACAAACCTTTCATTTCATTCATTGACAATTTGCTCCCCGGACTACACCTGGATTTTCGACTGGATTCTCGTCAACTTGGATTTTGAAGCAACGCATGAGTGTACATATTTTACTAATGTTAAGACGATTGCTAGCTAAAATATGTCAGATGGCACTGTGGCTAGCAACTGTCGCTTGCACGTGGAGCTGGTAGCTAGGTGAAAAATATATTGTGAGGGGGGCTTGAAATATATTTAGATATTCAGCTTAGAAATGCTTCTAATGCTAGATATTTGAATATATTTTCTTTGGTGTGGATGTGCAGAATGGATTTCTGTCCCCGTTTTTGATTCCGTCCGGCGCTCACCCTTTAGGCTTAACCTGCTGCAGGGGCTGAGGCTCTCGCTGTCCAGCGAGGGCCGTCAGCGGCTGCAGGGGTGAAGACCGCTCGGAGGGTGAGACGGGAGGCGACGAAGTGCGTGGCGGCCGGAGGACGAGGAGATCCCAGCGACGCCAGACTGGTTCTCAGCCAGTCGGTGCTCCAGTTAAGTATAAGGGAATGTCATTTTGCTGGCTGTTGGGGAACGATCTGGGGTATGTTGTGATGTTGTTGGCAGGTCACCAGCGAGAGAGGGAGACTGGCAACGTTTCACAGGTGCCGCTGATGGAGAACAAGGACGCCCTGGACCAGTACACCCAGCTGTTTCCCCGGGTGGTGGCCGCGGTCCTCGATCGGCGCGTGTTGGACGGGACCCTGGACCTGCCGCCGACGGACGACGAGGGACGTAAGCTGGTGGGCTTTGGCACCCATTCCCCGGTGTCTTTCGCTCCCCTCTACGAGTCTGTGGACCAGCAGCACGCATCGTAAGTACCAAACTCCAAGTGGAAATGAAACAATTGTTACATGTAATTACTATTGAGATTGTTGTCATTGGCAAAGTTACTGTTTAAGTTACTGTCATAAACTATCTATTATGTCTATCTATGTATATCTATCTATGTTTATGTATATCTGTTACTATTATGATCATAAACTATAGTTACTTACTGCAATGTACTGTGTATTATGAGAGTAAGCCTTATTTGAAGGAAAATAAGTTAACCGTTCTCTGATGTCTTTACATTATCCTACAGATACATACAGTGGTTTAAGAAGCAGGTTTCACGTCCAGGCTCTCAGATATCGATGCTTATCGAGTACATCAAGAGGAGGGACGAGAAGAAAGCATCTTCTTCCTCCGCCGCCTCTCGGCCTCCTTCCTCTTCTTCAGTGCAGCCTGCGTTGCCTCAGAGTAAGTCAATTTCACAGTGACAAACACAAATAACAATGTTTGTATGTGTGTCAGATATTCAAGTCATACTATTGGTCCTCAGCTTCCACTCAGTCTGCAGGCCGGCCCGTTCCCAGGCCTCCTCCGTCACCTGCCACACAGCCAGGAGCCACTGACATTGATGAGGACGTGCTCATGTTGGCCGCCGCGGAGATGGACTTGGAAGGTGAGGGAAAAAAAAATGCAATGTTACATGTTATTACTCAAGTATAGTCGTTCCAAAAATGTAGTATATTTGTCAGAGACCTTACTCTAGTTCCATTTCACAGCTCCTACCCCTTCTCTGCCACCGCCTCTGCAGTTGGCACCAGCAGCTGCACCTCGCACAGACCTCGTGGCACACTCATCTGGGGTAAGTGTTCTGTGCTAGTCATGTGTTCTGTGCTGTTGCATGTGTTCTGCATCCCTCTGCTGGACAGGGCCAAGACGGAGGACATCTGGAGCACGGAGCGGTGCCACGTGAGGTGCATCCAGGATCCACCTGGCGTCACCCAAGGGGGAGTCATGCTGCCCGTGTATAGATGCATCAGGGGCTCCACGTTACTGGAGTCCTTCCATCTCCACCTGAACAGGTTCATTCCTGGTAAGTGCTGTTATGTTGAACAGATGAATTTGAACTACTTTTGTCACACAAAAAAAGAGCCATACTGATTCCAGACCTCTCTCCCTCTCATACATTTCTCAGCATCCAGCGCCAGTGCCGTGCACTTCCAGGTCTACCTGTTGGAAGGTCTCGTGCGGTGGAACGAGGACCGTGGTTGCGCAGCCGTGCAAAAGGCGGATCAGTCCAAGTCCTGCTACAGGGGAGGTCTGCAGCACTTCTTCCACCAGCTGACTCAGGAAGCCTACGGAGTCACATTGGTAGAAAACTACATCAAGCCCAGGGAGTACACAGGTAACTGATGCAAACTTGATCTCAAATTCCATCTAAATGCCTGAAACCTGCACACTGGAGCAATTATTATAGTCAATGTCTCCTTACAGGTGAGCTCATCGGTCTGGAGTACCTGTACTCCCAGATGGGCGTGCCACTGCAGGAGATCATCTGGAGGGATCCCGACATTCCAGATGAGACAGACGCTGTCGTGGATGGTATGGTCGAAGAGCTAGAGGGTGAGGAAGATGAGGGAGTCGACTGTGGCGACGACAACAACGACAAAACCGTGTTCTGCGAACCCGAGGCCCGGCCAGACGCTGCCCCCGCTGCGGCCCCTTGCAGCCGCCGATGAGGACCCAGATGTAAGCACGAGTGATACTTTTTGATCTGAACCGGGCAGTCTCTAATTGTCTGTCCACTGAACGCGTGTTAAATTCAACCTTATTTTCACCCTCAAAAGTATAGTAAAATTACTAGTGGGCATAGATTACATTTATTCATCTAGATTAATCTCACTGTAATCTAGGCGTTAATCTAGATTAAGATGGCTCATTTTGAATTCCACCGATGGCATTCAGAATGTGTGCTACCCAAATAAATTAAACTAAAAGCATGTCTTTAAGAACGGGTTTCTCGAGCCAGGTGAGCGAGGAGATTAGTTAGTTTGGCTGATAGAGCTGTGCTGACAGGCTTGCCTCGATTGCAGTAGTTTGGCGGCGACGCTTCCCCTGCGCTACATCAGTGCTTGACCCGGCATTTAGCGCAGTAGCTAAGGGATGCTTTGCGTTTAGGTGTTATTTGAGACTGGAAGAATTCCTGCAGTAAAAACTAATTCCCACAGCACAAGGTGCAAACAACCTCAGTCTTGTCGAGGTTTCCATTGGGAAGCTTCTTAATTATACATTTTCCCTGAAGCAAACCTTGCGGCGTCATAGCCGCATCCATGTTAGCACGTCACATTTGATGTGGTAATTTCATACACAAGACATACACACACGTTCAAAGACTCGTTCTCGCCCCCTACAGTGAAATTAGGCTAGTTATTTTAGCCTTAAGTCATCTTAGCTTGCGTAGTATAGACACAGCTCCCAACCCAACTTTGAGAAGAGATTAACGGCAATATTTTTTTTAAATCTGTGATAAGAGTCTCAAGTTAATGCCGATAACGGCCCACCACTAAGTAAAATAAATAATTTTTAAATGTGCTCAATCATATTTTGAGGTCCTAGAAAAGCACAGGGGTCCAAAATGAGACGAATTTGTGTGTCACCCTTTGGGCTATTGAAACTCCGGATTGTTTCACATCGTTTCACACAATCTCCAAAGTCATTGGCGCAGGTGACCACCTGTTTCACATAAATGACCTATGGCTACTGCCCCGAAAGTGCTTGTTTCACTTAGCCAACCAATCCAAACCCTGAATTTGTCTTAAAAAACCCCATTGCCAATTTCAACCTGTAGCCGTCTGAATCCATTGCTCAAGTTAAATCGGACATAGTTTAAGGAAATAAGACCGTCAAAATGGTTGTAAAGTAACGTCAGTCGTACCTGGCTTGAAAGCTGACATTCGTCTCTTTCTTTTGATGTATAACATGTGCCGTTTACAAACAATAGTGGCATAGCAAATCATTGTGAAATAAGTTACGTTTGACCTGTGTACAGCATAGGCACTGAAATCATATTTCCAGCTACTCATCATAGTATAGGTTGGCGTAACCAAGCTGGCTAGCTGTCTTTAATGAGCTAAATGTGGATTGAAACTTGCCATCTGTGAAAATAAAAGTAATCTGAAATAACTATGAATTTATTGTTGTGTGTCTGTGTACTACATCGGATCATTGCCAGTTTGATTCTTGATAAGACGCCATGGGTGATCAAGCTGATTTGCATCTCAAGGGAGGTGACTGTTGCCAATCAAAAGTTAATATGAAAACCATATTTTTATATCCTTATCCATTTTGTGTAGATGGATAGCAACACAGTGTTTGTGAAGACGCTTAAGGGGGGTCTGGTGCTCAGAGCCACACCTGCGGCCCTCAGTACCCCCGAACCACCACCAGGAGCCAGGGCCAAAGCAGCACAGGAGGTGGAGGATGAGGCGCGGGCCCACGTCGATTCCCAGGGAGGTGACCCCAGTACGGACCTGCTGGTGCTGAGCCAGCACCGGCAGCAGTTAGGGAAGTTCTGGGGTCAGACATTCAAGTGGCTACTGGAGAACGACGTGTGCTACACCCTCCCGCTCGTACACTCCCATCAGATGGAGCGGGAGAAGAGCAGCTCTCAGTCAGCGCTCATGGCCAACAAGGACGCCCTCACCCGCTACGCACACGCCTTTCCTACCAAGGAGGCCGTTCGGCCCGCGCCCCCAGCTACGCCCCCCTGATGACAGTGCTGACGTAAATGATTAGCTATGTTTTATATGACCCGGTTATCTATATAATTCCGTTATCAATTAATATAATCAATCATCAGCTCTGTCTTTGTTGTTTCTACACAGTTGTGTCCCACCCGCTGGCGGGCCACACTCAGTACTGCTCAGCAGCAGTGGATCGGCCAGGTGCTCTTTACATGGAAGAACATCAAAGCGAAGGTTCGGCCAGATCTCCAGCTCTGGTACGAGCCTCCACAGCCCCAGCCGATCTACAACCAGCCACCCGCATCGCCAGACCCTTCGTCGCCTGACGGCTGTTTCTCTGGATGCCCCTTCGCTTATGGGCATTCAAGCTGACATGCCTCCAGCCTGCCTGCACGGGCCACATGACCAAGGCTGGGGTGTACACAAAGACCATCCGGAAGGTCTTAGACATCGATGCCTGGTATCTCATGGCCACTGAGTACCTGGCATGCTCTCGGTGTACGAAGAGGGTTGTGGCATGGTCACAGGGCATAGTGAGGCAGCTGGATGCAGGCCACCGCTGCTTGTTTCCAGCCATCCTCACGTACAAGTAAGCGGAAACCTCCAGAAACCAGTTTTTCAATACTTAATATTGTATTAGGCATTAATCCTTTCTCATGCCTCCCCTTCACTGTCCCTTTTCAGGTTGTCCTGTGACCTGCGGGTCGTCTCGATGCTAAGGGAGCGCGCTTTGGGAAACAGCGCCACACAGCTCTACACAAAGCTGTGCGAGAGCCACAGCAAAGCCTGGATTAGGCGCGCGCGACGCAGTACCTCGGTGAGTGCGAGCACTTTCTGGCCTTGGGCACCGGCAGTTTCCACCACCACGAGCCATGCCGCCGGTGCCCTCACCCGTCTGGCTGCTGACTGTGTACAGCTTTGACGTTCTGTTGCAGCTGGACGAGGTGAAGGCCAGGGTCACCTCAGTGTTTGGGTCCATCTTGAAGATGGACTCAACCAAGAAGGCAATGTGTGTTCACTAGCTCCATCTTGTTGTAATACCCATCTGTCAGATTTTCACACGTTGTTCCTGCTGGATGGACTGGTGAGGTGGAACGAGAACCGCGCCGCAGCAGCAGTGGGGGGGCGGGAGCAGCCTCTGCTCTCGTACAGTGGCCACATGCAGCACTCCGTTAACCATCTCAGCCAACGGGTGCTTGGTGTGAGTCTGGTTATGGATCACACCGCCCCAAGGGAGTACACAGGTGTGTAATCCGAACATACTCCTCATCGATGTAAACGTATCTGAGTTTAGCATCCAGATTTCCCCACCCTCCTCCAAATCACTGCCCCTCTCTCAATTTCATTACAGGTGAACTCCTGGAGGTGGACTACCTGTACTCCCAGACGGGCAGAGTGCTGCAGGACACCAGCGTGGACCCTGACATTCCGGACGAGGAACACGGCATCCAGGAGCTCAACGTGGAGGACGAGGGCTTTGACGAGGTAGGCGACAATGAGGATGACCCAACCATCCATGTCGTCATGCCTCTGCCCGACACCTTGTCCTCCAGCTCAGCAGTGGCAGCAACTGAGGCGTTCACGCTGGTGCACCTGGTTCTGGGCCATCCGTTCCGTGCACCCCCCCTGACGATGACAGCAACAACCCTGCTGAGGCCCCAGAGTTAGAGATTGACGCACCTCTGATCTACTCTTCAGACACTGAGGTACGAGGGAGTGAATTTGTAGACTTTGGTGTGTGTGTGTCAGTGTGTGTGCGTGCGGTTTGCAGTTGATTGTGTGTTGGCCTTTTTATTCACTTTTCCCTTTTTATTTTGTCTTTCCTCTTACAGGAGTCCAAAGGACCCGATGGTCAGCCTGGCTATCAGCACGTCTGCAGGCTGGCCACGGCCTTGGTAGAGGTGCGTCACCTTCCGGGGCTGAGTGAGAGCAGGGTAGACCGCCTGGTGGAGCTATGGCAGACTCTACCAGAGCCAGTCAAGCGGCATCTGGTCTACCCTTTGCGACACCAGGAGAGGTTGGTCAGGGGGAGGTTCAAGGCAACTAAGACTCCCGGTGTTGCTGGCAGGGAGTCACTTAAGTGGTAGGTTTTATTTTCATTCAATAAATAATACGGAAAAGGCATCTACAGCTCATATTAAATATAGGGGGAGTCTACAACAGTTATTTTTTCTTCTAGTTGCCTACTCGGAACCGCCTCGGGTCCTGCAAGCTGGCCAAACACGAGTCAGCTCTGTCATCTCCATCCATCTGCCACGCAGTCCGCCGGGGTCAAAAGGACCAGGTGGTCCCTCGTTATGGCGGACTACGTGGCCATCAGAGACGCAGTGCTGGACGACCCGAGGCTGATGGCCCAGACCAACCTACAGCTCTTTGAGTTCAATCAACGGACCTTGTCACAGTGGTGAGATCTGAAAATGTAACAGTATTTAGGGAGGGCAGTCTATAAACATGACTGTGTGTAATACATGACTGACAATGTTGTCTGTCTGTGTGTTTCAGGTACTGCATGCATCAGAAGGAGAGGAAGAGGGCCATCCTCCTACAAGACTTGGTCCCCCCTGCTCCTGGACCAAGCCTTGCTGCCCAGCCTCTCTCTGCTGCCAGGCCCCTCCAGTATCAGCAGGAGGGACACCGGCAGCCCTTCGCCTTGGTGACGCCGCAGGCACGCCAGGCTACCCAGCAGCTACAGCCCGTCCCAGTGCCCATTCCGCCAGCCCAGCCACCAGCCTCAACCGCTCTGTCCCAGGACAATGTCGGTGAACCCCCCTACCCTCCTCCTCCAAAGACAGTGTCCCGTACCACTGCCTGGAGGAAACGAAAAATGGAGGCGGAGGCGGTTGGCACCGACCAGCCCCAGAAGGCCCCAAGACAATTTCTTGGCAGCAAGTGTGGGCTGCCGAAGAGGAGGACACCAGACACAGCCACTTTGGCGGCTCCCATTTTTGCTCTGTGGCCTCCGGAGGGCAGAGCGTTGAGGTGTGGCTGGCGGAACAGAGAGACGGTATTAAGGGGGCGAAGTGACAGACACTGAGCATCGTGTTGGGGAAGTTGGACATTTCTTTGTTAATAGTTCCAAGTTCTGGTTCCCCTCCATGAGAACCAAGACCTTGGCGAGGTATAGAGGCTTTAGTGTGTCGAAGACCCTCAGAACTATGTTGCCTGTAGTCTTAGGACTACTGGCAGGGACTCCCATCACAAACAGGTCTGAGGTGAGACACCAGACTTACATTGGTTCAATTCACTCAATAAACCCAGGACAAGGACTGAATGAATACTGTTCAGTGACCGTGAACTGTATGAATCACAATGTGCAGTAGAAATGGTATGAATAATGATGTGGACTACAATACTTTATTATATGGCAACGTCGGTACGAGCTTTGTGATTGGCTAATGGGTAGTCATGCCAGCCGCGTATTGCCCTCCTCGCCGGTCAATACGTATCCGTATACGTATCCGTATTGACCTCTGACGTCAGCTTCACAATTTTTTTCCTTTACAAAATGAAAAAAAGCTAAAAATGCCATATAATAAACTACTTACTAACCTCAACCGTTCGGTCATGCCGGGAAATATCAAACCTCGGCTTTGCCGTATTGACACGTTCCAGCCTCGGTTTGATATTTCCCGACATGACCTCACTGTCGGTTAGTGAATAGTAGTTCTTATTACAGTGAAGTCATAACTATGCTGTTCAGTGACTGAACTGTATGAATCATCATTTGTGATAATAGCCGAATTGATGCGGCCGCCATTTTGAAATCATTAAGAAACATTTTTTCTCTACTCCTCCTACAGATATTGTCTAATCTTTCACCAAATTTGGCAGAGATTATCTTCAGACCAAGCCTTACAAATGCCAATCAAAATGTGCCATTAAGCCAGCAAACAGGAAGTTGGGTCGTATGTGATGGATTCACACCAAACTTGCTGCATGCACTCGGAATCCTGTTCTGAGGATTTCTAAAGTGTTTAGAGGGTCATTTGACTGCTTGGCCACCACATTGCTGCTTGCAGCTATATTTTTAATAGTATTCCACTTTGTATTGCTAGTTTATGTATCCTTAGTATGGTTAGACCATATATTTAAATTTGAAATTAATATATGTTTATTATATGCACCTTCCTGCCAAAGAAAATTCCTCGTCTGTGCAAACTTTCATGGCGAATAAATCCCTTTCTGATTCTGAAGCTCAGCCTTCTCAAACACTTCAGTCATTCATTGAGCATGTGGAGGGAGGGGTGAGGGGGCAGAGGGCAGCCTGTTCTCTGTAGGGTAGTAGGGTGGTGGTTGGTGATGTATTAGTGGGTGGTTTAGTAGTAGTAGTAGGGTGGTGGTGGTGATGTATTAGTGGGTGGTGTAGTAGCAGTAGTTGGGTGGAGGTAGGTGGTGTTTTGGTGGTTGGAGTATTAGCAGTAGTAGTAGGTGGTGGTGTTGCAGTTGTGGGTGGTGTAGTGGGTGGTGGTAGGTGGTGTATTAGTGGGTAGTGTTGCAGTTGTGGGTGGCGTAGTAGTAGTTGGGTGGTGGAAGGTTGTGTTTTAGTGGTTGGAGTATTAGCAGTAGTAGTAGGTGGTGGTGGTGTTGCAGTTGTGGGTGGTGGTAGTAGGGTGATGGTAGGTGATGTGTTAATGGGTGGTGTAGTAGTAGTAGTAGGGTGGTGGTAGATTATGTATTAGTGGGTGCTGTAGTAGTAGTAGGTTGGTGGTGGTAGGTGGTGTATTAATGGGTAGTGGTGGTTGTAGTAGTACTAGTAGGTGGTGATGTAGTAGTAGCTGTAGAGGGTGGGGTAGTTGAGGGTGTAGTAATTGTGCAACAAAAGTAATTTAAATACAATATGGATCAAGTAATTTGTAATTAATTACTTTTTTGAAGCAACTTACCCAGCTCCTTATTCAGTAATTAAATTACTTTTCAGACAGAGTAATTACAAAAGTAATTTAAATATAATATGGATCAAGTAATTAGTAATTAATTACTTCTTTGAAGCAACTTACCCAACACTGCTCCTTATTCAGTAATTAAAATACTTTTCAGACAGTACTTACAAAAGTAATTTAAATACAATATGGATCAAGTAATTAGTAATTTATTACTTTTTTGAAGCAACTTATCCAACACTGCTCCTTATTCAGTAATTTAATTACTTTTCAGACAAATTACAAAAGTAATTTAAATACAATATGGATCAAGTAATTAGTTACTTTTTTGAAGTAACTTACCCAACACTGCTCCTAACCCAACTTTGAGAATAGATTAAAGGCGATATTTTTTTATCGCCAATTAAGAGTCTCACGCTAACGCCGATAAAGGCCCACCACTAAGTCAAATCTATATTTTTTAAATGTTCTCAATCCTATTTTGAGGGCCTAGAAAGGCAAAGGGGCCAAATCTGGGCCCCCGAATCTTTCAGGTATACATTTTGGTTGTAGTTTCCGAAAATATAAGAATATGAGTCCAACGTAATGTTCATATTACATACAGCTAATAAACTATTTTGCACTGAAATTAATGCAACAAAAAAAAATCGATCGTGCTCCATGCTCGCTCGCAGTACTGTGAAGTTCTGATTTCAAATAACATCAACAGCACGTAGGTCCTAGGTTCGGGTTAAGCCCCGAATGTTCAACATATGGCTCGGCCCCTGTGGGCTGGTTTGGGCCATTACACTCCCGTGCTGAAAATTGGTCTTGTTTTTGTTTTGTTAAAGCCATTCACATATAAGGATTCCCACGTACCGTTTACCCACGCTGCCAAGACCTCTTGGCCCCCCTTTGCCACCCCATGTAAAATGTTCTAGATTCGCCACTGCCCACTACACAGCAGAGAACAGGCTGCCCTCTGTCCCCTCACCCTCAGTGTTTGAGAAGGCTGAGCTTGTTTTTCTGCATGTACTCGTTACCCTCTTCTGAGGATGTCAAAAATGTATTCTTTTGATGTTTGATCTGCTTGGCTACGTCATAGAACTGCGTTCACAATCGTTAACTACCACTAGATGGCGCTATTTCACCAGTTCACTTCAAAAGTATAGTAAAATCAATATTCCATCTAGTCGTTAACTACCACTAGATGGCGCTATTTCACCAGTTCACTTCAAAAGTATAGTAAAATCAATATTCCATTTAGTCGTTAACTACCACTAGATGGCGCTATTTCACCAGTTCACTTCAAAAATATAGTAAAATCAGTATTTTTTTATGTTCTCAATCATATTTTGAGGTCCTAAAGGTACAGGGGCCCAAAATGAGGAACGCTTCACGAATTTGCGTGTCATCCTTGCGCAGGGGCCATGCTAATCTTCTCTGTATCGTTCCAATTTTAGTATATGTGCTGCCGAAGCAAGCACGGACTATAGCCCTGGTTTAGCCCTAAATATAGACCTAAACCTGGTCCAAACATCACAGGGAAGTCTCAGCAACTACACTCCCAAATTAGCCTTACAACAGACATCAGATACCTACCTTAACCTAAGAAATTACATGTCACAGAACAACGACAATGTTTAACTGAATCTTATCGTCACCAGTTGCATACGGTCAAATACTAGGAGTTGATTACAGTCTACGTAGACCAGTCGGCAAAGGGGAAAAGTATGGCACTGGTTTAATCCTCTCTCGACCAGGATTGGTCATTCTAGATCTGAAAACCTTTTCCTAACACCCATTGGTGCTTCGGAACAAAAGGATTCTCTTCCGCATTCTTCCGTCACAGTTCCCCTCCCCCACTACACAGCCGAGAGCAGGCAGAGCTGTGTCCTCCCCCACTCCACAACATAGACAGCAGAGAACAGGCTGCCCTCTGTCCCCTCACCCTCAGTGTTTGAGAAGGCTGAGCCTATTTTTCTGCCTGTACTCAGAAAGGGACTTTTTCGCCATGAAAGTTTGCACAGACAAGGAATTTGCTTGTTGCTTTTGTCATTTTAAATGGAAATATATGGTCTAACTATACTAAGGATACAAACTAGCAATACTAACTGGAATACAATTAAAATAAATTATTAAAAGGCAACAACGGTACCAGCTTTCTGATGGGCTAATGGGTAGTCCTGCCAGCCGAGTATTGACCGCAGTCTGATAAGTATACTTATTGCCCTCTGACGTCATCTTCAAAATGAGCAATAGAAGTCAGCTGCTAAGTTCTACTATCCAGATGCTGAAAAGATTTTTAATCAAAAGTGAGGATAAAGACGACTTTGAATCACTTGTCGTTTTAGTGTTGAAATTAAACCCATTTTAGCAGAACCATGTTTCTTGGTGTTGCTGGTGGTTTGATTGTGGGTGGTGTTGCAGTTGTGGGTGGTGGTAGTAGGGTGATGGTAGGTGATGTGTTAATGGGTGGTGTAGTAGTAGTAGTAGGGTGGTGGTAGATTATGTATTAGTGGGTGGTGGTGGTAGTAGTACGAGTAGGTGGTGATGTAGTAGTAGCTGTAGAGGGTGGGGTAGTTGAGGGTGTAGTAATTGTGCAACAAAAGTAATTTAAATACAATATGGATCAAGTAATTAGTAATTTATTACTTTTTTGAAGCAACTTACCCAACACTGCTCCTTATTCAGTAATTAAATTACTTTACAGACAGTAATTACAAAAGTAATTTAAATACAATATGGATCAAGTAATTAGTAATTAATTACTTTTTTGAAGCAACTTACCCAACACTGCCCCTTATTCAGTAATTAAATTACTTTTCAGACAAATTACAAAAGTAATTTAAATACAATATGGATCAAGTAATTAGTTACTTTTTTGAAGTAACTTACCCAACTTTGAGAATAGATTAAAGGCGATATTTTTTTATCGCCAATTAAGAGTCTCAAGCTAACGCCGATAACGGCCCACCACTAGGTCAAATCTATATTTTTTAAATGTTCTCAATCCTATTTTGAGGGCCTAGAAAGGCAAAGGGGCCAAATCTGGGCCCCCGAATCTTTCAGGTATACATTTTGGTTGTAGTTTCCGAAAATATAAGAATATGAGTCCAACGTAATGTTCATATTACATACAGCTAATAAACTATTTTGCACTGAAATTAATGCAAAAAAAAAATCGATCGTGCTCCATGCTCGCTCGCAGTACTGTGAAGTTCTGATTTCAAATAACATCAACAGCACGTAGGTCCTAGGTTCGGGTTAAGCCCCGAATGTTCAACATATGGCTCGGCCCCTGTGGGCTGGTTTGGGCCATTACACTCCCGTGCTGAAAATTGGTCTTGTTTTTGTTTTGTTAAAGCCATTCACATATAAGGATTCCCACGTACCGTTTACCCACGCTGCCAAGACCTCTTGGCCCCCCTTTGCCACCCCATGTAAAATGTTCTAGATTCGCCACTGCCCACTACACAGCAGAGAACAGGCTGCCCTCTGTCCCCTCACCCTCAGTGTTTGAGAAGGCTAAGCTTGTTTTTCTGCATGTACTCGTTACCCTCTTCTGAGGATGTCAAAAATGTATTCTTTTGATGTTTGATCTGCTTGGCTACGTCATAGAACTGCGTTCACAATCGTTAACTACCACTAGATGGCGCTATTTCACCAGTTCACTTCAAAAGTATAGTAAAATCAATATTCCATCTAGTCGTTAACTACCACTAGATGGCGCTATTTCACCAGTTCACTTCAAAAGTATAGTAAAATCAATATTCCATTTAGTCGTTAACTACCACTAGATGGCGCTATTTCACCAGTTCACTTCAAAAATATAGTAAAATCAGTATTTTTTTATGTTCTCAATCATATTTTGAGGTCCTAAAGGTACAGGGGCCCAAAATGAGGAACGCTTCACGAATTTGCGTGTCATCCTTGCGCAGGGGCCATGCTAATCTTCTCTGTATCGTTCCAATTTTAGTATATGTGCTGCCGAAGCAAGCACGGACTATAGCCCTGGTTTAGCCCTAAATATAGACCTAAACCTGGTCCAAACATCACAGGGAAGTCTCAGCAACTACACTCCCAAATTAGCCTTACAACAGACATCAGATACCTACCTTAACCTAAGAAATTACATGTCACAGAACAACGACAATGTTTAACTGAATCTTATCGTCACCAGTTGCATACGGTCAAATACTAGGAGTTGATTACAGTCTACGTAGACCAGTCGGCAAAGGGGAAAAGTATGGCACTGGTTTAATCCTCTCTCGACCAGGATTGGTCATTCTAGATCTGAAAACCTTTTCCTAACACCCATTGGTGCTTCGGAACAAAAGGATTCTCTTCCGCATTCTTCCGTCACAGTTCCCCTCCCCCACTACACAGCCGAGAGCAGGCAGAGCTGTGTCCTCCCCCACTCCACAACATAGACAGCAGAGAACAGGCTGCCCTCTGTCCCCTCACCCTCAGTGTTTGAGAAGGCTGAGCCTATTTTTCTGCCTGTACTCAGAAAGGGACTTTTTCGCCATGAAAGTTTGCACAGACAAGGAATTTGCTTGTTGCTTTTGTCATTTTAAATGGAAATATATGGTCTAACTATACTAAGGATACAAACTAGCAATACTAACTGGAATACAATTAAAATAAATTATTAAAAGGCAACAACGGTACCAGCTTTCTGATGGGCTAATGGGTAGTCCTGCCAGCCGAGTATTGACCGCAGTCTGATAAGTATACTTATTGCCCTCTGACGTCATCTTCAAAATGAGCAATAGAAGTCAGCTGCTAAGTTCTACTATCCAGATGCTGAAAAGATTTTTAATCAAAAGTGAGGATAAAGACGACTTTGAATCACTTGTCGTTTTAGTGTTGAAATTAAACCCATTTTAGCAGAACCATGTTTCTTGGTGTTGCTGGTGGTTTGATTGTGGGTGGTGTTGCAGTTGTGGGTGGTGGTAGTAGGGTGATGGTAGGTGATGTGTTAATGGGTGGTGTAGTAGTAGTAGTAGGGTGGTGGTAGATTATGTATTAGTGGGTGGTGGTGGTAGTAGTACGAGTAGGTGGTGATGTAGTAGTAGCTGTAGAGGGTGGGGTAGTTGAGGGTGTAGTAATTGTGCAACAAAAGTAATTTAAATACAATATGGATCAAGTAATTAGTAATTTATTACTTTTTTGAAGCAACTTACCCAACACTGCTCCTTATTCAGTAATTAAATTACTTTACAGACAGTAATTACAAAAGTAATTTAAATACAATATGGATCAAGTAATTAGTAATTAATTACTTTTTTGAAGCAACTTACCCAACACTGCCCCTTATTCAGTAATTAAATTACTTTTCAGACAAATTACAAAAGTAATTTAAATACAATATGGATCAAGTAATTAGTTACTTTTTTGAAGTAACTTACCCAACTTTGAGAATAGATTAAAGGCGATATTTTTTTATCGCCAATTAAGAGTCTCAAGCTAACGCCGATAACGGCCCACCACTAGGTCAAATCTATATTTTTTAAATGTTCTCAATCCTATTTTGAGGGCCTAGAAAGGCAAAGGGGCCAAATCTGGGCCCCCGAATCTTTCAGGTATACATTTTGGTTGTAGTTTCCGAAAATATAAGAATATGAGTCCAACGTAATGTTCATATTACATACAGCTAATAAACTATTTTGCACTGAAATTAATGCAAAAAAAAAATCGATCGTGCTCCATGCTCGCTCGCAGTACTGTGAAGTTCTGATTTCAAATAACATCAACAGCACGTAGGTCCTAGGTTCGGGTTAAGCCCCGAATGTTCAACATATGGCTCGGCCCCTGTGGGCTGGTTTGGGCCATTACACTCCCGTGCTGAAAATTGGTCTTGTTTTTGTTTTGTTAAAGCCATTCACATATAAGGATTCCCACGTACCGTTTACCCACGCTGCCAAGACCTCTTGGCCCCCCTTTGCCACCCCATGTAAAATGTTCTAGATTCGCCACTGCCCACTACACAGCAGAGAACAGGCTGCCCTCTGTCCCCTCACCCTCAGTGTTTGAGAAGGCTAAGCTTGTTTTTCTGCATGTACTCGTTACCCTCTTCTGAGGATGTCAAAAATGTATTCTTTTGATGTTTGATCTGCTTGGCTACGTCATAGAACTGCGTTCACAATCGTTAACTACCACTAGATGGCGCTATTTCACCAGTTCACTTCAAAAGTATAGTAAAATCAATATTCCATCTAGTCGTTAACTACCACTAGATGGCGCTATTTCACCAGTTCACTTCAAAAATATAGTAAAATCAATATTTTTTTATGTTCTCAATCATATTTTGAGGTCCTAAAGGTACAGGGGCCCAAAATGAGGAACGCTTCACGAATTTGCGTGTCATCCTTGCGCAGGGGCCATGCTAATCTTCTCTGTATCGTTCCAATTTTAGTATATGTGCTGCCGAAGCAAGCACGGACTATAGCCCTGGTTTAGCCCTAAATATAGACCTAAACCTGGTCCAAACATCACAGGGAAGTCTCAGCAACTACACTCCCAAATTAGCCTTACAACAGACATCAGATACCTACCTTAACCTAAGAAATTACATGTCACAGAACAACGACAATGTTTAGCTGAAACTTTTATTGTCACCAGTTGCATACGGTCAGATACTAGGAGTTGATTACAGTCTACGTAGACCAGTCGGCAAAGGGGAAAAGTATGGCGCTGGTTTAATCCTCCCTCGACCAGGATTGGTCGATCTAGATCTGAAAACCTTTTCCTAACACCCATTGGTGCTTCGGATCAGAAGGATTCTCTTCCGCATTCTACCGTCACAGTTCCCCTCCCCCACTACACAGCAGAGAGCAGGCAGAGCTGTGTCCTCCCCCACTCCACAACATATACAGCAGAGAACAGGCTGCCCTCTGTCCCCTCACCCTCAGTGTTTGAGAAGGCTGATCTTGTTTTTCTGCGTGTACTCGTTACCCTTTTCTGAGGATTTCTAAAATGTTTTCTTTCGATGTTTGATCTGCTTGGCTACCTCATAGAACTGCGTGTACAATGTCGTTAACCACCACTAGATGGTGCTATTTCCCAATTTCACTTCAAAGGTATACTAAATTCGATATATTTTTTATGTTCTTAATTATATTTTGAAGTCCTTGAAAGGTACAGGGGCCCAAAATGAGGAACGGGATGCATGTCATTCTTGTTTCATTTGTTTCATTTAGTCACATGGGTCAGCCTCGTCCAATCTCTCGTCACCTGCAAATGCCACCAATGGGCATGCCAGCTTGTTTCATTTGTTCCATTTGGGTGTCCAATCACAGACCGCCGTTAGTTGTTCTGGCAGCCATTGTTGTAGCCGGAGATAGCGATCAACTTGTACTAACAATCGTAAGTGATTTTGTCTATGAATTGTCCTTTTCAATAAGATTCTGTACTTGTATTTGTCAGACATAACAACGATTTAACTGTAGTGTTAATTTGAGCTCGTCACGATGCTCCGATTAGCTGTAAACAACGCTGTGTCTGTGAAGACTTCAGCGCATTTAGCGCTCACGATGGTAGCATGCTGTTCGCCTCAGTCAGTTTCTTAAAAAGTATTTACTTGACAATGGTAATGGTATTCGTATACTAGATGTCGAAATAAAAAAATGAGGTAGCCTAAATATTTAAGCCAGACTCGGGATTCGAACTCCCGATCTTGTGATTTCTATGGGCATTTGGATGATGGTCCAGCATTAGCTAATAGTGACAGTGTGAAGTGGCAAATTTGTGAGAAGTGCATCAATGCTCATTTGCATGTGTTCAAATGCAAATGAAGCCTGATGGCCCTGAATACACAATGATGTCCATGTTTTCCACAATTATGTGACCATATTTTTGTGTCCTTATCCGTTTTGTGTAGATGGATAGGAACCCAGTGTTTGTGAAGACTCCTAAGGGGGGTCTGGTGCTCAGAGCCACACCTGCGGCCCTAAGTGCCCCCAGCCCCGCCAAAGGAGGCCACTCTGCCCCCTGTGAGGGCGCCCCTGCCCCGCCGAGGGAGGAGGAGGGGCAGCTGCAGCAACTACCCCTGCTGCAAGCCCTCCTGCCCGCAGAGCCCCCTGATGACAGTGCTGACGTAAATGATTGGCTATGTTTTATATGAACTGATTATCTATATAATTCTGTTATCAATTAATATAATCATTATTATTATCAATTAATATGAAAACGTGTGTGCTCTGTCTTTGTTGCTTCTACACAGTTGTGTCCCATTGGCTGGCGGGCCACACTCAGCACTGCTCATCAGCAGTGGATCAGCCAGGTGCTCTTTACATGGAAGAACAACAAAGCGAAGGTTCGGCCAGATCTCCAGCTCTGGTACGAGCCTCCGCAGCCCCGGCCGATCTACAACCAGCCACCCGCATCACCAGACCCCTTCTTTGCCTGACGGCTGTTCCTCTGGATGCCCCTTCGCTTATGGGCATTCAAGCTGACATGCCCCCAGACTGCCTTCAAAGGCAACATGCACAAGGCTGGGGTGTACACAAAGACCATCCGGAAGGTCTTAGACATCGATGCCTGGTATCTCATGGCCACTGAGTACCTGGCATGCTCTCGGTGTATGAAGAGGGTTGTGGCATGGTCACAGGGCATAGTGAGGCAGCTGGATGCAGTTTCCACCACCACCAGCCATGCCGCCGGTGCCCTCACCCGTCTGGCTGCTCACCGTCTACAGCATGGACGTACTGTCGCGGCTGTACGAGGTGAAGGCCAGGGTCACCTCAGTGTTTGGGTCCATCTTGAAGATGGACTCAACCAAGAAGGTAATGTGTGTTCACTAGCTCCATCTTGCTGTAATACCCATCTGCTAGATTTTCACACGTTTTTTGCATGCATGTCACTTAATGTCTATCTCTCTGTCTCTCCCTGTCTACCCTCTCTCCTGCCCTCCTTGTGTCCAGGTGACCAAGAAGCTCGCCGGTGCCGCTGCCAACACGGCCGCCTGGGCTACCAATGTCGGTAATGAGCATGGGCAGGTCCTTGTGAGCGTGCTCACCAGCAGTGAGAGCGTGAACCTGCTGCTCCCCATGGCGGTCGGGCTACAGGAGCGGTACCGACTCGCCGGGGTGCCTCAACCCCAGCTGATTAACGCGGACCGGGACTGTTGCTTCAGCTTCGGCGGATCCAAGACAGCTACCTCGTTCGCCAACTGGGACCGGCTGGTGATTCGTCTAGACGTGTGGCACCTGATGCGGCGGTTCGCAGCAGGTGTCACCACTGAGAGCCACCAGCTCTACTGGCCCTTCATGAGGCAGCTGTCTTGCTGCATCTTCGAATGGGATGCAGCGGACATCCGTCGATTGCTGGAGGGTAAGCGGTCCCAGCTGGAGGTAGAGCAGGGGATGGTCGGCCTGACCGACGGGGAGGTCTTCAGCCAGGTATCCAAGAAGGAGATGGGCCACCACTGCCGTCGCCGCACACGTGGAGCGACGGAGACGGAACTGCGGCTCATCGACCTGCTGAAGGCCTTCGACGGTGAGAAAGGACACGACACCCTGGGCATCCCCCTTTTGGACAGCAGCCGCATCCAGGCGATCTGGCGAGAGCAGAGGCGTCACCTCCATTGCATTCAGGATGCACCCGGTGTGGATCTATCTGTACACCGAGACCGGCAGGCTGACCAAGGGCAGCGTCAGTCTGCCGGTCTATCGCTGCGCCCACGGTTCAACATCGCTGGAGTCGTTCCACCTCCACGTAAACCAGTTCATCCCAGGTAATGGATTGACATACACCATCTTTTTTTCTTTCTTGTTTTCTGTGTGTATAGTAAGTGAAAGATAGAAGAAGTCTTGTTCTCTGTCTGATCGCACTCCTTTTTCTCTTCCTCCTTCAGGAACATCAGCGAACGCCATGCATTTCCTGGCGTTCCTGCTGGATGGACTGGTGAGGTGGAACGAGAGCCGCGCCGCAGCAGCAGTGGGGAGACGGGAGCAGCCTCTGCTCTCCTACAGTGGCCACCTGCAGCACTCCCTTAACCAGCTCAGCCAACGGGTGCTTGGTGTGAGTCTGGTTATGGATCACACCGCCCCAAGGGAGTACACAGGTGTGTAATTTGAACATACTCCTCATTGTTGTAAACGTATCTGAGTTTATCATCCAGATTTCCCCACCCTCCTCCTAACCACAGCCCCTCTCTCAATTTCATTACAGATGAACTCCTGGGGGTGGAGTACCTGTACTCCCAGACGGGCAGAGTGCTGCAGGACACCAGTGTGGACCCTGACATTCCAGACAAGGAACCCGCCATCCAGGAGCTCAACGTGGAGGACGAGGGCTTTCAAGAGGCAGGCGACAATGAGAATGACCCAACCATCCTTGTCGTCATGCCTCTGCCCGACACCTTGTCCTCCAGCTCAGCAGTGGTGGCAACTCAGTCAGGCGTTCACGCTGGTGCACCTGGTTCTGGGCCATCCGTTCCGGGCGCCCCCCCTGACGATGACAGCAACCAACCCTGCTGAGGCCCCGGAGTTAGAGGTTGACGCACTTCTGAACTCCTCTTCAGACACTGAGGTACGAGGGAGTGAATTTGTAGACTTTGGTGTGTGTGTCAGTGTGTGTGCGTGCGTGCGGTTTGCAGTTGATTGTGTGTTGGCCTTTTTATTCACTTTTCCCTTTTTGTTTAGTCTTTCCTCTTACAAGAGTCCAAAGGACCCGATGGTCAGCCTGGATATCAACACGTCTGCAGGCTGGCCACGGCCTTGGTAGAGGTGTGTCACCTTCCGGGGCTGAGTGAGAGCAGGGTAGACCACCTGGTGGAGCTATGGCAGGCTCTACCAGAGCCAGACAAGCGGCATCTGGTATACCCTGCGCGACACCAGGAGAGGTTGGTCAGGGGGAGGTTCAAGGCAACCAAGACTCCCGGTGTTGCTGCCAGGGAGTCACTCAAGCGGTATGTTTTATTTTCATTCAATTAATAATACAGAAAAGGCATCTACAGCTCATAATATAGGGGGAGTCTACAACAGTCATTTTTTCTTCTAGTTGCCTGCTCGGAACCGCCTCGGGTCCTGCAAGCTGGCCAAACACGAGTCGCCTCGTGGAAGCCGTTTGCAGCCAGCTCTGTCGTCTCCATCCATCTGCCGGGGTCAAAAGGACCAGGTGGTCCCTCGTTATGGCGGACTACGTGGCCATCAGAGACGCAGTGCTGGACAACCCGAGGCTGATGGCCCAGACCAACCTACAGCTCTTTGAGCTCAATCAACGGACCTTGTCACAGTGGTGAGATATCTGAAAATGTAACAGTATTAAGGGAGGGCAGTCTATAAACATGACTGTGTGTAATACATGACTGACAATGTTGTCTGTCTGTGTGTTTCAGGTACTGCATGCATCAGAAGGAGAGGAAGAGGGCCATCCTCCTACAAGACTTGGTCCCCCCTGCTCCTGGACCAAGCCTTGCTGCCCAGCCTCTCTCTGCTGCCAGGCCCCTCCAGTATCAGCAGGAGGGACACCGGCAGCCTTTCGCCTTGGTGACGCCGCAGGCACGCCAGGCTACCCAGCAGCGACAGCCCGCCCCAGTGCCCATTCCGCCAGCCCAGCCACCAGCCTCAACCGCCCTGTCCCAGGTCAATGTCGGTGAACCCCCCCACCCTCCTCCTCCAGAGACGGTCTCCCGTACCACTGCCTGGAGGAAACGAAAGGCGGAGGCGGTTGGCACCGACCAGCCCCGGAAGGCCCCAAGACAATTTCTTTGCAGCAAGTGTGGGCTGCCGAAGAGGAGGACACTGGACACAGCCACTTTGGCGGCTCCCATTTTTGCTCTGTGGCCTCCGGAGGGAAGAGCGTTGAGGTGTGGCTGGCGGAACAGAGAGACGGTATTAAGGGGGCGAAGTGACAGAGACACTGAGCATCGTGTTGGGGAAGTTGGACATTTCTTTGTAAATAGTTCCAAGTTCTGGTTCCCCTCTATAAGAACCAAGTCCTTTGTGAGGTATAGAGGCTTTTGTGTGTCGAAGACCCTCACAGCTATGTTGCCTGTAGTCTTAGGACTACTGGCAGGGACTCCCATCGCAAACAGGTCTGAGGTGAGACACCAGACTTACATTGGTTCAATTCACTCAATAAACCCAGGACAAGGACTGAATGAATACTGTTCAGTGACCGTGAACTGTATGAATCACAATGTGCAGTAAAAATTGTATGAATAATGATGTGGACTACAAGACTTTATTACAGTGAAGCCATAACTATGCTGTTCAGTGACTGTGAACTGTATGAATCACAATGTGCAGTAGAAATGGTATGAATAATGATGTGGACTACAATACTTTATTATATGGCAACGTCGGTACGAGCTTTGTGATTGGCTAATGGGTAGTCATGCCAGCCACGTATTGCCCTCCTCGCCGGTCAATACGGATCCGTATTGACCTCTGACGTCAGCTTCAAAATGAGCGATATCGACAAGTCAGCTGCTGAGTTTTACTATCCAGATGATGCTGAAAAGATTTGTCATCAAAAGTGAGGATGAAGACTAGACTCTTTGAATCACTTGTCTCGTTATTTTGTGTTGAAATTAAAGCCATTTTAGCAGAACCATGTTGTCCGCTTTCTATCTGCTTTCTTCTGACGCATGCAGTACCTGTAACACACAGACAGACAACATTGTCAGTCATGTATTACACACAGTCATGTTTATAGACTGCCCTTCCTTAATACTGTTACAAGACTAGACTCTTTGAATCACTTGTGTCGTTATTTTGTGTTGAAATAAAAGCCATTTTGGCAGAGCCATGTTGCCCGCTTTCTATCAAAAGTAATGAGTTGCTAGGCAACACATGAAACACTCTGTGAGAAGACTTGAGAGCTAGCTACAATTAACCGAGAGGTACAATTTTTTTCCTTTATAAAATGAAAAGAAGCTAAAAATGCCATATAATAAACTACTTACTAACCTCGACCGTTCGGTCATGCCGGGAAATATCAAACCGGCTTTGCCGTATAGATACGTTCCAGCCTCAGTTTGATATTTCTCACTCTCAGTAAGTAGTAGTTCTTATTAAAGTGAAGTCATAACTATGCTGTTCAGTGACTGAACTGTATGAATCATCATTTGTGATAATAGCCAAATTGATGCGGCCGCCATTTTGAAATCATTAAGAAATGTTTTTTCTCTACTCCTCCTACAAATATTGCCTAATCTTCACCAAATTTGGCAGAGATTATCTTCAGACCAAGCCTCACAAATGCCAATCAAAATGTGCCATTAAGCCAGCAAACAGGAAGTTGGGTCGTATCTCAGTAAATCTTTGATGGATTCACACCAAACTTGCTGCATGCACTTGGAACCCTGTTCTGAGGATTTCTGAAAGTGTTTTGAGGGTCATTTGACTGCTTGGCCACCACATTGCTGCTTGCAGCTATATTTTTACTTGTATTACACTTTGTATTGCTAGTTTATGTATCCTTAGTATGGTTAGACCATGTATTTAAATTTAAAATTAATATATGTTTATTGTATGCACCTTCCTGCCAAAGCAAATTCCTTGTCTGTGCAAACTTTCATGGCAAATAAATCCCTTTCTGATTCTGAAGCTCAGCCTTCTCAAACACTTCAGTCATTCATTGAGGGTGTGGAGGGAGGGGTGAGGGGACAGAGGGCAGCCTGTTCTCTGCTGTCAATGTTGTGGAGTGGGGGAGGACACAGCTCTGCCTGCTCTCTGCTGTGTAGTGGGGGAGGGGAACTGTGACGGAAGATAATCCTTTTGTTCCGAAGCACCAATGGGTGTTAAGAAAAGGTTTTCAGATCTAGAACAACCAATCCTGGTCGAGAAAGCATTAAACCAGCGCCATACTTCTCCCCTTTGCTGACTGGTCTACGTTGACTGTAATGAACTCATAATATTTGACCATCTGCAACTGGTGACAATAAAAGATTCAGCTAAACATTGTCGTTGCTCTGTGACAAGTCATTTCTTAGTTTAAGGAAGGCATCTGATGTCTGTTGAAAGACTCATTTGGGAGTGTAGTTGCTGAGACTTCCCTGTGATGTTTTGACCAGTGTGATGTTTTGACGGACCAATCACAGCCAAACGGTATCCGTGAAATGACGGACGGACAGACGGGTAGTCAGGAAAATCAGGAGGTGCACGCAGAGCTCTGCGAGGGGCTCGAAGAGGGCACGGAGAGGGAGTTCCTTGACGGAGAGGGCGTTCCCTGTGTGCGTGTGCGTAAAAACGCAGAAGAATGAATCGGCCTTGAGTGTCACAGATCCGCGTTAAGGACAATTTATACTTCTGCGTCTCCGTTAACGGACAGACACACGCACGGAGTCGGACGGATTGGTTGAATTTATACTACTCCAACGGCTCTGCGTGCTGAAAGCAATTCACCGCCAGAACAGTAGATGGCACTGCACTGCAATGCTCGCTAGGTTATCGAAAAGTCAGAGCAAATTCACAAATTAGCCGCTTCATCAATAAAATAAGCACATTCTTAGCAACTACACTGCCCATTTCTCATCACATTTTAATTCAGATGCTGATTTACATGTACTGTTTAGCTGAAATATGAATTGTAAAACTTACAACAATGGCGGTCAAAGGATTCTGTTCTCTTGTTGGTCACGGCAACCCCGCCCCTGACGCAAGCGGTTCTTAATAGGGACCAATCACAGCCAATGGGTATCCGTAAAATGACAAACGGATAGTCAGGAAAATCAGGACGTCCACGCAAAGCTCTGCGAGGGGTTCGGAGTGTATAATTTGTAACGGCACTTAATTAGTTGATTCTGATCTGAGAAATAATAACGTATTCATTTGTTAAAACATAATCTTGTGTCCCTGAGTCATGTCAAATTCTTTCAGTTTGCGGTTTACCTAGCCTGACGTTGTCATAGTCATAATTCTAGTCAGAATATGAGTCTAAAAACTCTCTGTTGGGCTGTGACTATGGGGCGTGTTTCAACCAAACTCGTAAAACAAATGCCTCTTCGCTCAATTGGATAGACCTACAACCAATCAGAGCAACGTAATATGTTGTTTGTTGAAAACGAATTCAACCCAAGGGCTCTTTTGTGACGTTGTTGATTACGTTACTGTTGATCATCTGTCCATCATCGTATAAAGCCCACCCTGGCAATTTGATTGGTCCGCCCAGATTCTGGTTTTATGTAGTTGTTCCCAATACGAGACCCTCCAGACCCAACTTCCCGACCCAATTTTTTTTGTGGGCGGGGAGAAGTTGGGCTGGCAGCCAGCCTACGGTTTACCTGGAATAATAGATATCACACATCAGCTTCTCAGCACAACAGGAAAGTGAGACAAACATACAATGGGTTACAATATGTATGGCACCCATTGGAAACAATGATTAAAACGTTTTTTTTTTTTTACTCATTAATTAATTAAAAAATTAACTTTTTTGTAATACAGATACATGTCTGTATTCTAAAATTAACGGGGCATCTTTGTCAGGAATTTTGTAGTCTAAATTATTACAACATAACATGAAATTTAAAAGAACTGTAACATTCAAAACCAATGTTTTTTAGTTTTTTTCACAGTTTTGCAATAAAAATGCTGAAAGCAGTCTCTAAGTCGACTCTTTGGAGGAGGGCACATTGGGATGTGGACAGGCAATTAGACATAATGACAGAATACCTTATAGGAGAGGTTGGGAATGAAACTGAAGGGGAAGTTAGGGCACATGATAATTGGATTGAAAGTGGGGCAGAAGAGAGGGAGGAAGATCCAGAAGAAAGTGAGGCAGAGGAGAATGTGCAGGAGATGGAATATATGGACGGAGATGTAGAGGACGCACATACAGACGGAATGGGCTTCACTTCTCTCCAACAAGATTCCACAGCGACTTCAAATGGATCGGACTATGAGTTTGAGCAAGAGACATCAAGCCTTGGTGACAGTATTAGCTGTTGAATTTGGAGTCTCTCTTGTTGCCCTGACTGGTCTGTTGACCATCTTGCAGCCCTATCATCCAGACCTACCAAAGGATGCTAGGACAATTTTGAAAACAAGAATCAGTTATACCATCAAGGAAAAGTGTGGTGGACTGTATTGTTATTTTGGTATTTTGACATCTCTTCATAAGTCACTGTCAGAGATGATACATTTAGTTGTTGATGGTTGCATATTAAGACTTCAAATCAATATAGATGGGTTACCCTTGTTCAAAAGTTCAAATGTGCAGTTTTGGCCAATTCTGGGACTCTTGGTTAGTCATCCTATAAAGGAACTTGTCATAATTGGACTGTATTGTGGTGCCAAAAAACCTTCCAGTGCAGCGGAATTCATGCAAGACTTTGTCCAGGGGTTGCAAAATCTAGAAAATGGTTTTTTAAAGGCAAAAATATAAGTCTGAAGTTACACACTGTTATCTGTGACACACCTGCTAGATCTTTCATTAAGAACACCAAGTCTCATAATGGTTATCAGGGCTGTGATAAATGTGCACAGCATGGACGATACAAAAACTGGAAAATGAGCTATCCTTTGACTGAGTACAGACTAAGAACAGACGAATCATTTGCACAGAGAATAGATGAAGAGCACCATCATGATGGATCATACCCTTTTGAGGGTTGTAATGTGGGTATGGTATCCCAATATCCTCTTGACTTCATGCATCTTGTCTGTCTAGGGGTTGTTAGAAAGCTTATACTAACCTGGCTCCGAGGACCTCTACATTTAAGGTTGCCTCCAAGAATTTTCAGCAGATTCTCAGATTGTCTGGTGGAAATGCGTGCTTATGTTCCAGTATAATTTGCCAGAAAGCCAAGGTCGATGAGAGAAGTTGATCGTTGGAAGGCTAATGAGTTCAGGGAATTTCTTCTGTACATTGGCCCTGTCGTTTGGCTTCTTTCTTTGACACCAATATGTACAACAACTTCATGCTTCTCTACACTGGGATCTCTATTCTTTTGAGTCCACAACTGTCTTTAACTGCTGCATCGTATGCAGAGACATTATTGTGAACCATTTTGGAGAAATATATGACCAAACTGAAATTGTTTATAATGTACATGCCTTAATCCATCTCCCTCAAGATGTTATGCTGCATGGTTGTTTGGGGAACATCTCTGCTTTTCCATATGAAAATGATCTGCAAAAAGTCAAGAGACTAGTTAGAAAACCCAATTGTCCACTCCAGCAAATTCTCAGAAGGCTGTCTGAGCAAAAGAACACCATCCGTCACCTGACACCAGAAGATTTCCCCCAAAAAACATACTTTGTTGGACCACTTCTTGGTACAAATGTACTTAAAGTTAAGGGACAGTACCAGGAAATGCATACTGAACATTGGACACTTAAAGTGTCAACAGGAAATAATGTCTTCATCATTGGAAATTATGTTTGCAGCATATGCAACATTGTTGAATGCTTTGATGGAGTCTACGCTTTGTACGGATTCTTTACAAAGAGATCGTCTTTTTATGAATACCCATTCAGTTCAGATTTCCTGAATGTGTACAGAGTATCTCACTTTTCAGATGAGCTTAAATATGCCAAAGCTTCAGACATTTCTCAGAAGTGCGTAGCATTTCCCCATAGAGGTGGATTTGTAGCTGTCCCCCTTCTGCATACATCTCCACAAGTACTGTACTGTAAGTTAGGCTAACCGCGGGAATGTGTGTGGCAGACAAACTATTCACGAGCGGATCTCATTATTAACGCACTGATAAATTCAACATCACATGGCCAACATCAGGTGCAGATAGCAGCTCTGAAACTTAACTAATTGTTAGAAACATAATTTTCTTAATTGTCCATTAGAAAAAGTTAATTCACCAATGTTTTCTTAGTTGAGATTTGTTCTTAGGTAAGAACAGAATTTATGCACACCAAAGAGCACTCTTACGCACAATTGAGAAGAGACATGCTTGCGCAAAATAATTAGTTATACCTTTTTTGTCCGTTCTAATTTAAAATTGAATATTTCTCTCCTTTATAATTTTCCAACTAATAATTTTCATAATTTTACACTTTTTTTGTTTGTTTTAATAATTACACACTCCACTTACACTTCTGCTCATTTGTAATGCACTTGGAATTTCCATTGTGTATGAATTGTGCTAGGCCTATATAAATACAATATTTACAATCACTATGAAAGTTTTTTCAATACCGTTAACAAGTTTCCTAAACTCTTAACACAGTGAGTATGTCATCCGTCTGTGTAGGCTGTACAGTTAACACATTTCTTGTTGCTTTGACACAAAATGCATAGAGTAAACACAAAGTTTAAATGCTTGAACTTCTTTTACACACAAGCTTAACCAAGACCAAAACAATCGATTTTTACTGCCCAATTTACCAATGCTTTCACACTGTCAGCAAAACAGATATCATGTTCAAAACCTAAATTATTGGCTAAAGTCAAAGTGAACAGCTGTTTATATTGTGAATTGAAACAGAAATATATCCCTTGTATTGCATTCTATTGCTACTGAGAAACAGCTTAAGTTATACAAACACTGTATATTACAGCTGATTCCCAACTAGGAAACACTCAGGTGTTGAGGTTCTTTCAATTGCATGACCATATGGTATAGACAGTAAAGAGAACCTCTTTGGGCTGATCTGGTGTGGGAAAAGAACAATATTGAGTAACAAAAGAAAGTAAGAATACAGTAATGCCTGCACAAGGGAGAGGGAGACAAGTACCAGGACAAGGGAGAGGAGTGGGACAAGGAAGAGGGAGACAAATACCAGGACAAGGGAGAGGAAGAAAAGTACCAAGACAAGGGAAAGGAGTGGGACAAGGGAGAGGAATACAAGTACCAGGACTAGGGAGAAGAAGACAAATACCAGGACAAGGGAGAGGAAGACAAGGACAAGGGAGAGGGACAAGGGAGAGGGACAAGGGAGAGGAGTTAGAATGTGTGGTGGCTCTCAGAGAAGGGCCAGAGCTCGGGGTATACTGTAAATGGAAGCTATATTGCATATTTCTTGCCCTGTTGTACATGAAGCCTTTACTGCAGCAATTATGTTATGTCTTTTTTTTTCTTCAATACAGTAACCGTACGTTCTATAAAGCTACTCTGAGATGGGTCATTCAAAAACTGTAAACTTGCCTTGCCTTCAATTCAAATCAATTATGTTAACAGGAAACTTTGCCATCAAATAAGTGACTTAACACTGTATTTACAGACCCAAAGTAGGCTTATTCCAATCCAAACGCTGAATTCGTCTTAAAACAACGCCCTTGCCAAGTTAAACCTGTTTCACATAATTGACCTATGGCTACTGCCCCGAAAGTGCTTGTTTCACATAACCAACCAATCCAAACGCTGGATTCGTCTTAAAACAACGCCCTTGCCGAGTTAAACCTCTTTCACAAAATTGACATAATGGCTACTGCCCCGAAAGTGCTTGTTTCACATAACCAACCGATCCAAACGCTGGATTCGTCTTAAAAGAACGCCCTTGCCAAGTTAAACCTGTTTCACATATTTGACCCATGGCTACTGCCCCAAAAGTGCTTGTTTCACTTAGCCAACCGATCCAAACGCTGGATTCGTCTTAAAAGAACGCCCATGCCAAGTTAAACCTGTTTCACATAATTGACCTATGGCTACTGCCCCGAAAGTGCTTGTTTCACATAACCAACCGATCCAAACGCTGGATTCGTCTTAACAGAACGCCCATGCCAAGTTAAACTTGTTTCACATAATTGACCTATGGATACTGCCCCGAAAGTGCTTGTTTCACATAACCAACCAATCCAAACGCTGGATTCGTCTTAAAAGAACGCCCTTGCCAAGTTAAACCTGTTTCACAAAATTGACATAATGGCTACTGCCCCGAAAGTGCTTGTTTCACATAACCAACCGATCCAAACGCTGGATTCGTCTTAACAGAACGCCCATGCCAAGTTAAACTTGTTTCACATAATTGACCTATGGATACTGCCCCGAAAGTGCTTGTTTCACATAACCAACCGATCCAAACGCTGGATTCGTCTTAATAGAACGCCCATGCAAGTTAAACTTGTTTCACATAATTGACCTATGGCTACTGACCCGAAAATGCTTGTTTCACATAACCAACCGATCCAAACGCTGGATTCGTCTTAAAAGAACGCCCTTGCCAAGTTAAACCTGTTTCACATATTTGACCCATGGCTACTGCCCCAAAAGTGCTTGTTTCACTTAGCCAACCAATCCAAACGCTGGATTCGTCTTAAAAGAACGCCCTTGCAAAGTTAACCCTGTTTCACATAATTGACCTATGGCTACTGCCCCGAAAGTGCTTGTTTCACATAACCAACTGTAACGATGTGAATATGTAGTTAAATTACTGCATAATATTGGGAGTTCACGCCATCTACTGGCCTTTTGTTGTATTTAGTGGAACATAATGCAGTCAGCAGCAAAACTGTGGAATTCTGGGACTGTTAGCACAGAATTGGGGAGAATGTCTGTCGGTTTAGAAACCATTTCTCAGCGAAACCCCGACACGTGCATTATTCCGTTGCAGAAATAAACTGTCTATCATCCCTAACTGCGTGTGACGAGTGGTTGAGTTGGAGGACGGAGGACAGCGGTCACACAACCAATCCAAACGCGGGATTCGTCTTAAAAGAACGCCCTTGCAAAGTTAACCCTGTTTCACATAATTGACCTATGGCTACTGCCCCGAAAGTGCTTGTTTCACATAACCAACCAATCCAAACGCTGGATTCGTCTTAAAAGAACGCCCTTGCCAAATTAAACTTGTTTCACATAATTGACCTATGGCTACTGCCCCGAAAGTGCTTGTTTCACATAACCAACCGATCCAAACGCTGGATTCGTCTTAACAGAACGCCCATGCCAAGTTAAACTTGTTTCACATAATTGACCTATGGATACTGCCCCGAAAGTGCTTGTTTCACATAACCAACCCATCCAAACGCTGGATTCGTCTTAAAAGAACGCCCTTGCCAAGTTAAACCTGTTTCACAAAATTGACATAATGGCTACTGCCCCGAAAGTGCTTGTTTCACATAACCAACCGATCCAAACGCTGGATTCGTCTTAATAGAACGCCCATGCAAGTTAAACTTGTTTCACATAATTGACCTATGGCTACATAGGTCACATATACATGGGGCACATATACCCAGACCACTCTAAAGGTGCAGTCATGGACAGAGCTGATTTGATTGTATTTTAGACTGATGAATGATTGTGGTAAAGTTGGTTTGAAGTTCGATATTTAACAGATATTCTGACGCCCAGTATAATGTTATTTTAACAGTGTTAGCACCGCTTTCACCGGCCACTTAGCCAATGCTTTTGGCTGCCTAAACAACGCGTATGTTTAGGGACCATCAACAAATTACATGTTTCAAAAGTCAATAGCTTCTCAACCACATGAACTAGGACTGTCAAAATAATGTTTAACTGTTGAAGATTTATGCATTCATACTGCACAGACTTTTTATTTTGTTCATTTTCATCTCAAGTTATTAAATGTATTCTTTATTCAAAATAAACCTTAATGTCAATAGCTTTTTGGTCATGTGACCTATAATCCTCAAATTCATTTCAGTTTTCACTGAGTATGTATACATGTTGCACAGCCTTTTAGTTCATTTTCACCTCACACTATTTTAGATGAATTTTTGAATATTTCAAACAATTGCTTTTGTCATGTGACCTGTACATTTCAAAGCCCTGTTTAACTGCTAAGAAAGTACATTTATACATGTCCATTTGGAAGCTGAGACCTTCTATCTAATCACAATTTAATGACAAGTGACAAACTCCAAACTCTTCTACTCCTCGGAAGTGTAGTCAGGTGTAAAACCCAAAGGCCAACTGTAAAGTCAAATAGGCCTGGGCTGGTAATCTGTCATACCGGGCATTTAACCAGCTGGCTGAGGCACCTTTTGGGCTGGTGAAAAATTAAAATGTTATTGAAAGAATAATAAATTGCCCATTGACCGGCCCCTGAACCAGGGACGGCATTGGTTCTTTCTATATGCTAACACTGGTATATCCCAATCACTTCTCCTAACAGGCTCCACCCCTTTCCCGCTGTTTCTTGAGTCAGATGCAGAGTCAGACCGATTGCGGTGGGCCGGTCTGAGAAAATTCCAGGGCAATTTTGTCCCTGTCTAAAGCTACACACTACTGTAAAAGAATGTCACTATACCTGCATGTATCTGCAGTTTGCACACTTAAGACATGCAGAGCCGTGTATGTGTTCAGGAGAAAACAATAGCCCATAATTACAACAAAAAAGCATAACCATCAAAGTGCTGAGATAAGGAGAAGTCACTCGTGCAGGGAAGGAAAGAATGTTGGTATGCGAGCTTCCCGAGAAGAGGTAAAATTGCCAGATCGATCCACAAAAGTGTTAGCAACTACAACTATCAGCAGCTCAGGAAGACCCCAAAAGACAAACTATAGGGTGGTAATATCATCAGGAGTCTTACAAAAGATGTTCTGAAATTTAAGTGCAAAAAAGTATGAGACTCCATAATGATGTCCTGCTGGAGCTGATGCTCACACAGAAAATTATGAAGCAGTGCAGCGGCAATATCTCTTTTGGTGGTCATATTCAGCACCTGCAGGTGGACCCATTGAGTCCATATGTACATGGATGTAGGAATAAATATAATGGTAGACCATCTTAAACAACCCACAGCAGTTACTCTCCATCTTGACGCTACTGGTGGTGTTGTGTCGAAGATCCCAAATCAAAAGGGTTCTGTACTATGCCCTTGTACTGCTAGGTGTGGCCAAAGTTAAGCCACCTGTCCCCATCACTGAACTTATTACCGATGAACATCATTTACCAACATTAACATATTGGTTGATGGAAACCAGTCAGAAAGGTCTCCGGGTGCACATCGTGCAGAAAACGACAGGTAGAGAGACTACAGTTGGGCTTTGATGGATAGTGTGCTGCTGTCCTTTAACAGGAAACTATATATGCCTATCTTGAAAGAGCCCATATTGTCATAGAAATTCCAAAAATCAACAGTGACCTTCATAAGTTCAGTTTCACACCTTTGCTCTGCCCACATTATAAAAGCTGTCTCAAAGGGATTTGGGAAAGGATGCAAGACAAAGGCCTGAAGGAGTATGTCACATATTGCTTTGCAATTCTGTTTAACAGTACAAGCATGGATGAAGCTCTTCCTGTGATCCAACACGTGTGTACTTTTCACTTCAAAGGAGGATGGTGATCTCGTCAAACATGAAAAAACACTGAGCATATCGCATGCTAAACACAAAGGTATAGTGCATGTGAAAGAAGACTCCGAAGATCAGTTCCATGGTGAAATGAATAATCCTTTTTTTTATTGTATTATATGCAGGCAAAATCCCTATGGGGGGAAAAGCCTCTGAGGTGGCGGTTGTACATTTTCAAAAACATGCTTCAAATAATGTGAGATAGAAATGAAAAACCTAAAAGCTGTGCAACATGTATGCATAGTCAGTGAACACTGAAATGAATTTGAGGATTATGTCACATGACCAAAAAGCTATTGACGTTTGAAGGTTTATTTTGAATACAAAATAAAAAAAAATATCTAGAGGGTACAATTTCTGGGTAAATTGTAGGGTGTGCTTGCTTACTTGCGTTAGTTGCAGGGGTCCGTATTTAAATTACATTTCTGTATACTTTATATAAAAATGCATAGCCTACTTATTATTTATAAAGATTACATAGATTTAAAAGCATATTTTTTTCAGCTCATTTACAACTCAAAATACTAAGAGTGAAAAGTAGAATGAAATAGTTGTCTACTCATTTCCCCTGCAAGAGGGAATGGTGATCAGCAACCTCAGTGTTTCCCCTAGGATTTTTTTGGGCAGTGGGGGCAGGTCTGTCCGACCCCCACCCCTCCCCCGTGGCTGAAATACAATTCTAACCCTATATTTTGGAGTAGGTTAATGTAATAGTCTAATAACAAATGTACTATTGCATATATTTTTGTCCTATAATCCGTAAAGCAATATAGTTAGGCTATTTAAAGTATTTTCTAAATCGCAGAAATATGCTGCCAATTAATAATTAACGTGACAACTTATTGTAAATGGTCAGTAGCCTAGCCTATCGATCAAGGTACTCGAAAGCATACACTGTCGGCTTCATTTGATCTTGATAGGCTAAACATTCTTTAGCAAATAACAATATACCCACTATTAATTAAAACTCATACAGGATAATAACGCACCTGAAATATTAACGTGAGCAAGGGCAGCAATCGCTATCGATTCAACAGGCATGCAATTATGCTAGCAGGGGAAGAATACAAACAACGAAAATCACCAGTTAACTTAAATTCGCAATAACTGTTGACTAATACAATAACAGGCTTTCATGAACTGAAAACATAAGTTATACGACTTAAAGTTCTCAAAGCAATCTCAACTGCGCTGTGAAGCGCGTGTCCTTGCTTTTCTCCGACATGCACTTTAACAATCACTGCTGATAGACGGCCAAAAATCTTAACAGCCCTATTTCTGATACCGTGGCAGCAGAAATTTAGCCGTGGCAGGCCAAACACGACAAAATCAACATAGGGGAAACACTGAACCTCATAGTTGAATCAAAACGAATACATTTGGCAGACCGGTGTAAAAATTGACCTAATCTATGACTAAACGTCATTGTAAGTTTTTCCCTTCTCGTAATATTCTCAGGCATTTAGCCTACTCATATTGCATTCATTCATTAATAAAGAACCCCCTTTGAAGCTTATTTTAACAACGACGTTACCAGCAACTTTCTCAGAAGGAATCGCGATTCAAATAGTACCATCTGCTAACTGAAAATATGCCCCCAAAAACGTAAATAAGCTTGACATTTATTTAGGGGAAAATCACTCATTCATAAAATGTCACTGGTAGCAATCATCGTCAGTAAAAAGGCAAAATGCGATATAGGCCTGCTGTGTGGAGAAGCTGCCCTGGTAAATTGTCTGCCACTGCCACTGCCACTGCCACTGTTGAATTTGATTTAACGTTACTTCCGTTGTACTTTCTAGGCTGAAATGTATTATTTTAATGAACAGATTGAAGTTTAGGCTGTGGCAATGGAGTTCAGGTTAGTAGTCACTAGTCAGTTTCACCTATTGAAAGACTTTTGATTTAAGTAATGGTAGTGCCGAACATGTGCCGTTTGACTTCCTACATAGGCTACTGTAATGAAAACAGCTTTATATTGGTTTTCATATCAAAGTAAAATTAGTAAATAGTTATCAACCTGTCCCATTTGCTTGTGGCGTTTCTGCAGCTCCCTTGCAGTAAAGCAGTTAGCCTAGCTATCTCCCAGAAGTTAACGAGCTGCTAAACTAATGTTCTGCTAGAGGTAGTCACGCGATATTTCGTGACATTAGTGACGTCAGTAGCGTCAGTGACTGTGGCTAGCAAGTTAGCCACCGTTAGCTTCACTTTTGCCACAAAAACTTAATTAAAACCTAAACCGTGCAACGGAACATAAATCCCAATAGAACCAACGCAATCGTGACCAAGACGAACCTTTAGACATCGACGTTGTCTATGTAGTCCAAAAATTGACTGAGCCTTAGTGGCGTGAAAATAAACAATAATAATAATAATAATATATGTGAGATAACAATGGTTTGTGCTTGCCTTTACCCCAATAACTTGATGAAAATTAACAAAATAAAAAGGCTGTGCAGTATGAATGCATAAATCTTCAACAGTTTAACATTATTTTGACACTCCTAGTTCATGTGGTTGAGAAGCTATTGACTTTTGAAACTTGTAATTTGTTGATGGTCCCTAAACATACACGTTGTTTAGGCAGCCAAAAGCATTTGCAAAGCGGCTGGTTGTAGCGGTTTTAACACTGATTAAAATAACACAATACTGGGCGTCAGAATATCTGTTAAATATCAAACTTCAAACCAACTTTACCACGATCATTCATCAGTCTAAAATACAATCAAATCAGCTCTGTCCATGACTGCACCTTTAGAGTGGTCTGGGTATATGTGCCCCACACTACCCGCAATATAGTTAGGCTACATCATTATCCTCAAAATAATATTTCGTGTGAACACATTTTATTTCAGATGTCATGTCTGGGGCTCCGTAGTGCTTCCCTGAACTGAGACCTAACATTTCATGGCTTAGTCTTATAGCGGGCTTTCCCCTTGCTGTCGCATACACCTGTAATTTGGCCTTCTTGCCCTTTGGCCTTGGCTAAACCAGCTTGCCACACTCTCCCTAGCATCAAAATCCTAGCTCCATGGGTAAGCTCCATGGCCCAGCTCCATAACTCAGGGGTGGGCAATGATATTTTTCAAGGGGCCACATAAGAAACCTGAAATGTGTTGGAGGGCCGCATCAATGATAACTTGAACTTAATTCTGCTCACTACTCATTTTCTACCAAAAGCAGTAAAGAATAGGCTATATTTTGATTAGCTGCTACTGGTTATCAGAAGAATAAGGATATTCTGTAAATAGTTATATAAATATTTTACATTTAGGTGTAGGTCAAATAGGAAAAGACTATAGAAGTAACAGTAAAAACAAAGTGTTTCATTTTATTTGTAACTAGCTAATCTTCACAAACACTGAAAAGTTGTTTTGCAGTATGTTTATAATATGATCCATTGCAATAATATGCAATGGATCAACTTTATACAAAAAGCAATACTTTTTTTCAGGTCATTTTGTTCTGTGAGAAATCTAGTGGGCTTGAACAAGTGCATCAAAATCTGGCTGAATGTATGAGGTGAATATGCGAAGGACAGCAGACAAGTGATGATCAAGGTTTGCAGTTTGACTAGCAAACCATCAGCTGCCCGCGCCCACTGAATCAGTCTAGTTATTATTATGTCCACGTTCGTTTTTTCTTTAGTCCCCTAGTGCCGATTCAAATTAAATAATTAAATCAAAAGTTTGTTTTTGATATCCTGTAAAATCCCTTTCGCTCCAAGCCCTCAAATGGTTGTGCTCGCTTGAGCACACCCAAATATTTGGGGAAATGACCAGTATCAGTAATAGGATTATCTCTACAGTAACTCTGCGCGAGTATGGGATAGTTGGCAAGGGACCTGCCTCGAGTCTGAACTGAATCACACTCCTCAAAGCCCATAAAAACAAATAACGCCCAACGTGGGGCTCGAACCCACGACCCTGAGATTAAGAGTCTCATGCTCTACCGACTGAGCTAGCCGGGCCATGAGTGAGCTGATTTATCTCTGAGTTCAAAACTGCTCACACAGATGCTATTATTTTGGACAATAATAAGTTGACAAATACGGTATTGTCAACCATGGTTGCCATTCAAATTTTAGTGCATATAGTTAAACACCCTTTAAATAGAGACATCAAGGGTGGCAGTGCTAAGCTAGCGCTACCTTAGCTAGAGCAATGTTGGCCAGAAATCCTAGTTATCATAAATCTACAGTCGTTTCAGTTAGGTATCTAGCATTATTAGTTAGTGGATAAAAGTAAACTGTTCTATAACACATCCTACAGGCAATAAAAAAAACATGCCCCGTGTGAGGCTCGAACTCACGACCTTCAGATTATGAGACTGACGCGCTGCCTACTGCGCCAACGAGGCCTGAAACAATGTGCCCCGTGACGTAATTTTGAAGTGAAAGAGACAACCATATCGGGAAAACAACAAAAAGTATCATTTTCTTCATGTTCAAGTTGATGCGCAGCAATTGTGCACCGAAAGAAATAAGACTCGTAGTAAATACTGTATGTCCGGTTGTGAGTTTGTGTTGCTACTACTCACCACTGGGCGGCAGCATTGCGTCGACCTTCCATATGTTGAAACGAGACCTGTGTGAGACGAGACAAATTTAACTCTTTAATATTTCTATTCAAACAAATACTGTAAAATACATCGTTTTGTTTAAAATATTAATGAAATCACCCACTGACCTATAATCAGCCCACATCGACAATTATACAACATATATGTTCAATAACAAGCAGTTGGGATAAAGGCTGCAATAAGGCTAGCTGTAAACGGTGCAGGCCTGCGAAGCACGTGGCTTAAGCATGGACAGCCACTAGCCAACGTGCACAATTTTCAGCTAGGTCGCCAACACCCAAACCCAAGGTTCGACTTAATTTCACGGAGTCTGAGGTTTAATCGTCAAATGTCGTTTGTGTTTTAATAAAAAATAGTCTAACTACTACGCTAACCTTAGACATGTTCATTCCACAAGCATGGCCTTGTGGTTTAGCTAGTTCGTCGTTTATCAACGCTATCGATTAGCTACGACGCAATTTCCTGAGGAAGTTAACATCAAATGTCGTTTGCACTTTAATTCATAATATTCGAATACAAACAGATTAACCAAATATATCTTCACGTCTTTCACAAAATATTACAATTCTGAATTATGTGGGAGGGAAAATGAGTAAGTCGAGCACTTACACGAAATGAGAAAACTGAACAGTAAAAATGGTGCGGGCCTGCGAATTGTGTGACCTAGTAGTGTTGTGGAAAGTTACTACTTAACGTAGTTAGTGTGCCTATATCCAAGTGAGGCTATGGTCTAAATTCACATCACATGTACACTTATTATGTTCTTTAACATTGGTAAACTTACGCTGTATATCTTTCAGCTGGGCAGAAGAAACACATGCACAACTTTTAAGATAGCTAGGTCAACACCACCTGAACCTAAGGTTCGACGTTATTTCCACGCTCACCACGCCCGTCCGGATGAAGCAGGAACCTCTGGACTAGCAGAGCTTCAACATCAAATCAAATGTGGTTTGCGCTATATTTAATCATATTCAGCTAGGCTAACCGTAGACACGTATCCGTTCAACAATCATGGGTTGTGGTTTGGTTCGCTGTTTAATGCTATCCGGCTATGCCTACTACACCGTCATTGAGAAAATAGGAACCTAAACAAAAACAATTCATATAAACAGATTAAGCAAATATATCTATGTCTTTCACAAAATGTTACAATTCTGAATTATATGTGTGTGTGTGTGTGGGGGGGGGGGGAAGGAGTCAGAGCTAGCTCTAGCACTTAGCGTTACACGAATGGAGAAAACCGAACAGTAAAAATGTAATCGAGCATGCGAAGGACGTGGCATAATTGTGTCGTGTAAAGTTATTAGTTTACGTAGTTACATGCTTATATCCAAATGAGGCTACAATCTAAATTCACATCACATGTACACTTATTTATTCTTAAACATCAGTAAACTTACGCTGTAACACATGTTCCGTCATCGGGTCTGGAGAAGCACGTGCACAACTATTAACTACAGGCCATGGGCTAACAATGAGCACCGTAGTCTCGCGATCTAATTCATAAGCTTTTTTTCTCTAGGTTTTATATATCAACGTAAAGTTTGCAGTAATTCATATAATTATGCCAACCTTTTCCATTATTATTAACCTTTGACACTATTCCATTCCACAATCATTGGGCTGTGAGGAAATATTACTAATGTAGTAAAAATAAATAAATGATTTGATGAAATATATCTAAAGTTTTTCATGACATGTCATCTTATAACACGACTTACCAACAGCCTTTTTTTCTTACCAACAGCCGCCTTGCAACTTCGTGTGGCCAAGCATGAGGCAGCCCAGAACTATCGTAACTGTGTCACTAAATACGGTTGTGTGATCATAGTCCAGGGGTAGGCAACCCTGGAGAGCCGCTGTCCTGCATGTTTTAGATATTTCCCTGCTCCAGCACACCTGATTCAAATGAATGGGTCGTTATCAAGCTCTGTGGAAGCCGGGTAATGACCATTCATTTGAATCAGGTGTGCTGGAGCAGGGAAACATCTAAAACATGCTGGACAGCGTCTCTTTAGGACCAGGTTTGCCTACCCCTGTCCTAGTTAGACTGGCAGGCACCAGTAGGAGCTATCATCATAGCGACAGAATCCCAGTTTTCGTTGTTTTTTGTAATTCTCGAGGCTATGCAGCTCTATACACTAACACCTTCTAATAGTGGATGTGCAATACTCAGGTGTTAACAGTATACTTAGGTTACCTATACGTGACAAACCTAGAATCTTACTTGGTTCCATCCAGGTTAATCAACCATCCACTCTAGCTTACTCATCCACTCAACAAGCCTGTTGTTGACCACTACCACCACACATTACAAAGTCACACTCTCAATTTATGAAATATGAAATCACCACATATGCCGGCTTACACCATCACAGTAAAGGGCTACCTCAACATGCACTGTCTTATCACTCCTCACAACCCAGACCTCCGCTTTCACTAGATCACCCCAGTCCATACAGACACTCACAAAGGAGACAGAGGTCAACCATTCTGGAATCCAGCTTTATGCCTCAGCACCACACAGGTATCCTTTTTGGCCAATAAAATGACCAGCATCTAAGATTATATACCCCCCCCCCCCATACACACACACAAACTCTAGTCAAAAGCCATGTTTAATAATTTAATCTTAACATGCATAAATCAGAAAATACTTTACAACCATGATTACATCAACAGCCAGGTCTTGTAGTGTGTGAGAGGGGTTGTCGTGTGGCCTTAAAGTCCTCAAATAACTTCAGTCTGAGGTCTTACCTCTCAACCCTGCCAACAAAAAAGTTATCACGTAGAAAAAAGGACAGATAAAACAGAAAAAAAATTAAGTTCAACAAAAACAAACATTTGTAAAAAAAAATCAAAGAACACCTACAGCAAGAACATGTTATTCTATATTAGATGCAGGTCCCTAAGTGGCTCAGTGGTGTCAATAGTGGATGAGAAACATCAGTGAGAGTCCTTCATATGGTGCTCCTTCATGTCCCTTTCTAATACTGCATGTGCGTGTCTCCTTTAGCATAGCATCATCACCCTCCTTCAGGTCCTCTGGTCACGAGATAATACAGGTCCAATCATGTACTCCTCACCGTCCGGACAGGGGTCAGACATAAGGGGAACATTTACGTGTGCCTGACCCCCCCCCTCCACCCCAACCCCAAACTTCTGCTTAGAACAAAACAACATAGGAATTAGAAGGCGTCAGAGCCATCACACATTGGAAGCCTCTCCAACAGTTCACCCTTCTGACTCCCCGGAGGAGCGGGAGGTCTGGACTGGATGTGATGCGGTGAGGTTTTCTTCGGCGCTGGCGTCGCTCTCCATTTCTGGGCTCAGAAGAGGATGTCCTCGTTCTTGATGAGAGACTCCACCACCTGCCTCTGGTAGCGGATGTCGTTAAGCGCCGTCATGGCGTCCAGGTCTGGTGCCCTCATGAGGGTGGGGCCAAACACGATGCCCAGGTTCTCAGCACTCATCAGGTTCTGCTTCTCCTGCTGGGTCACCCTGGGGTGTGCGTGTGTGTGTGTGTGGGGGACACACACACACACACACAAGTAAGCATTGATGTGTGTTTGTGTGAGTATTATGGTGGCGTTGTGTGTCCGATTGTGTATGGTGTTATTGTTAGGTGCGTGTGTGCATGGTGTAATTGTGAGGTGTGTGTGAGGTGTGTGTGTGCTGACCTCTTCAGGTGGCCCATTAGGTGTCTCAGGGTCTCACAGTGGGCAGGAGGAAGCAGCTTCAGGGCTTCATGGAGGGACTCCAGACGCTTGTCAGCATCTGTGATCTCTACACACGCACAAATATATTAGAGTATCTCCTTGACGCTTTGCATATGCCCCCCGCCCTCCCCCCACCCCCCTCCGAAATTACAACATTCCTTGACACACCCATCTAGAGCTGGGGTGAACTCACGTGCAACCTGTATGAAGCGGGGGTAGGCGTCGTAGGTTATAAGAGGGATGGGCAGGTCTCTGAAGTACAGCTTCAAGGCTCCAGTGATGATGTTGATGTCTTCGTACACATTGGCTGAGATGTCTGCCTTCTCTCCATCTGACACACACACACACACACAGAGGAAGGGAGGGACTTTGACTGAACATCCACACTGTAGATGTTCTAAACCCAAATTGGCAGAGAGGTAAAGGGAGACAATGAATGAGAGAGAAAGAGAAAGAACAGAGAGATAGCGAGGGAGAGGAGAAAAGACAGAAGAGGGTGAGAAAGGGAAAGAGTACGAGACAGAGACATGAGAGAAAAGAATGAGAGAGTGACGGCACCCGCTGACTCACCACGGTCAAAAGCCAGCTTCACATCTTCTATCAGCTCACTGAACCCTGATATCCTGTACAGACCCTCTGACTCCACCCCTGGGGAAGGACAGAGACTGTTAACCTGCCGTTCCCATTACAGATCATGCTAAGACAGACAGCAGCTGGCGCCATGTTTGTTTCCAGACTATAGACTTCTCCAAAACCGCCTCCCCCTACCAGACAGCTGTCGGTGGGAGCTTGTTTTCCAGGTTATAGACTCACCCCGGGCCTCTATCTCTTGAATGCACATGTCCACCACCATGGGCCTCTTGGTGTTGTGGGCCTTGACCAGCGTGGTGAGGTCACAGCTGTACACCTTCTTCACATGCTTCAGGTCGGGCTGGCAGTCGTTGGGGACCATCTTGGAACACTGCTTGTGGACGTTCAAGCCGCAGTCTAGGCAAAGGGGAGTACGAGCATGAGTTGCTTTATCTTTCTGTCTTTCACACGGTCCCAAAAAACATAGATGCACACAAGCCAAACACTGTTGCCGTGAGATGGTCTGGCTGTGTTCACTGACCCATGGGGCAATGTAGCATGTCATGAAATGTGTCATGATTTTAAGTACATCTGAGTGAGTCAGGCCAAGGCTGAAGCCATTTGCATGGGTAACCACTTGGCAAGACGCCTGGTACTAGTTTGAAAAGGCTACGGTAAACTTAAGCAGTGTAGGCTTAAAAAAAAAAAGGGGGGGGGGGGGGCTACCAACAGACAGTTTCTTACCTGCACACTTGACTCCCTGAGCGATCAGCCCCCACATGAAGTTGGCACAGTACTCACACCAGTGGGGCCCTCGGAAGGTGTGCACCTGGTCGTGACAGGACATGGGTTGGTTGAAGAGCAGAGGGTGAGGGAGGGACGGTAAAAAGACAAACAGGGTTGACGGCAGGAGGTGAGGAGAGAGAGAGGAAGACAGGTTCGAGGTATATAAAAGGCAGAAACAAATGGGGGGTGGGGGAGGTTGTAGGACAGTCAAAGGAAAGCTAGAAGCAAGGAGAGATAGAGGGAGAGGAAAGGAAGAGAGAATACAAGAGAGAGGAAAGGCCAAGAGAGAGGCTAGACAGGTTGTAGGAGGGATGTTGTGTACGCCGTCTTACCTTGAAGTTGTGGACTTTCTCATATTTGGCCATGAGCTCGCTCTCCCTCAGCGTGGCGCGTCTCACCAGCGACGTCAGCTGGGAATGTCATGGCAGAATTACAACCCGTGATATGGTTACGTGCTGAAATGAACTTATGATTATTAACATGTGTTATTCCCTTTGCACAATGTCGAAACATGTTCCATTTCTGTAGGCCCCTCGGAGTCAGACGGAAAGGTCAGCTCAGGTTTTGGGGAGCAGAGACTGATATTGAACACACAAAGTAGAACGTAACCACATTCTCGTGGGCGACTGATACCCACAACAGGATGCAGCTGCATCTGTTTACGTGAGAAAGGGACACTAGAGAGAGTTAAAGACGTACAAAGTACATTTTACCCAAACTGAACGGTAGTTTACTTTTGTGAAATTCCCTGGACACTTAGCTGGGGGAGGGTGGGAATCAACTCATTCATGCTGAGGGAGGGGGGAAATTCACTCATTTATGCCTATAAATATTGTGACCAAGCTGAAGATGTTAGCTCATATATTTTCCTGTATCCTGCTTGAAGCTTCAATAAACCATCAATGCCTTCATTTCAAAGAGCTCCGGAACTCTGTGTCTTCTCTATGATCAATAGACCTTCTGAATTTGCCACAACATGAACAAACACACTAGTAACAGTCTCACTGGCTGCTAGAAAGTAAGTGACAAACTGTGTGGCACTGTATTGGGTTTGCAGGCAGGAAATTGATCCTGACCACTTCCTCTCTACAGCTAAAACCACTGTGGCACCCCATCCTTCGAACTAGGGCTGGGCGGTATGGCCTAAAATATATCACGGTATAATTCTGTTGCATGGACGGAAACGTTATATGTCACAATATATTTGCTTTTCTATTACTTATTTCTAGTCCATTCGTTTGAAAAGAATGCAATCCGCACCGCTGCGGCTAATCTACCGCACCTGGACAGATTTCAATGGGGTATGGCAGGTGTGTCGCATGAGTTGAATTTTTCTAACTTTTGCAGTGCTTTGCCATGGAAGATGAGCTAAAGTGTAGCTCATGTCCTTTCCCCTCCCTCCCTCACCCTCTCGTCTGTGGCGTCTCCCCCTTGCGCAGGACAATCGGGTGTGTCGGGGGGTTTCAGGGTGGGGTCCGGCCTCCTCAGGCTACCCTCCAGGCTCTGGTTCAGGGTTGTGTAGCCCACATGTTCATAGATGGGGTTGATGGTCATCTTGGCAATGTACTCTGCAGCCTAGGATGGACACACACAAACACACACGGGTCATCAGTTGGTTGATTAATTCATGAATTGACTTGTTGGCTGATTGGCTAACTTGTGGATGTATTTATCAGTTGACTGAATGTGTTGTTTGGCAGTGACTGACTGATGCGCAGTGTGACTGACTGATACCTTGGTCTCTATGTAGAGGGTTATGAGTCCATCTGTCACCAGGTCATGGATGGACTCAAACCTCTTCTCCCCCACAAAGTGTTTTCCATCGTGGTACAAGCGGAAGTTCCTGGTCTGGTTCCCAAATCTGGCAGACCACACAAAAAGGGAAGGAAGAAAAGCTGTTGTACTGTGTGTGTGTGTGTGTGTGTGTGTGTGTGTGTGTGTGCGTGCGTGCAGTGGCGGCTGGTAAAAATTATTACAGGATCTGGGCGGACCAATGAAATTGCCAGGGCGGGCTTTATACGATGATGGACAGATGATCAACAGTAACGTAATCACAAACGTCACGAAAGAGCCCTTGGGTTGAATTCGTTTTCAACAAACAACATATTACGTTGCTCTGATTGGTTGTAGGTCTATCCAATTGAGCGAAGAGGCATTTGTTTTACGAGTTCGGTTGAAACAAGCCCCATAGTCAAAGCCCAATGGAGAGTTTTCAGACTCATATTCTGACTAGAATAATGAGTATGACAACGTCAGGCTTGTTCTAATCCACTTTTTCATTGTGTTTCCTCACTCCAATCCGGTGAACTTCGTCCAGTTGCATAGCAAACTTGTCTCGGCCTGGCATGGCTAGCTTGATTGTATTCTCCATGTGTGCCTTTGTGCACTTGTTTTGTTTTCTAAGATAAATGTTTAATGTCCTTAACTCCTGTAACAGTCCATGCTGTATCTGTTCCGCATGTTATAAAAAGCAAGCACGGGCAGCAAAATAAGGCATTGACATGACTGCATCCAGCTAGCCAGGCTTTTCTGTTGTAGCTTACCAATCAAAAGAGAAACCTCTTGTGTATGATCTAGCTCTACCCTTTTTGCTCGCCTGTTGCGTAATTTTGATGTCAGGTTGATCTGGGCCAAACTCTTTCGTTTTTATTTTCTCCACTAAAGTTCTCCTCTTAAAAGGATTTTGGAGAGGATATCTGACAAACATCACAGAATCATGCCCCCCAGGCAGTAACTCCAATAACACTGTTTATATAAATGAATCTGAATCTGTCAATGTTTTCTACAGAGCAATACATGACACCACTACCTCACAACAGGCTGCCTCATATAATAGTATGGCATGCACCTATAATCCTATTCCAGTTTTAATCTCTACCCAACGCATAGTTAAAAACAAAGGCCATAGATACAATAGTAACAATAGAAGCCCAGCAAATATTATATCTATACCCTGGCATATTCCTCCTTCCTGTGAGCCTCTATATCCAGAATATATTTCAATGGCAATACTAAATATTAGGTCACTTTCAGGCAAAACATTTCTCATAACGATCTTAGATGTGAACGTAAATTAGACGAAATTAGATGTTTTTAACAGAAACTTGGCAAAACAAAAATGGGTCTGCAGCTCTTGTTGAAGTGTCCCCTCCCAATTATAGCTTTTTTCAGTCCATTAGAACTGGTAAAAAAAGGGGGCGGGACAGCCACCATAACCACGGATGAAGAAGAAGAAGCCAGGGATTTTGTGAATTTCTTAAATTCCATGGACTTTACACAACACATCTCTGAGCGATAATTTCAGTGCCCTTTAGGCATCATTTTAAGGACGCTGATTGGCTAAATATGTGTTTCTTGTTAGCGACGGTCAGCAATTCACCTATCGCCAGCAGGTTGATAGGCGTTTCGATAAGCAATTTTTCTAGCGCCCCAGATGTTGAGCATGAGGTAAATTGATCCCAAAACAGAATTTTTGTATATATATATATACAAAACACATTATTGTGTATTTCTTAACAGTCATGCTTAAAATGAGTAGTTATTGTTTAGAAAATGTATTACATGAAAAACAAAAATCTACAACACTTTTCACCAGGGAGGGGGGCGCCCGAGCACCCTCTATTGACCAGCCGCCACTGTGTGTGTGTGTGTGTGTGTAAACTAGGGATGGGCATTCAATTAAATTGTCTTAATCGATTGTTGGGAGAATTAACGATCAATTTTCGATTAATCAGTAAAAATGTTATATTAATATTCACTATTTAAAGGCTATATCAAAATGCAGTGAAAATAGAAAAAACACAACGTGTTTCCACATTGACATCTGTATTACAAGAAGAACAACTATTTCTGTAACTCCTAGAAGTGGAGCCTACAGCTAGAAGCCGGTGCTCAAACACAACTGACCCTCGTTTTTTTCCATCTAATTAACAAATCTTCATAAAAACCGTCGCCCTCAATAATACTTAAGGGTAGCATATCCATCTCGATAGACTTGCAGATCCGTTGGGTAATTTTCTCTGCTCGTTGTGCATCGCAGCTCCTCTGTGCTAACACCGAGAGCAGGATGCACCGCCACTAACCAGGGTCGGATGTACGTTCTTCAAGGGGTACATCATTTGAGTCGTGGAGTAGTTGTATTTATACTCAGCTTTGCAGTGTTGGCAGTCAACAAAGTAATTTTTACCTCAAAATGGTCTCACGCTACACTTCGCCGTGACCTCTTATATGTTTACTTTTGAAATACATGGAAACTCGCCGGTAACTGAGTAGGCTTGTGGTGTTTTTTTCCTCCAAACGTTGGCTTCGTTTGGTAAAATGTTTAAATCCTGCCACATAGCGAAATCCATTGCATTCCTTCAAGACTCACACTATGCAACGGAACGCGCATTAGTTTTATCGATGAACAAATCATGTAATCGACAAAATTATTATTGATCGATAATCGATCGTCGATTAATTATGCCCATCACTAGTGTAAACACAACAGGGCAGTGTATGTGTGTACCGTAGGGCCAGTGTGTAGGTTCCAGGTTGTCGTTGGCTCTCTCTGATGAGGTAGCTCCCCTCTGCAACGCTGAGCAGTTGGTCTGCCTCCTCTCTGGAAATCATACCATGGTACCTGGGGGGCACAAACACACACATTTGTTTATTGCAACCAGGAGGTGCAGTAATGGGCACTTCAGTTGACTATGAGTACCAGTCTAGTAATTGGTATTGCTGTTTTCCTGTGTTGTCCTGAGTAACAGTATGTAGTTCTGTGTATTGCAGTCTGTTACTGTGTAGTACTCCATTCTGGCGTTTTATTGTGTAGTACTCTGTAGTACTGAATAATACTGGTTAATGAAGTGCTGACTCACTCTCTGCCATAGTGCTTGGGTCTGCTGTCCACCTGGAAGTGAATAAGAACATCAGAACTTCTAACATCTAGACAGAGAGCGCAAAAGAGATATAAGACAGACAGACGAGAAAGCGAGAGAGAGAAAGAGAGACAGACAAGAGAGAGAGATCTCACCTCACAGGTGCATGTGACTCTACGAGGGTGGGGGGCCTCTTGCTGGAGCTGGTAAACTGGTGCAGCACACACACGCAAACACACACACACACATATACATAATCAGCATATTTAGATCAGCACCAACTTTACACTCCAGTTCATAATTAAGGGTCAATGTAATCACCGGGGTGCTAGTGGGGTTTAAATGTGTTTATACTTACGGTAGGACTTCCAGACAGGCGGCCTGTACTCATCATGGTCTGAGGGGAAACACAGGATGTGACATAAATAATCATAGAATACATGGGATCAGGCATTATCACACAAACACACAGATTGTGAAATTCTATAGAACCTTAAAATGAATATGGCAAATCATGAACCTCCTTTATCATGGGTGAAACTCCTAGAGAACCTAGTGCATTAGTTCATAGGTCTTGAGGATGACAGAGAGATGCTTGTGAAGTTCAGCTCCAGCTGTCTGCTAACTAGACTAGCTCTGATGGAGATGCTGCCTGTCAGTCAGTCAGTCAGTCGAGCTGTTTCCAGTATATTCTGTTTTGGGGCTATATCTACAGCACACTGGTTCTGTTCTCTGCTTCCTGCAAATGACATACTGTACTCTTCCACCCTCTATTTAAAATATTCGTTGACTCTTAATGCTCTCTCTCAGACAGTGATGTGCGGGACCCCCCTTCCTCTGATATGTTGGATTACATTTCTTTATGTTTAGTAAAATAAGTTAACTTGACGTTGTTGTCAACAGCTATTTAATACCGTTCCCACAATAATAACGTTTTCTAGGTATTCTACCAGTTAGCCAAGCTAGTGAGACCACACACAAACAACTCTAATGTACTTACCGAACACATTTAGAGCCATATTCCCAGGGCTGATTCACAATTGCGTATTTGCTTACTATCTCCACCAATAAAACGTTTTTACTCTGGATGAAAAGAACAAATGGACGCAGATAACATTGACAATACATTATAATGCATGCTCAGAGAAATGTAAATCCCGTCCAATGTAGGCTATACATAGAAGCCACATTTCATGTTTGGTTACAAAGGTTAACGGTGAGATTTAATTTAATTCATACTGTTACCTGTACTTAGCTAGCAAACGTTAGCTGGTTATTAACACACACGCAGACAAAGAGACTAGGTGCGGTGCACAAAAGCATAACCATTGACAGAGACATATTGAATAAAAGGTGAATAGGGATTCTGTTAATATGTCGTGCACGTAAACACGTTAATACTCACACCACATTGAGAACATCAAATAACATCCAGAACACTACGCTGTCCAACTCCAAGTAGCCATCTTGCATCGTCACGTGACTAGTATCCTGCCCTCCAGTCGCCACTCTGGCACTAGACGGTGTTGGTGTCACCATGGTTACAATGTTGGGTGCGGGAGGGGGTGTCCTCGCTCCTCGGATGAGGGGACAAAGTCTGGCAGTAAAACAAGTCAAAGCACTATTCAATCAAACAAGTTAATGCTTAATGCATACTAATTCAGAGCTGCCAACTTTTCCAAAAACCTTGGCGTGAGATTTGGTGAGAACTATAGCTAGTGCTTAGTGTACATGATAAAGTTGGTGGCACACACAGATTCCTGAAATTATTGATAGATAAGTGTGCCCTTGATGCAGCTAGTGATAAGTTATTCTCAGTGGTTTTGGAACCTATGCTTATATTTCTCATCTCTGAGTAGGCTACTTGTTGAACCTCATTTACTTGAGTCACTTATGCGCATCATAAAAGCAATCAATAATTTCTCAGTAGGGGCCTATTTTAAACAAATTGCCAATAGTTTTAGATATGTTGACTTGAGTTAATAGAATTATACTCTCGAACCTGGCTCAAACTAGCCTACTATCTTATTCATAGAAGAATTTTTGCAGATTTTTCTACATTTGAAACCAATCTGAAATGGGTAAACTAGCACCATGTAGCCTATGTGCGTATAGCCTACGCCAAGAACAGTTGCCTGGAACTGAGCTCGTCGGTACGAACAGGGCACAAGCACAAAAGGAACATATCCGATCGCCAATTTCCCTGCGACTGAGCACAGGGAGAAAGGGCTTGATAATCTGCCATGATGTAGCCAGTTTTGTACATGGTTGCACACACATAGCCTACATAAAATGTTGTTTATAGAGTTTATTCCCGTTATTTTAAGAAGATTTTAAAATGTTGTAATGAACGTTTTTACGTTCATGACATGACAAACGAACATAGGCCTTTATTGCTACTGTCCCTGCTGTTTCTAAAACAAAGACTATAGTCTAGCACCTTGTAGTTTTTCCACCTTGTAGGAAAAATGAGACGTAGGCTACGTGTGCTTATTGGGCATTGTTACAAAGTCTACTCTAGATGGCACATTTGTGAAACATTAGGCCTACCTGTCATGGTTTTTAGGAAAACTGTGAAAAGCGAGACTATGTTGCCTATCGAACTGTTGCAGCTAATTGACGAACATCACTTTCTGATGTTTTTCCACTTCCACTTCGCTTTCATCATGAGTAGGCCTACCCCCGCTCTACGTTTTCACACACATTTTAATAACTATTGCCGAGGCCTACTTCGAATTAAATAGGTCTACAACCACAAATGTTCCACATTGAGCTTTTTTTCTTTGCTGGATTTATAAGCTTCACTACGTCATAGACTGTAATTTCCTGAAAGTCTAATTTCTCCGATTTTGTCACGGGAGATTGTACGACCAATCTTTAGCGAAACGAAGTCTACTGTATTTTTTCACATATGCTTATTGTTGTTCAGATTCATTTTAAACTGAATTTTTGCCTGAAGTGTTGGTAAAAAGGCGAATAGCCTGTTCTTGAGGCAGACTTAGTATCTGAACAGGCTACTAGGCCTAATTATTTGAGACTGAGAGCCTATATAAGTCTGAACAAAAGTTCTCCTGGAGTGAGACAGATCTGACGTTAAGGCGAAGACAACGATGGAAGCCCATGGTATAGTTCAGGTAATGAACTCTGATTAAATCTGAATATGGTAAAATATTCCTGTATAAAATGTAAAATTAGCTTACAATTTAAATGTGAATGGCAGGTAACTCAAGAGAGGCTGGTGAAAATGCACAAACAAAGAGAGACTCTCAGATCACTAATGGGTGAATTTATCCTACATTTACATGCATTCAGTTAGCGGACGCTTTTATCCGAAGTGATGTGCAAATATTTCACCTTCTTGCAAAGTGTAACATCTAAACTGCATAGTGCATAGAAACATATTTTGTTCTCCAGCACAACCTCTGTGGGAGCAGATGCTTCATCTCCACCAAAGGTGTGGCATCGATTCAGGTCTGGCATCTATACACTTGTTGTCAGTCAGCTGAGAGAAGAAAAGTTACATCAGACAAGAACAGTCACCAGATCTAGGAGGCAGCAACATCTATATGAGGCAGGAAGCTCATAGAGCTCAGTGATGTAGAAAGAGAGAACAAGGATCATCACAGAAGGTGATACAGAGTAGAACAACACACAAAAACAGTTCATATGTCCCCAGCCAGATATGTGCCCCCCTTATCTACAGTAAATCCATAAATGGAGGAACTCGAAATTATCATAAAACTGTAGTGTAAATGATGACAGTCTAGATGTAGGGTAACACAGATGTAATAGTTTTAGAAAATGTGTTGTAAGCAGAAAGTGGGTTTCATAACTGCAGTACACAATTAAACAGACAGATTATGCTAAATTAATTAAAAAGAAGAAAATCCTCGTATCCATATTACTATCCATCCATCTAGATTTTAGTGTGAGGAATAAGCCAAGTGCGATCTAGCTCCATTACATAAGAGAGGCAGCAGACATCTCTTTGGCTGATATCTCCAAAACTCCAAAAAGCAGCTGTGCAACTGTGGCTCCCTCTGCTGGGGGAGTCGGGAGCTCCACCCCTCCCTCAAAGTGGGGCGTTCCCACGTGCCGGGGACTGATCAGACCCTGATGACCTGAGGGTTTTTTAGGAGGGAGAGCCACAGTTAGGTGGTGTGGGGGGTTGAAAGAGGATTAGGAGTTAATTGCCAAGAAGACGCACCGTATATGTTTTTTTTGAGGACCAACCAACCTGAGCCGTAGTTAACCTTTGTGAGTTTAGAACATTGTTTTGTTAATTCCGAAGACCTTTAATAAACCCCTTGTTTATGTTCGAACTCAGTGTCCTCGCACTACTTTGAGCTGTCCCGCTAGAAACATCTCACCCATCAGACTGTATGTGCTTGACTTCTATCTGTCCAAGATGTCCTATCCTAGACTGTCTGTTATAGACAATGAGGTAACACAGTGAGAGTGACAGGTTACTGTGTTTCAGGAGAGGGGCGTGAGGTGCTGTCTGTGGCTCATGTTACTGGAGGCAGCATGGAGCTTGAGCCTCCACTGAGGGTGACAGACTCTCATGTGGTGGTGGATGTGACAGACCTGTCCCTGTGGGGCCTGGTCAGGTGGTTTCTACCCTCCCTCACCATCAAGTGCCAAGGTCTCCTCTTCCTCCAGCAGCTGAGCCCCATGTATACCATCCTCAATGTGATGGTTCTGCCCAGCAACGTGCCTCTCTCTGAGGTAAACCAGACATCCCTGCTTCACATCCACAGTGACCTGCTGGAATCATGGAATGCTGAGCTTACCATGATAGTCTTCAGGGAAGATAATAGCCTCCTCTGTCTGGTTTGCAGGTGAGGGAGAAACAGAAGGAAACCACCTACCTGCTTGTCAGTTCTGACTGCCGGCTAGCTAAGGGGGAAAGATACAGTCTCACCTGTCATCTGAAAGAGACACCCAGGATACAACCAAAGGTAGGTGACTCATTGGGTCACACTAGTTCCAACAATGTGGTTTCAGTGTTGTGCTACAGTAGATGCTGACTCATGACTGGGTTCATCCCTGTTCCAGTGTGTTGTGATGGACTGGAACTACGGACCCAACTACCACCCCACCTTCCAGGTGTTCCTGCCCCCTGTCACACAGGAGGTGGAGCTCATCCTGTTGGAAAAGAGGCTGGAGGGGGTGGAGGTGTGGTCAGGGCTGGTCCCACTGACAGGTAACACCAGCACCACCAATTCAATGCATTTGTAAAACAATTTTTGTTGGTTAGTAGGGTTTTTGTCATAACATGACAAAGGTGAATGAGTGTCTGAGGTGGATCATTAGTCTGTTAGCTGATTCTGCTGCTCTGGACTGTTTCTCCTTTAGAATGCACTGATGATGTCACTGACTGGTTGCAGGTGCTGCTGTCACCAGGGCGATGTCAGAGGGACTGTCTGAGCGCGCTCAGAGTGAACGTGCGGAGCAGCAGCTGAAGGCTGTGAGGTCAGAGTTTGTGAGGCGTGTGTCGGTCCCCGTGCTGAACAGCCTATTGGACGGGCTCCGTCAGCATGGAGTCATCACGCAGGAAGAGGAGGAGTCTGTCAAGGCCATCGCTGAGCAGGCAGAGAGCCTGCCACGTCATCAATGCCGTGCTGAACAAAGGAGCTCAAGCCTGCCACATGATGAGTGTTCTTACTTGAGCAGGACTCCTTATTGAGCACAACGCTTGGTCTCAGATAGTGTGGCTGTGGGGGGGATGTCTGGACACCATTTGTGCATAAAAACAGGGATGTATAATGTTAATCACACTCAGAAGATCAGCCATTGCCTTATCTGTTCATATGATGTCTTATTTTCCACTCAGGTAAATCCTACTGTAACTCTGTAAAGTCTGCAATGATCTGAGCAAACTCAAGCCTTTCATCAGCAATCCAGTTAGCTCTCCCACTCTGTATTCAATTGTTTTTTCAATGCAAGAAATGTGTAACTAAGAAATATGATCCACAACAAAGGCATTCTAAACTATTTTCTTTGAATCTGACTTCAATCAGGTTCTTCAGAGTGCATCAGGTTAGTGTGCCCAGGCAGAGTACACCAGAAAGCTTGCAGACAAATTGAATAGGTGAAACTGTTTGATTAATGAAAATGTTTACATGGGACGCCTGCAAAGTATGGTCTAGCCCTCTCACACAGTGCCATACACAACATCCAAAAGGGAATGAAACCTGTGTTTATAGTTAGCTTGGCACTGGTACTATATTGGAGATCTATGTGCCTCATCCAGTGATCCTCCATCAGTGCTTCTGCTGAGACGTTTGGTCCACCTATCAAGGATCTGATGCCAAGACTCAACTGGAAACTGTCACTAGTTGTTCACATGCGCTTACAACCATACCCCAATACAGCACTACTACACGTATTAAATAGTGAAATACATGTACTTTAATTCTGTAATTGATTACATTTTACAATACATGTTTTTTCTTTTGTCGGCTGTCAACAAAAAAAATAGGAAAATGTACAATGTTGTGACACCACTCAACACGGAACGAGTTTGGTTGCCGGAGTAAAATGAGTCGTCACTTCTATAGGCCCAGGGTCATGATGTTCATCTGCAGAGGCTGAGCTGTTTACATGGCGAAGAGGATAAGGAACGCCACCATGAGACAGAAGAGACCCATGGCCTCAGACAGAGCGAACCCCAGGATGGCATAGGAGAACAGCTGCTGCTTCAGGGAGGGGTTCCTGGGGAGGGAGGTGTGTATTAGAGACAGCCACCTTACAGTTCATCAACCTGCTCCTGCTAACCCTCCCACTGCAAACAATCACCCCTTTCCTGTTGCTGCAAACCCTCATTACTTTGGTTTATTTTGCTACTGTATCACTGAACAGTTCCAGTAATGTGACATACAAATATTTAAGAACAAACTGAACCCTCCTGGTGGTGCTGGTTGAGAAGGGGGTGGTTACCTGGCATAGCCTATGATGAGAGAACCAAACACTGTTCCGATTCCAGCCCCGGATCCGGCCACTCCAACTGTGGCGGCGCCAGCGCCAATGAACTTGGCAGCAGTGTCAATGTCTCGGCTCACAGCACTGGTCTGGAAACCTCTAAGCGCAACCTGGGACATGTAGCTCTGTGGCAGGAGGGCTGCATCGGACTGCAAAACAAACGTCCAAAGTCAGACTTCACCTTTGGACTGTACTGTAATGGAAGATCTGAAAGAACCTAGATAGTAGCAATCACAGCAGCCAGACAATGATACAGGCAGACAGGCTGGGAGAGAAAGACACGCAGGAAGTCAGAAGCTCACAAGAGTGACAGGCACAGAGACACAGACAAAGACAACCACATAGGCAGAAAGACTGAAAGCAGGCTTGTAAATAAGGGACAGAAACACTGGCAAACACAAGAGACGGACAGACACTTACCTCTCCTGTCCTGGCATCTGGCCTTGATAGGACTGATGCAGACAGGGGCCTGTACAGTGCCCTGGATCCAGCACGAACCTGTGTGCACAAAGACATTCATACACAGTTGAAATGTGGCAGTCACTACGTTTACATTGCTTAAGAACCTGTGATATAATCAAGTTGCCTGCACTGAGACCTTTTTCCCGACATGATTAAAAACATGAAGTGGACGGTCAAGGTGAAAGCAGCCGTTCTACGGGGCAGGTCAACGCTGAGAGCTTGGGCTTCCACCGTATTGGACCTAGTGGGCGGGCCCTCCTACATGCTCACGGTTAGCTACCAGCTAGGACATTTAGAGGAGAATGGATACCCAACACCGTTGGACAAAATCGTTTAAATGCATGGATATCTGTGCCGTCAAGTCGTACATCTATGCTAAAATGTGCCTTAATGCATTTTACCAATGTCGTCGGTCAACTACTCAGCTTAAGCCGGCCAAATCACTTAAAAAAGGGCTACAATCCGGGCCCAATACAATCATCACATCAAACAGGGAAAGCTTGTAGTAACGATTGATGTTGATGAGACCACAACGCTAGCTGCCTATTTATTTAGTCATAAATAAATCTGTATCCAAGCACAACGGTTGATCGTGTGATTTTTCATAATGACCTTGAAATGGGAGAGAAAGCTCAATAGCCAACCAGCTATCTAGCTAGCTACCAGCTGCAACCTAGCTAGCGCTTAGCTTACTACGATTACTAGATAGTAATATGCAGACAAGGTGACAGTATCAGTTTGTGAATTGGACAGGTCGAATACAGTTCAGCATGCACACTGTAGGCTACATTGTATGTACTTATTCATTTAGCCTCCCAGAGAACAAGCAATATACGCAATGGCAGAATTCAGTAGGGCCCTCAACTAAGGTTTGACCGTAATAGCTAGCTAGAAAAGCTATCCACATTAAAACAATTTTGACATTTCAACTCACCAGTGCAGGCGTGGAGACGAACTTCGCACAGGCGTACATATTGGTTTAATACGTTGACTGATACAATCAACTCGGAAACTGGCACCTGTATTGGTCTCTGTAGAGGAGAGAGAGCAGTTTAAGGTCAATAGATTTCAGTGCTAAATCACAGAAGCAGCCTTTCAATAACTTGTATATATATGCAAAACAGCAGTCTTTACATATGCTGTATGGCAGTATTGCAGCGATAGCTACCCAGACAGAGGATGATAAGCGATTATTAAATTGAGAGAACACAGATCTCCATTTGCATCCCCTTCACTCACCGGCTGCAGAGGTCGTACCGCTGAAATGCAACTGCGCATGCCCTTTCCAAGCAGTAGATTCGAATCCCGGATGCTCGCTTTTACGGCAAAGGTCAATTAAAACTTCAATGGAAAGTTATTTATCATTACGTCAAGCATTCAGTTATACAAATACTCTGAAGTTGTGTAGTCATTGACATAGGCTAAATGGTAACAATTGTAATCGGCCTATTAAATAAAACATGCTCTAGTCCCGGCCTTACACAGCCACAGAAAAAGACACAGAACACAGGAGAGGCTGTTTTTATTTTATCTATCATATCAATTCATAATATTGTCCTCATTGTATGTCTGATTAATTAGAGTATTTTTTACAATACAATTAAAGCTACGTTAACTGTATACATTTCACATACAGGGGGCAGCAGAAGACTTTTCATTCATCGTCTCCCTCCCAAGTATCACTGGAAATCTCCCATTCTACTTAACTGGGCCTACCTATCGAGTTTAGTGTGTGCTACCGGGAACAGAACGGCATTGACAGCGGACGGGATTTGATCCGGTGTCTTCAGTCGTGTCCGCCTCCTCGCTCCACTGGGCCGTCAGTCTTTCTGCGTTAATAAGGCTCTAATGGGAGGTGCGACCAGGGCAGAGAGCCGCTTGTCAATCGCAAAAGCCAGCTTGTCTGCAGAGCCGCTGACAAGGGGCTTGTCTCACATCAAAGCTTTGCCAGTTACATCATGCAGAAAGAGAGAGAGAAAAAGAACTATAAAGCATATGTGAGGGGAGATAATGAAAGAGTATAAGTAAAAGAGGGTGTACAAAGAAAGAGAAAGAAATCGAGTATGTGAGAGAGATCGTGTCTCCTATCAAGATGTTGTCATCTACAGGAGGGCAGCTGAGAAGGGTAAAGGACTTGACCTAATCCCTCTGTTAACATTTAGACAGCTAGACATCTCTCAACTGATCTGTTCCACCTGCCTAGCCTCACTCTCTCCCCCTGCCAGAAGTGTGTGTCTTGCTAATATATATTCTCTTTTCTCCAGTGTTGACTGTTGTGCATATTGTGGAGATCTTGGGCCAGGAGGTGTGCTTATGTGTGTTTCTGTGAGCATATACCAGTCATGGCAGGCAACCTAAGTCAGAGGCTTCTCTCAGTCTGTCATTAGAGGAGAAAAGGAGGTAAAAGGAATAGTGAGAAGAATGGAATAAGAGAGCAAAGTGGAAATTCCTTTCTGAGCCCGTAGCTCCTAGTTCTCGACCCAAAGGTCCCTTTGCAGCATTGTGAGTAAGTGGCTTCCTATCTCAATGGCTGCTTCCTGTGAAGAGATGTTGAGTCTAGGAGGGGTGTGGCAATTAACCCATAGAATCACCATCTGTAGCCACAGCTGCTCTGTCTTTCTACTGTACGATGTGCCTGTGTGTGCGAGCCTCTCGTTGGAACATGTGCATGTTGGTGCATGTCCCTAGTCTCATTACCAGGTTACACGCGAGTGGGAACATATTGCGATCTGAACCACACCAGTGAACACTCCGCGAAGCGGTTACCCCAGAGAGCTTGTACTCCTCCTAAGATCACTGGTTCATATAGGGGGGCTTACCTGGTGGAGACAACCTACTCCAGCTGCAGACAGGAGTGGAGGGAAGGATTGGAGAGAGATTTAAATGGGTGTCTCCAGACATGACAGGCATGCCACCCAAGGTGAAGGGATCCAAGGCATGGACACTGGTTTCAGTTTAAAACTTTAATTGGCGTGCCATGCACACACAAAATACAGGGACGTTTGCTGTAATTGGGCATTCGAGCTGCTTTGACACATTACAACCAGATTTTCTTTTACAGATCATAGGCAGAGGACGAGAGGTGTAAACTGTACCTTAAAAAAGCATAAATAAATGATTAAACACTGATGTCCTCTTGTTTCTAGTTTCCTCATGTAAACACACACACACACACACTGGGCTTATCTAGGCTGAAGAGTAGCCATAACAATCCTTACAGAAAGGCACAACAGTACTGCCACACACACAATGAGCGTAGTCCAGAACCGTACACGCACACACACACACACACACACACACACACACACACACACACACACACACACACACACACACACACACACACACACACACACACACACACACACACACACACACACAGGGAGAGAGAGAGTGGACGGGGGGGGGGGGAGCAGTGCATCTCCACATATAATGGAGGTTTGTAACACAGAGATGCAGGGAAAAACCCCTTAATAATCAAGTCCAAAAGGTATGCTTACAAAGGAACAATCTTGGTCATCTATGCAGATTTAGTGCAACTAGAAAGAAAATACAGAATCAAATCACAAGCCCAAAGTATAATCTCTAGCCAACAAGAGAATTTAAATATTGAATGAATTCAAGCTGTAAAAAGACCAGTCAACAAGCAGGCTATGCAGAGCACAGACAGGAATAGGAAGTCTTCCAGACAGGAATGGGGTGTTCAGCTGAGGTCCTCTACTACATCTTGCTGGGGTGGGTGTAGTTCCTCCTCCTGCCTCCAGGTGGCGCCATGCTCGTTCTCAGGAGGCTCCAGCTGCTCTGGCTCCTCTAGCTGGGACAACTCCTCTTCTCCCAGCAATGAGGCCTCAGCCTGGGGCTTGGCTTCCTCTGACGGACCCTCACACTCCCTCTCATCTACACATATGAACACACACACACACGCACACACAACATCAGGTCAATCAATACACCAATGAGAGAGAGAAAAGACAAATAGAAAACTATAGGAAGGAGGTTTTAAAAGATAGAAGATTACACAATCAGCAGCATGCTCAGTGGAATAAGGAATAAAAGCAATCAAAATTCATTTTTTTCTTGATTTCCCAGGGATCAACAATCACCACTTATGGTTAGTGGGATCAAATAGCACAATTTCACACGCACTTGGTTAGGGAACCATAATCTGGTTGGTAAAAAAAAAAAACATGCCAGTTGATTTGACAACCCTGAGCTTAGAGGATGGTGATTGGCAGATGGTCTATGAGCATAGACCGAAGTGGCGGAGAAGTGGGCTAATGATACAGCTCAGCGACCAGTCCAGCTAGCTGATTAGCAGTAGCCAGCTTGCTTGGCTAGATGTATGAAGCAGCAGCAGCTATGTAGCCTGGCTAACTGGCTTGTTAGAGGTAGCTAGATGGCCTGACCAGCTTGTGGACTGGTCAGTCCTGGACCAGAAGAGGGGGGCTGCTGGTAGAGGTTGTGTAGTGACCCAAACTGAGCTTGGGTAGAACCTTGGTTCTGACAGTTCTCCAGGTTCAGAAGGGGGAGGCTTGAATGGACTGAACTCCAAGGGGCAGGGGCTAGGGGAGCACAGCTTCTGTGACTCTCAACAGCTACACAAACAACAGCAACAACAGATTAAGCCATGGTTACTGATCAAAAATACGTAAAGCGTACACACACACACAGTGTACACACAACATGGAGCACTGCGCTATGACACATTTTAGGGTTATGAAATGAGAGCTAACTAGGTTGCTAAAGAACAGCTAATTTGCTAACACACACGTGTACATCACAACATAACCCATCAGAGCGAGAGGAAACACTGAACCACCGTACCTCCAGAGGGGGGGGCACTGTCATCCGTGTTGGCTCCAGAACCAGCTGCGGGCCCTGGGGAGGGAGACTCTGAGCGCAGCCTCCTCTCAAAGCTGAACTCTGGGAGACGGGGAGCCTGGGGGCGGGTCTTCCTGGCTGGGTTTAGAGTGTAGCAGTAGGCACACCTAAATGCTGACAGAGCAAGACAGAGATTGGGCGGGAGACAGTTGAAGAGATCAAGTCGGAAAGTGATGAAGAGCGAGTCCGTTTTGAGAGAAAGACAAACGGTTAAAGAGTGAGAGGCAGAGAGGGAAATACATAGTGACAGTTATTAGCAAATGTGTGCTAAATCAATGTATTCATTTAGCGTACTTTTATCCAAAGCCACTCAGTACGGGAAGAGGGTTTTTAAAACTATAGTTGTACAGTTAACTGACCATCAGAAAGGACTCTCCACATCAAGCCAAGGTACTGTAGATGCATTGATTTTGTAGCACCAGAGAGGCATCTTACCCAAGTACTCAAACTCCTCCTTCAGAGCCATGCCGTTGTGGGAAAAACACTGCTGACAGATCAGGGCATACCTGGGGGTATAGAGACAGATGATGACCTGGTGTCCCCTCCTTCTCCTGAAGGGGAGGTACTGTCCCTACCCCTGATGTTACGTAGGTGGCCCTTGCTCACCGGTTCTGAGGTCCGTCCCCGACTAGGTACTCTATGACACGGTCCACCGTACCTCGTTCCTGTGGCAACACTGGCCTGGCAAGGGGAGGGCCGGGGGGGTGGAAGCCTGCACAAGGGGAAGGGAAACGTCAAGAAGCAATACAGGCTGTATCTTTCATTGACCAGTATGTCTGTGTGTGTCCATACATTCTCCAGAGGTGTTGTTTAGAGGTGCTTGGAGGTTTGTGCCCCCTGGGATGGACATGTGTAGAATAAACAAGCTTTAGGACCAGCACAACAGCCACACTCTGTGATCTCACCACTCTGCTTATGCAACAGTCTGCTTATCTAATCCACACCACGAGGGGGATCAACATGTTATTCAAGTGCCTGCATGACTACATCCGAGCTGGAATGTCGGATCACCAGTTGAAAGAGGACTAAAGCTAACAGACTCATTCACTGAGAATTGGAGCTAGGAGGCAGGAGTTAGGAAGCAGGAGGTAGGAGGCAGGGGTTATGAAGTAAGGGCTAGGCCTAGAAGGTGTAAAGGCTGAACTCAACCCTAACAGGCATTGCGGTCAGGGGTCAGGAGTGTCCTCACCCATGCCAGGGATGGAGGTGCCGGGGGTCATGTGGAGAGGGGGTCTCCTTATCAGGTCCTGCTGGGTGGCAGAGAGGCCCCTCTCTGGGGGCCCTCCAGGGGCCGCGTGGAGGGGGGGCCCCGCAGGAGTAGCTCCAGGACCCAGCCCTGGCAGGGGGGTCATGGGTGTCCCCATGACAGGGGGTCTCATGGCCAACCCTCTCTGACGGAGCTCTGAGGGGGATAGGAACTGGTTACCACGGCTCCCTAAATATCATCATCATCGTCGTCTTCATCGATACCAGGCACAGACAGGTGACCGATCTCAAGGCAAGAAAATCAATCACCTCTCTAATTGTTCTCTCTCTAACTGTGTGTGTTTGTTTGTGTGGCATGTGTAATAGGTGTGGTGATTAAGGACTTTACCCTGTCCTGGTCTGGGCGTCATTTGAGGCCTCACAGGTGTAGACTCCATCTCCTGATAGAGGCAACCAGAACATCAACCATTATCTATTCTGACTAGCATTGTAAAGCATTAAAAAGACCCCAAAACAACCACTAGACTTGCTATGGTCTCTACAAGGTCAAATTCTAAAAAAGAAAAGGTGAGACTGAGAGAAGTTGGCACTCACTGCTCTCTTCTTGGCCTCTGGGTCAAACCTCTCCAGGATCAGCTTGGCGTTCTTGTACGTTTCCTTCTCCATCACCTCCTCCAGCTGGGATTTTTAAGATCGGGAGAGGTTAGTTTCACCTGACATGGAAAGCTGGCTATTGCAACACTCATCACACCCACACATACTTACGGTCTTTCTCTTCTCAACTTTCAAATCTTCTAGCTTGTCATCTGAAACACAGTTGATGAGACAATATAACTATACAGAGAGACATTCCCAGGCCAGTCGCAGAGAGAGACAGACAAACAGGCGTTCAGAATGTGAACAGTGCCAGATGCCGAAAGAAGGCGTGATGTCACACTCGTCACGGTGGGGTCAAGGATGGACGGGAGGAGCCATGCTTACTGTTTCTCTCTGTGCGCTTGGTAAACAGGAAAAGCAGAAGCTTCCTCATGAACCACACTCTGTGTAGACAACCAACAGTTAGCGTTAGCTGGGCATGGGTTGAATGCTTGTAATGGAACATTTCATTGCATTTAGTGTAGATGAAAGAATGAAAGTAAAATCAACTCCCTAGTTTTCCCTCCTTTAAGATGCCTCCCTCTCTCCTTTCCCTTACCCTCCTATCTAGAATATCATCCCACCTTTCACCTCTTCCCAGTGCCGGTCCTAGCACATTTGGAGTCCTAGGCAAGGTTTACCTACCCCGCCCTAGGCGGCTGCCTATGTCGCCTATAGGAAGGACCGGCACTGCCTCTTCCACCCCTCCCTCCCTCTCCTACTCCAGTACCTACAGGATGGGGAAGGTGAGGAGGGGAAGGGCCATCAGGAGCTTTGAGCTCCACTGTTCCGGCAGGTTCCAGCAGTAGACCCAGAGACAGGCCAGCAGGTAGAGCACGGAGGAGTAGAGAAGCAAGCGGCCCACCCACAGCTTCTGCAGGCGCTGGTTTTTGGCTCGAAACTCCTCCAGGTCCTTGATATCCTGTGCAGAGGTGAGACCATTGCTTAGAAAGGCTAATCGCACACAGCCAAACAGCTGAGTGTGTGAAGCAGGTCAGACAGGTAGATATGGGGTAACGGCTTGGTGACTGTTTTCCCAGCCAGGTAGTGAAGGGATGCAGTAATGCAGCCACCACTCACCTTATCCAGGCTCTCCAGCAATTCCACCGTGGTCTGCTTGGTCTTAAGCAACACCAGATACAGTTAGTCATAACAATCAATACCATTATAATCACTTAAACAAATGATTGCTGGGGCTGAAGCCTAATTAAATGTTCATATCAAATTACAACCAATGGGCAATATTTACAACAGACAGTGACTATATAAGGTGAAGCGAAATTCAGCTGTGATCTCAACACAATGTTGGCCAGATCAGCCAGGTCCTAGTCTCATGCCCGCAGCAGGCGATCAGTTGCTGATTGTGGTCAGATCTTAATGGAGTTACCTCTGTTCTAGGGCTAAGGACCAGGTGACCAGGAAGACAGAAAGGAGGCATGTCACAAAAGTGATTAAAGGGCAATGGTGCATACGTACCTTCCACCGGGATAAGAGAGCCCCCATGTCTGCAGACACCCCTACAAGATATCTCCGTTCCCAGGGACTGCCTTCACCGGCGATAGCTAGATCTTAGCTAACTGGAGGCAGTTGAAAACGAGCTTAACATTAGATGAGCGTAGTCAGCTATCAAGCATTTTCTGGCCCTACTTACGATGATAATTAACTTTAGCTAACGGGTTATAAGGACACGAGACAGCTGATGCTGGCTTGCTAGAAGAACAGCTAACAAGCAAGCGAAAATGGCTTTATGTACTGTAGCTGTAGTTAGCACTAGCTACCTTGGCTAGCTATCAATGCTAGCAAATCTCAAACCAAAACTTGGTTAATTAAATTCGCCAAATATTGTTTAATTCCAGATGTACTAGCAGTTTGCGTCTAGATAAATTATGATGCCAGCAAGCCAGTCAGCCAACTCAACATTAGCTACTAGATCACATCACTCACGTCTCAGCTTTAACCGGGTGCCTTGCAGCGAGCGCTTGTGGTAAAATGACGTAGTTTATGCCAGCGTGCCACAGACAACAACACAGAGATTCTCCCAGAGCCCTTTGCGTTGTAGTTTGGGTACAACCCCCTTTTGTGGATTTTAAAGAAGAACATATCTCCACTGATTAACCTTTTTTCTTCTTTTTTTTTACGATGGCAAAAGGATTTGAGTTAAAAATAAATTATATATAGCCTAGCTCAAAGCAATAATCCCCTTTGAATCATGGTTAAATGTGTTGGGTCGAGTTTCAATCTCGCAAGTGGAGCGCTAAAAGCAAGAACCATCAATAGGTGAAATGCTGTTTTTGGATGCTTTTATATAGGCCTTAGTGGTCTCCTAATAATGTATCTGAAGTATCTTTCCCGAAATTCAGCCATGGTGCAAAATTATAGCCGCTACAAGTAGTCCCACAATCAGCTTTCCTCAGAACGCGCTGTTTCTATGTCTGTAGCTTTAAATGCTAATGAGGAGAGGAGGGGCGGCAACATGCGCTAATGTTTACAACGGATGTATCGCAATGGTTCGTAGCCCCCGGCGTTGCTGTAAGATGCCTCGAATTTAGCCATTCTCATCTGATCACCCTGGTTTGCAGAGGTGCACACTCAGTCATTTCAATGTGGAGAAAGGCGGATATCGCGAGCCATAACACCAACAGCAGAACGGTTATCAAATAACAAAGAAGTGTACACTCGCGTTACAGCGTTTGTATTCACACACATACATACTTGATGGCATTTATCTTCACGTTAGCAACAGTAACTCAGCTGTTAGCTGCAGAGCTAATTTTACAGCCATATTCTAAGGGTAGTAAGCTAGGTAACCATATACAGTAAAGCAACAAAATGATCACGTTAGTTACTTACTCATCCAAGGTTCTAAGGAGATTTAGTAATGATCCAGAATTTAATTTCAGCAAGGCCAGATTTGTCTTGGCTCAAGTTGAGGAAACAGTAGTGGCTGAAATGTTTGGCGCAGACATACAACACTTTGGGAAGTTGTGTCGGCGCATTTCCAGCGAAAATACAATTAAGATAGGGGTTGTGCAGAGGCTCCGATGAAGGAACTAAAAAAAGATTTGTGCTTGCATTTGTACATCCAAGCACTGAGCAACTGTTATGCTTCGTTTGTTTGCTCGCCATGATGTATCTCCAGGAAAAACCGATATCGCACTCGCCCTTGCACGGTGGTAGCTCTGTTTCTCATGGGCGGGCCAGATGATCTGGTCGGGCAAAGCAGAGAGAGGGGAGGTAACCTTCCCCCGATCTACGTCACTCGGGGGAGATTTTCAAACAGCGCAATTGAGCCTTCATTTTGTCAAAGGCGGAGAAGAACACGCAGGTCTTGGTTTACACTAATTGAAAATTCTAGCCACTGGGGGACCAAAGGCAGGCTAGGGGAACTCATATTAATGCTAAATAACCTCATAAAATGAAGTTTTCATGTCATGTCACCTTTAAGGCATTATAAATCTAGGTCTCTTGGCCTACTGGAACCGTAAAAAGTTGAACAATATCCATGAAATTGTTGATGAGACACCTCAAGGGTATACCCTTGTGGGGTCCAAAACCTGAAAGGATGCCCAAAGTGGTCCCAAATAGGCTGTATGAAATCTTTCGTTTTAACACAGATATAGAAATGACAATAGTAACCTATAAACAGTGAGTAGGGCTATTAGAGGCAGTTGGCACAGAGTAGCCTCTGTTGTAGCTTACAACTCGTTTCCATTAATATATTGTTCCATCAAACTGTTGTTAGTGTTGGTTTCATCAGGCTATTAAGTTGGATAAGCCATTATTTTTATTTAATGACATTAATCAGCATTTAAAATGCATGCCATTTAAATGGGGACATCGGCAACGGCATCTTCTTTTTCACTTTTACATTGGATGTCTCTGGAAATGACGGGGACGTTCGTTTGACTAAAGTGACATAAATGTTTGATAATTATCATAATTGACAGAGTTGTCTGAAAAAAAATCGAAATGTATGTTTCACAATTTTTTAAGGTTTGCCCAAACTATTGCCTAAACATGAATGGCACGTGCAGTTGAATGTATAGGCTAGCACTACGGGAGAACCTCTAGCTGTTGTCGGTTCTGGCTCACAGTCCGTTAAGTAGGATAAAACATTATTCCAAACACAAGCAACCCGGTCACGCTTACATGAGCACATGTTAGGCTAATAAGCCTATCAATCAAGAGCGAAACTGGCGAGTTTCTGTAAACGGAGAAGAAATGTCAAGAAAGATGCAAAGATATGCAGGCTCCAACGAGTACGCAGTCTCCAACGAGTTTATTGTTTCTAAAAGCTAACTTCGAGCCTATTGGCTTTTGTTTGTCTTTGATTTATTTGACCACTATTCTTCTTTAAATTCCTGAATGAAGAAGCTTTTTTGGCTATTATAACATATTACAATCTAATAATGTAGGCTATTAGCAGTCTGTCGACGCTCTCATACTAGGACTACCAAAACCCGCATATGAAAACTGAAAGAGATGAATCGGCAAAGTGCCTGTAAATTTTAAGGAAATAGACACAATACTCAGGCCTATTCCATTTCTTATTTTCAGACTTAAAATAAATAGCCTGCAATTAATTTATACACACAATATAGGCAACCGTATACCATTTAAAAGATTAACAAATGTGTATTCTAAACAAAATGTGTTTGTGAAAATCATACAATTAAAAGACATTTTAAAGATCCCCACAACCCATACTAACAAGGTTTTTCATTATAGGCTACATGGTGTTTGACAGTCACAATACAATATTATAACAAGTGTAATGGGTGTGTTCAGGCAAACCATTGTTTGTGCATGTTGTGGTGGTCATTTGAAGACTTTCCTTTTGTATCATTGAATGTAAAAGGCCTTTGTTTGGATGAATCTGAATTTCTAGATTTTCAAAGCTGACCAAAGCTGTTCAGTTTGCTATCCAACATAGTTGTTTGTCTTTGAGTTTGTGTTTTAAATGTCCTTTGGTCAGGGCTAATTACATAAAATATTTATAGTCCAAAACAGTAGCCTCTACAGTTTGTGTGCATGTGAGATTCTAAAAGGCGCAATTGCATATCTTTTCTATGGAAATGCAGTCACTCGGCGGCCTAATGATGTCCCTCGTGGGTTGTCATGACAGGATGCCCCTGGAGGTGTCAGTCACGTGTCTGTCTGGGTGCCCTTGGTGAGTGTTTCCAGACCAGCATGCCAAAGCTGAACATTGTGGGCCCTGACATGACGTCTCTAATTGGTCTGTCCCTGTGTGAGCTGCTCAACGTGAAGCTGCCACTCCTTTCTCTCCGCTTGCGGCTCCGCCGTGTGTTCCCATGCGAGACCGTACGATTAAATTCATCACAAAAGAGAGGAGCAGCATCAAAACAGATTGACAGAAAATATATGCTTGGCGATGGCTTTATAAGGGTGGTTGATGTGGCGGCTTACAGAAATCCCTTTCTGGTAAGCGGGGACTCCTCTTTCGGGACCTGCGATGACGTATTGAGGACAGCCGCAGAGTAGAGAGATCTGGCATCTGACTGCTGGTTTGCTGCTGGGCATGTGAACTCTGAGCTGCTGCTCCTTTTGTGTAGGAGGCCAGGGCCAGGGCTGCTACTGTTGCAGCCAAGACACAAGCATGGCCTGTGGTGGTTTAATGGCACACTGACCACTTCAGACACTGCTGGGATGCAGCTCTCGAGTCCTCTGTGAGACTGGTGGAAACTGGGATGCCGGAGGCTACCGAGTAGTTCCGGGCGCGAGTAAGGGTGAGGTAGTGCATGGAAAGAGTCCAGTGGGTGTATTGGTGTTACAGCCCCAGTCATGCCCAGGTGTGGGAAATAGGGAAGAGGCAGGTGAGGCTGGAATGGGAGCGTTATGCCGCCGGCAAGCATGTATGTGTAGAAGCTTGGGTCAGACGGATGAGGCCAGGACATGGCCACGCGCTGACGCTTGTCTTTCATTCGCCGGTTCTGAAACCACACCTGAAAGATGACAACAACAGAGTTACACCTGAGGGTCTATGGAAACAGTATGATGCTGTTTAGGCTTCAGCCAAATGGACAGAAGTAATAGCTTCCTCAAATCTTATTTACTTTGATGACTTGGACACCATGAGGGGTCCAATGCAGAGTTGATGGGGACAATGCACCATCTCCCACTCTCTCCTAATCAATTTAGAAATTAGGCTACTCGCTTGTTCAGTGACGTTTTTTTTTTTAAATAAAATTGTCAAGCCCCCCCCCACCAAACGGCTGGAAGCACCTTAATTGTTGTCTCGGGCAGATTGAGAGCAGAGGACAGCTCACACCTTCTTGGTCTGGAAACATAACTCTCCCTGCGGAACTCCTTCTCCAGTCGCACAATCTGCTCTCTGGTGAAAGCTGTACGGTACCGTCTAACTTCCGAGCTCAAACAGCCGTTAAAGGATGTGCTTATGGTGTGTAAGGATTCAGAACTGTTGTGAGAGAACCCTGAGAGAAAAACCCAAAGAATAGCTTTTATAGCATATATGAAGACAAGGAGACACATACGAATTTTCCAAGTATAATGCGTACACTCCAACAGACCAATATTTAGGAAACGTTTATTTAATCACCTGTAAAACTGCACATGTTGACTATTACTATTTCCTGATTCTGAACAGGCAAAACATATTTCACCAATCACATACCGTAAACTTTAGGTTATATTGGGTTTATTTCAGGCTCCAATTATAGAAACATGTAAGGCTACCTCCGACTTCTGGCGAGCTGCGGCTGTCCGGTGACTGAGGACAACCAACCTCCACAAAGCTGTCCGCGTCTGACTCCGGAGACAGCTCCGACTTCACACTCCTCGTCTGGTCAGTGGATGATGTTATCTCCACACGAGCGTCCACATTTCCTGTGTGAAACGGGCTTAAAAGTTTCTTGATTCCAAACTCAGCGGCTCGACTGACATGTCCACTGGAAACCATGGGGTTGAGGCTCTCATGCGTCCCTAACACTGCGTGTTCCCGGGGCTCTGAGAGGCAAGTGGGACGTTTCCCGCCAATGGAGCTGTGACGCCTGGCTCGCTCCACCAGGCCAAGCTCCTTCTGCGCACTATCCATCAGGCTGCTTGGAACGACTGACTCAACTCACAGAATTAAAGCTTTACCCCCAAGTCTATTGAATTTTGATTTTGGGTGACTTCTCCAGACCCAGATTCTGCATCTCAAAGTTCCAGAAAGGACTGCTTTCTAATCCACAAAAATACACACTCAGAGATCCCTAGATGTACATGATTGGCCTGCAGGTATACGTGCAAGATATGATTCTTCTTTTCCTCCCTCCTCACCAGCACGTCACTGTGCCTTCCCTCCTCTCTCAAGTCTGGTCACTATAGCGCCGAGTTGACAGGCAGGTTATGAATGAAAGCCCAGCTATCTCCTCTCCTCCCCCTTTCCTAATTATGGGGATCTGATCTACAGTTGACGATGTCCAGAACTAAACTTTTGCTCCATGCAAGGATACTGGGTTTCTGCTATCTGAAAAAAATACGGTTTTCTGCTGAGCGCCTGTAGGCTATTTGTTAGCTGTTATAGAGTCGGACAGACATGCATGGCCCTACATGCTATCCAGTGAACTGGTGTCCATCTTGAGCCCTAAATGCAATCTCCTTGAACAGGGTTAGGGTCAACTACAAGTAGTCAAGTAGAGCTTGGCTCAGAGATATTTCTGTCAAACCGACTGTGTGTTGGACTGTTGGCACCATCTAGTGGTCTTGGGTTGAAGCAATCTGAAACTCATTGTTCAAAGCACACTTCCTTGCTTCCTTAACGTCTCTCTCTCATCCTTCTTCATTAAGTCCTGTCTTCCATCCTTCCTTCTGACTCCAACTACTCTATTCATTTACTTTCTCAATTGGTCAGAATTCTGTGTCAAGAAGATTAGAAGGGCCTTTGCAGACAGCAAAGTGTCCCATCCTTTACCACTAGATGGCGTGTCAACTCCACTCAGTTAGTGTTCGTTCACCGCATAAACACTTGCGGACTTTGCAGTTCGGACTAAAACGCCATGGACATGACGTATCAAAACCATGACCGTGAATGTCGCTGGGGACGCATATCGTCCACATGTGTGAGGAGTGGTCTTTCATCCCACCGCCCTCCGCTTCTCTGGAATGCAACCCCCCTCACCACCATCCACCTCCATCTCTCTCTGTCTCTCTGTCTCTGTCTCTGTCTCTCTCTCTCTCTCTCTGTCTCTCTGTCTCTCTCTCTCTCTCTCTCTCTCTCTCTCTCTCTCTCTCTCTCTCTCTATCTCTCTCTCTCTCTCTCACACACACACACACACACGCGCACGCACACACACGCACACACAGACAGACACAGATACACACAACCTTTGAAACAGAGAACGGAACTCACTTTGAGGAGACGTTCCACTCTCCCAGGCTGGCCGCAGTGGGTCTGGCTTACGGAGGGGTGTGTGAGGGATGGGCACCAGAGGGGGACCAGATGCCAGGCTACTGGCTCTTTTCAACCTTAGCTGTGTACTGCAAATGTATCAACTGCTTCCAAAGACTGGATTTTAGGTAGCCAATGTGCCAGAGCTAGCTAATTCAGATCAAAGGCCTGCCCCCAAAAAGTGATTCCCGTCTGCGGTAAACTGTTTAAATTGGATAGGCTACAAAGGCACAGATCAGGTAAAATCGAAGTCATAAGTATAATTGCAAAATAATTCACCTCAACAAATGTATAGATAGCCTATCATAAATGTCCTTAATCTTGCCTCTCCATAGTTTCCTGAGACACTGGCTCAATTATAGGCTACTTCTCTTCAGAAATGTGCCATAATCCGCCAGATTCCCGTCCTTAATGCATGACCCAGTTTATTTAGGCTATAGGCTACTGTCTACACTGCAACTGCTTTTATTTGGATTAAACAGTCATCACATGCAAATAACTATAACTCTACTGTTGTTGTGCTCAAAGCAAATTAATGTAGGCCCTATTTGTGAAACTTTATCGTTTCTTGCAACCGAATAATCACAATTGTCTCGTAAGACATTTACGTGAAGGCTAAGCAATAGCCTACTATAGGCCTATTGTTTCCGATGTTGATATGTGTTTGCCATGTTGAGCCTATCCTTAGAAATCATCCTGTAATGCTAATTAAACTGATAAAACCATGTGGATGGGTTATGAAATGAAAACAATCTATTTATATTAACAATGTAATATTTACAAATTGATTTGTTTTAACCTCCTCATATAGAAGTGAATCGATATCTCCTGATTTAACAGTGTTTTGGGCTAGTAACCAACCATACTGCCCTTTTTATTTAATAATTTTGTAGGCTACAATTTAGAAAACATATGGGCTTTCTAATGTCACAAATGTGAACGACCTCAGAAATAGCCAAGTAGCTTATTCGTTAAGTAACTTGCATAACTAAACAAATACGCCCAAGTAAACGTGATAAAGCCTAGATATTTTTTTCAAAAATGCAAACACTTTGCATTTCTTATGAAACATTTAGGCTAAATATTTCAAAGCTTTAATAAAGCTATGCAATGTGTCTTTTTTACGTGGTGTTAAACTAGTCTTTCATTTGCAGCACTGCCAGTAAACTCATTTTGATTAGGCTATAGGCTACCTTAATTGGCTTGCTACATGCCTAATTGAATAAATCCCTCCAATTTATATTTGGGAGAAAATACGTTCAGCAGGTGTACCTTAAACATGTTTATGAATTCGTGTTTAATAGCCTATGCGTTCATTTCAATATTATTCGAGCTGGTTAAGTAGCCTTAAACGCAACCCCACAGCCAAGACTATTTGGCCTTTTATATAGTTGATTTAAAATGTTAAAATAGGCTACTTCTATGAGGCATAGATAGCCTATAATAACGATGATCAATAACGAATTGGCTACATTGTTTGTAAATAAGACGATGCGTTTTTTGCAGCAACTAGTCGGCCTCCAGACGTGTATTTGAATTTGAACCTCATGCTACACTTCGACGGGTAGCCTAATCACGAAGGGATGGAGATATATTTGTGGCTGATGCTTTCAGATGCCTAAAGACGTGTAACATACATGTAAGTATTAATTCTTCATTGTGTAAGTTAAACCGTATTTGCAACGAAATTCATCAAAAATGACTTAGACTTCGTTTATCTTGGCAGCATGCGTAACGATTTCATAGCCTAGGCTATGTGACGGGAATTGGGGTGTAAAATGTTCCATTTGAAGTGAACCAGAACGCTTTATTCAGTAAGCAAAACTGATAAAGCCGTAGGCTACAATTCCATGTGTTTTTGAACTGGTTTAAGCCTGGACTATAATTTTATGAACTGCTCGATTTGATTAGACAGTAACCTATCTTCAAATACCGTTAACAATCCTCCCTTGTCGTCCGCGCTATTCTGCAGGTTTATTTTTCAGGTCAATAATGCAAAAGGTTAACTGTATTTAGCTTTAAATCAATGACTGTGCTTTAATGTAGAGCCCCAGCATAAACATCTTGTCAGTTAGTTCCATAAGAAACAACTACTCGTGTAGGCTATGGCCTATGCTTTACAGATGACAGAAATCCAGTCAATATAACCTAATTTGGCCGACTAGACCTGTGTAAAAGCAATGACATTTTAATAAGCCGTCAACTGAGAAGGAAACGTCAGTTGGATCAACACTGTTTGACCTTGACTTTTTCGAGCTAAGATATAGCCTATGGTTACTTCACAAACACACGCACATTACACACTATTCATACTCAAATGGAGACAACGCTGTGGTTTGTGAATATTCGTTTTCCAGACTTGTATGGTAACGCTTTAAAATACAGACCATGAACAAACCATAAGAGACTTCACCACAGCCTGCCGGGAAAAGCAGCAGTAAACACATTAATCAAGATATTCTATAACACCATGTCTGTTTACCCAGCAGACCAAGGCTGATAGTGGGCACATATATTTTAAAAGACGGTCAACTATGATGTAGCCTATATTTAGGCCAACGTCTCTTATAAACTAGCTTAGGCTACTCAGCAGACCAGTGCAGTCTTTAGACTTAACTATTTATCGCTATATACCTAGGTGTATTAACAACTCATGTTGTGCTTAAAATTCAATATTTTCACCTTGTGGGGGCAGTGGAAAACAGTAGACGTAAATATGTTACAATGATCCCGCCAGCCATTTTTTTTTCAGACACCACAAAGAATAAATACTTAGACAAAATCAAGAGACATCTAGGCAAGAAGACACGCAGGTTATTGATTCTTTGTTGAAACAGAAAACCTAGGAAGAGGAAGGCAGAGGGAATTTATATTTTGACTTCACCTACACACGTTTTAACTGCCCCCGAGTCCGGGCCATAACCCCAAGCCGAAACGCCACAATATAGTATATGTAGTCAAATAAATGTGTGTGTGAGGGGGGTGTTCTTTTGATGTTCTTTACCGAAAATTCCTAAAAATTCCTAGACTATAAGTCCCAGGTGGAATTATTTCATTTTAGCTTATTTTAAACATTTAACAAACATTGTTTGAACATAATAATAATTAAAAAAGGGTCCCACAGAACACCACATAAGGGTAGTCTGTTAAACATATTGAATATGGTATTTTCCTTGAAAGAAAACGTCTCTAACGATCAACAGTGCAAGTTGACGTCCGTGCCTTTGGCCTTCTGTTTCAGGACGTAATTGTGCTATCAGACATCACGTGACGGTCCTCGAACGTCAACAACAACAGTTTGTCCGCAGTTTATTGGTATGAGCTCTTTAGAAACTTCGGACAGGAAGCAGCTTTTTATTATAGCCAGCAGACACGTTCTGATGTTATCTTCAGAAACGGCGTAGGAGAAAGGCCAACCCTGGACCTGGGTCTTGCCATTATTTTGCCATTGCCATCCATTCTGTGCGATACGTTGATCAGCTGCACGAATAAAATAAAGCAATTGATAAAATAACATTACAAAGTCATATTTATGAGAATCCGGAATAAGACTGCGCTCGTTGTTGTATTTATTTGTTTTACATATGTTAGGGGTATAAAATGTGACGTAAATGTCAGCTGACTTTGACTTTCTGCAGCCTATTGCAGGCTATAGCCTACACGCAGCCAAATAAGGCTAACACAACACCAAAGAGACAATATATAAGCCAACCAATATATGTAAATGTTGTAGCGTATGTATAATCAGTGACAAATATGTTGTATTTATACATTGTAAATGCACTCAAAAGATATTCCCTTTTTGATAAAATACAGAAAGGAACACTGTTTTAAAGTTGAAAGGCGTGCACACCCAAGGTCGCTCACACATCACAAAGAGAAGGTTTCGCATTTGTTAGGCATGATGGCAAATGTGCAATATTTCAGTGGCACACTTTGGCCTACTGCAGTAAAAAATACAGACTTGCAACATCGAATTTAAAACTTGTATTACATTACCCTTGTGTTGTGCACACAAAAAAACATGGTATAAAACTAAACTGTCAGAGCAGAGGGAAATGTGTGCCGGTGGGAAAGAGTAATACGGTCTGGATGCAGGGTCATAGAATTAATAGTAGCCGAGTCAGAAATAAATGGGAGCTTTCCCATGTCTTCTCTCAGTGCTTAAAGCTTGTATTTGGTAATAACACAGAATATAGGCCCAATTGGCAGCGTGTGAATACCTCTGAGAATTGCTTGTAAACAAATGAATCCGTTTTTAATATAATTGAGTGTGATTTAGAATAAATATAGGCCTGGCACATCCCGTACTAACCAGACATTGCTGCAATATGTCAAACATTGAGGCAAATTCTCAGCCACAAAGATTTCAAAACGCACTTTTTCTTTACAATTTACACAGAGGCAATGTTGATATATTTCTATTGTGTGTTAATAACATAAAGTTAAAGGTAATAAGACAACAAAAATGCACAAGGCCGGCTCTTCAAATTCGATTTGATGGGTCTTTGCTGATAGATTTTTATATCAAAGTCATTCAATGATTATGGAAAATTATTTTGTTTGAGTAGAGATGCACTCAAGACAATGTACTTTTTCTCTCTCAAATTACAGAACATAGCAACATTTCTCTGTGGAGAAATTAACATATCTAGGATAAATAGGCTTAGTTTGTCAACGCCTGTTTGAACCCATACAGTAGCCTATCCATTTTTTGTGCCTTTCTGTAAACGGTACACCGTCAGGCTCTATCCCTCACACCAACAGAAATGCTGAGAAAATGTATTGTTTGTTTCCTAAACATCCATCCCCCAGTTGTCTGTTATAACCAACACATTCCAGCTCGGTTCAAATAAAGGCGCGGATGTATCTTAGCTAGCATAATCAGTGTGCATGTACACTTCACCTCGACGCTTCCTTTTGTCTGGGTGACTAAAGTGATGGGAGCTGAGTTATTGGAGCTGACCGGACAGTCAGAGCCCCAGACCACGGGATGTTCAACACCAGAGAAGATGTTTTAGACTTGGCTGTGTGAAGCGCAGCTCCGCCGCATTGAGAACAGATGGACATCACACCGGACGCGGGGTTTGCCCAGAATTGTTTGGGTTTCTGTTTTTTTTTTAAAGGATTACTTTTTGTCCCGGACAGAAATGCGTCTTATACGGTAAATAAAATAACACATGATGTAATAATTGGGGTTTGAGGTTGTTTTTGAGGACGTTTGTGAAATAGGAGACAACCCCTACCTACTCCTAATGAATTAATTTGTAGTTAATCTTTTACTTCATCGAAGTCTGCAAAGAGTTAACTCTCATTTGTGTCACATTTTCCCATTAGACGATGTAAATATATTTTAAATAGGAATTTTAGCATTTGAAACTTAAATGTAGGCCTATATGTTAGGTTATTTAGGCTGTGGCTGTTTTATTGTTTCTTGTTTTATATGAATGTGTGAATTGACTACATGAATGTATCCCTGTGCGTCGTGTAGATTCACAACCACTGAATGAATGTCGTTATGAAGTTTCCGTGTGAGTGCAAAACTTCAGTCATAGCTTGTAGGCGAAAGGACAGACGGTAAACCATGCTCACTACAGCAACACCTGTCAAAAAGGCGCATGAATTAATAGTTAAGAGTCTCAAAAACTGTAGCCTATGGGAATCTGTCCTTTTCTTTTAATCCCCAGTAATGTGCACACTCGTGTTCATTAAAGCACGCCTGTGTGGTTGATGTAAGACAGATTCAGCTCTGATCACACGAGCCAGCGATTGCTCCTGCCTGGCTCGCAGAGGGTATGTGGAGCTGTTCGACAAGACTAGACCACAACTAACCAATGGAGAGACGCGCACTCATATCTCGAGTCGATATCTCTAGATAGATCCTAATGGCTGATATTGATAGATGGTCATTCCTTTACCGGATCACATGACACAATTACCTCAAGAATCGATCAAGATGAATTGCACGTTCTCTTTCGTTTCTAATTTCCCTCCCTCGCGGATTCTATCCACAAGCCTGCAATAGAGAGATAAAGTTTAGCACTCCACGGTTGCAATTCATAGACCTCGCTGTTAGGAGACATGACGGAGTATGATGAACGTGGCTACAGTACGTCAAATATGTATTTGCCAAATTGCACATACTATGTCTCGGGACCAGATTTTTCGTCCGTTTCACCGTTTATACCACAGAGTACCGCGTGCCAAATGAATCTTCCTTATTCCTCTAACATAGCTCAAGTGCAGCCTGTGCGAGAAATGTCTTACAGGGACTATGGTCTTGAGCATCCAAGCAAATGGCATTACCGAAGCAATTACCCCTCTTACTATTCAGCGGAGGAGCTTATGCAAAGAGACATTTTCTCGTCTTCAGGGCGGACAGACATGATTTTCAAAAACGACGCGGTGTACCCACATCACGGCGGGACAAATTCGTCCTGCAATTTCCTCCCAAATGTTGGTAGGAATGGCGTTTTGCCTTCTGGATTTGACCAGTTTTTCGAGGCTGCCAGCGCCGAGAGACCACCGAGTCATTCCAATGGCAAGAACAGCTCGAGTCCAACCGGAGTGGAGTCCACTAGTAAACCGTCTTTAGACTCCACGGCGGAGCACCAGGAGTTAAATAAGGCCGAGGAGCCTTTGTCTGACTACACAGAGGAAAGAACCGGCGGATCTGGTATGTAAACTCTGGACTAAATATGTGTTATCGGTTATTCGCGTGTGTTTTTATGTGTCTCTTTATAAGCATGCAAACCTTTTACACAGGTTCTCAGATGAGTAGCCATGTTGTTAAAATGTTTACGAGGAAAAACTGGGTTTGTTGGACTTTAGGGAGTTGGTCAATGTTTCGCCATCGAAATAGAAAATAATAATAACATCGGTACCAAGTTTAATTCAGATATTATTAGTAAAATGTTTCAAGCGGAGTGCTTGAACTCATCCTGTTATGCTGATTCATGGGCTGTATCTTGTAACTTGTAGACCAACATCTATAGAAAGTTGGTTCATTAGCCTACTATAGCCTACTGTTGGAGTAGGTTTTTCTAAAGAGTATATAGTTTCAAACAAATAACGTGTTTGTTGTTTGTGTGCATGAGTTCTATCCACTATGAGTTTCGAGATTGTGCAGAAATTAAATTAATTGTGTGTGTGTGTGTGTGTGTGCGTGTAGCCTGTGTGTGGCGTTCTCAATGCAGTAAAACTTTTTGTTTTCTGTTTCTGTCCAGACTCGTCAAAGTCAAGAAAAAAAAGATGTCCTTACACCAAATACCAGATCCGAGAACTTGAACGAGAATTCTTTTTCAACGTTTACATCAACAAAGAGAAGAGGTTGCAGCTGTCCCGTATGCTGAACCTTTCAGACAGACAGGTCAAAATCTGGTTCCAGAACAGGAGGATGAAGGAGAAAAAGCTAAATCGAGACCGGCTTCAGTATTTCAATGGGAACCCTCTTTTCTAACCGAGGTGGACCTGAAACAATACGCTAGTCCTTCTGACTGACGGGACAGGGGCTCTTACACTGACACATGATAAGGCGAGGAGAACTGTAAATCGATCATTGCAATAATAGCTGCAACAGCAGCAAACTATGCAAATGTATGGAATTAGCCTACGTGTTGCCTACAAAGCGTCTTTAATAAGCATATGCTGTATCTGTATACCTCAACAATCACAACCTCGCAAAAATGTATGTTCAGTGGTTCTTTGGAGAGATATTATCTTGACAATCTGTTTTTGTTCAGTTCGGTGTGACTAAAACGTTACATCGTTCTGGTTTTATTTATTTCGTTTTTGTTCTCTTTGGTTAGCTTTGATGCTTCAGCGCGTTCCTGCGGAGAGCACCTCCAGTGTAGGCTACAATCATATAGGCTACATGCAATTTAATTATAGGCATATTTGGTCATTTCTTTTGTGGTCCGCGTGTGATATAATATGGAAGGATTGAATAAAACCAAACCAATGCAAATCAACTACGGATATGTTTCTTTAGTTACAAAGGGGCTATCTAATAACGAGAAAACACTGATAAATTAATTGATAAACGTTTTATTTAGGCACCAATCTGGAGAGAATAACGGACTGGTTAAAAGGTCTGAAGGAGGCTTTGTGTTCCTGCACACTATAAGCTGTGAGTCCAAGGCTATTTAGGAAACCTTGAACCGTCTAGACAATCCAGTAAGGGCGGCTGTAAACGTCTAAATTGGGGCTATTCAGGCCGTCTGGTTTCTTCAAATGCACTTTTACGCGCAAAGAAAACGGATAGAAGATGAAACCATCCATTATTGCTTTTTTTCAGAGTATAGGTTTCCACGGGGCATTTGGGCAACAGAGAACATAGATCTATCCCGTGGTGTAGGCCTACAACGCAGTGAACACAAACCACTTTAACTACACTGCATCTGGTCAGTGGTCAATTGGAGCAGTATAGTGTTCTAAGTAACATATAGCCAGCCACCTCAAAACTAGACTATTTTAGATAGCCCTGTGTTGATAGCCCAACATTTAGCCTTTACTATTTTTTTTACTTATGAATTCTCTCATATTAGCTCCGTGAAAACAGCTGAAGTTAGCTCTCAATTCCTCTTCAAGGAGAGATTTTTGTTGAACCGCAAAAAGGTGCACGCTACGAACTTCTGCTGGTCCTCCTTGCCGTCTGGTCCTCCGTCATTTAGCATTGAACTAAATAACTATAATCGTGTCGTTTTGTTCTCATTCACAAAATCGAATCGAGTAAGTTTAATTTTCTTCCGTTTCATCCGATATTGCTGATCCTTTAGAAACACAGCAATGGGAATTGATAAACAAAAGAAAAGTAACTATGGTTCCAAACACTCACTTTTCACACTCTTTTTTACATTTAGATTGTTTTGAAATTACTAGATATTAATATAGGTTGAAAGATATTGAAATGATTTGAACAACAGATATTTTAGTAATAGCCTATATAATAGGCTATACTAGTAGCCTATGCATAGCCTAGTATAGCCCAACTGATAAATAGCCTATATCAGTTGGTGACAACCATGCGTTTTACAAAGGCCTAGACAATATTGGCTATATTTATTCAAATAACATAAATGACCAAAATTATTATCCTAATAATGATAGATTACACGGTTGATATGAACGGAAATATTTGATTGCTTGGACAATTGATTGTTGATGGGATAGCCTGGTTACAGCGCTGCTACGGAATGTTACAATCTCGCCACAAGAGGGTGCCAGCAAAAGAATACAAGTGATATCAAGAAGGCCCAGATCTTGTTTTGCAGCTACAAGAGATGAAGGCAAGCAAAGAGCTCCATTGTCAGACAGCGCTGTACGGTTATCGTGTTATTGTGAATACTTAAGGTATATGAGTTTCAACCCAGTTGTCTGCTGTTCGACCAAAAGGGCCAGGTGCAAGGCTGCAGGGCAGTACCTATCCTATCAAGAGAGCATGTTTTTCGTTTCTGTGTATCCCGTCTCCAGTCCAGTCTGAAGTATAACCATAAACACTAAATACGACAGAATACATTTGGCAGGTTGTAAAAGGTTTGAGAATTAACAAAGTTTAACCAGAAACACACAACTTGTGTTTAGTAGCCTATATAATTTGGATGTATTTTTACATGTGACGATGTGCATGTTATCTGTTTCAAAGAATGCCATCGTTCATGACTGGAATAAAATCACCTTCTTCGACCATGTCTCTTCACGGTTTAATCCTACCTTGGTCGACAACGACACAAAAAGGGCCAGCCCCGAAGATAGATATGTTGTTTTAATGCATTGGTTGGAAGAATCAGTGTTACTCTCGGATTTCCATTTATTGATCCATCTCCATTTAAAATGGAAATATAAAAATACATTCATGCACATGACATACATAATCGTCTTAGCCTCTAGGCTACACTATGAAGACAATAACAAAAACGTATATCATTTTGTTTATTTTATTAATTTCTTTGTTTTTGCCGTGACTACAGATCATAGATCTTTCATAGAAAGATCTTTCATAGAAAGATCTACGATGTGATTGGAATTATTTTCTAAATTTGCATTGTAAGACTCCAATCATTAGGCCTAAAACAATAATAGGCCTTCTTCGACGTTTAAAAGAGTAACACAGATAAAATGCGTACTGAGGCTACTACTACAAATAACTATAGGCTAGCCTATATTAAATTTATTGTAAAAGTAGAATAACGATAAGCCTGATAGTCCATAATAACTTAAACGTAAATAACAAAATTCATTGATGGTAGGCTAATTGTGTTTTTTGGTTTCTGTGAAGAGAACACATAGGTATACATAGTGGCGTAGGCCATATGTGTGTATGTGTGTGAGTGTGTATGCGTGTGTTTGTGAGCGTGTGTGTGTTTGTGTGTGTATGTAAGTGTTTATTATGTATACTACTTGTTTATTTTCCTGTTGGGATATTCGCCTAATGTGACAGTTGTTACATGATTTAATATTGTTGTCAACGTTTTTCAACTGTTTATGATCATGCTGGTCGTTCAGCTGCCTAAATGCTAATGTTCTTGGCCTCACTATATAGAGCGGAGTTACTTAAAGAAGTTTGTCGTAAAAAAACAACAACCTTGAAACATGGACGCCTAATGGTACAACCACAGTTCAGAGCCTATACCGGTTGCGAGTGATCGTACCTCAACACAATAAACAGAAACGGAACTGAACGCATGTGAATGTGTTCCCTTCTGTTTTTCCTGTACAGGCTAGTCAATATAGACATTGATTCGTTGTGCCTAAGGTGACATGAACATGATGTTATTTTCACAGAACAGCATCTTGTCAGTCCCGGTGCATTGACACGGGCCAGGGATATGGAGCTTGAGGCCTGAGACATCTCCAGTGATCCGCTGATCAGGGCATAACCACGAGACCCAGGGAAACGGAACCGTGGGACCTGGAGGTGTAAGAATTTTTCACACGCTAAATATATTTATATAGCCTACATCTAACCCGATATAAAAACAACACATGACTAGCCTTTTCCAAATACGCGGTGCACTGTCAAATGCCAATATCAGTTGTAATTGATTTCACAGTGTTTTTTGTATAGGCTATATCTATAAATTGACCCACCACAACATTGGCTGTGTCATTGATGTGTTAATTGATGTGTTAATGTGTTAATTTTTGATGTTGGTGAAAATACCGAGAATACCCAAAATATCAAGAAAAGACCGATAATTAATAATTTGTAGGGCTATTAATTATACTATTTGTCTGTCGCTTTTCATACTAACTGAAATAATAAATGGGTATCGCTATAGAGCTTTATTATGAACATGCGCCTGTATTGCGCAATGCGTAAAAAACAACTAAACCAGCCATATATATGTAGGCCTATATTTCTGTACATACATGTTAAACCAAACACCAATTTAAATAAATAACAATACCAGTAGGTTTGAGACGTAGACGTGGATGACATGGTGAACATGGTGAGGATTCTGTAAACTAATGCCTTCTCTATTCTTGTCGTGGACGAATGTTTCCATGTAAACTCGGAAGAACCGGTCATGTTTGGCATTATAGATTTATTCATGAACAGTTATTTATATTTTACAATCCCAGTGATAATCAAAATTACAGTTGTAATAATCAAATTAATACCATCCCAGTTTATTAAATACAGAAAGCCTATTTCCTTTTAAAAGCTGGGGTATGGCGTTTAGAATGAACAGCATGCTGCTTTAATGTGTTTAAGGCTGTTTATCAACAAAAAGCGAATGTTTCCCCCAAAATACTGATATTTCATATAGGTTAACTAATGAAGTACAATGATGGTGTGCATCGCTTAAATTTTTCTTAATGTGTCCTGTCATTTCGAAACATTTTATCTTGAACTTGAATCGACATTTTAGAAGCGTATAAATTTGACATTTACAAGGCAAGTTAATCGTCGCGTCACTTTTATAAAGTGCCTCAAGCAGTGCGGACCTGGCTTTACAGTATGTTCTCATTACACCGCACCCGTGGAAACTCTCTATACGCGGATGTTTCGAAGAATCAATTTCAAGTCTGCGTTCTGGGGGTCGCTGTTCGCTGCATCTGGAATCTCCATCAACCGCCCCAGTGTCCACGTGACACAGCGACTCAAGGCCATTTTCACACCCCATTGGTGTGCTTGTCATGTGGTTGCGAGGAGGTAGCCCACTTTACGCAAGGATTGTTATGTCTCAAACATGTCAGCTAATACAAAGGACGTCTATCTATTCTCTTTGAAATCGTTCCAAAATGTCTTATTCCAACAGTTCACCAGCTGCAAGTACGTTCTTGGTAGACTCCTTGATCAGTGCGTGCAGGGCAGACAGTTTGTACTCCAACAGCATGTATATGTCTCCAGGTACCGACACGGGAGGATATGGGATGGCGAGTTGCGGTGTGGTGCCCTCCCTGGCTCGGAGAGGGGAGGTGGGTCATCTCAGCACAAGCATGGCCGTCCACTCCTCCTACCTCCCCCCTATGAGAGCTGGCCGGACCCTGGCAGGACTGGCAGGTTCGAGCAGCACTCCTTCCCCCTGCATCAAAGAGGAGAGTGAGTGCTGCATGTACTCCGACAGGAGTGGGCGACTCGGCTCGCCTCAGCCCAGGCTTTCCACGTCTTACTCCGGCCTCATCTCAGATTCCTGCCCGGTCGAGAGCCCTGAGATCCCGGTCCCGGGGTACTTTAGACTCAGCCAAACATACTCGTCCGGTAAAAACCAAGACTACGGTGATCAGGCAGGCATCGAAAGTCTCATGCAGCTCAACGTAGCAGCCCCAAAGTCCAACGCGCAGAAGTCTGTTCCTGTTGAGGTGGAAAAACAAACGGGGGAAGCTCCATTTACCCGAGAACGGGAGGTCACGGGTGCCGCCGGGGCCAGCCCGGACCAGCAGACCAGCCCGCAGGAGGACCAGAGCTCCTCGTCCGATGTCTCCGCAGCTAGCCCGGACCTGCCTGTGAGAGAAGCGGGAGGTGGGTATGATAAAGGGAGAGGCAATGTAACGCAAGGCTCTAGCGCCGTAAACCCCTATATAAAACACAAACAGCCCCGTAGTCGTAACGTTTAATGAGAGTCCTCCTCGAGTCGCAGTAAAAGGCTTTTACAGAGACTAGACTAGGCTTCCACCGCAGTGTCCTGAGGAGCCGTTAATACGTCCTGCTGCTTCTTTCTTTGCATTTTAAAGGATTATTGTTTTTTCTTCACACCAAAGCACTTTGTGTCCTTGGGCAATATTGCTTCTGTAGCATGGATAGGCTAAACCCATATGGCGCTAACTGTAACTTCAAAGCAACGCGCACCTTTTTACGCACATATTGTCATAATTTCTTAACAAATATTCGTTAAAAGATCTATTCTTTTCTTCAAAGAAAAGGTAACGGGTTGAACATTAACTTGATTACTTAGTAGATTTAATTGTATTGTTAAAAACAATTTTATTTTGTAAATGTGATTAGCTTTATTGAAGGAACATTGACACAATTATCAAGTCTAGTTATTATTCCATAAATTATTGCAAATAATGTGTTCGTGACAATTGTACATTGGAATATTTATGTTTTCCAGAAGCTAAAAGTGATGCTCCCACCAGTAACTGGTTAACAGCGCGGAGCGGCAGGAAGAAGCGGTGCCCCTACACCAAGCACCAGACTCTAGAGCTGGAGAAGGAATTCCTCTTCAATATGTACCTGACCCGGGAGCGGCGGCTAGAGATCAGCCATAGCGTCAACCTGACGGACAGACAGGTAAAAATCTGGTTCCAAAACCGAAGGATGAAGCTGAAGAAGCTAAGCCGGGAGACTCGGGAGAACCGGGCTCGGGACCTTACCTCAAGCCTTACCTTCTCCTGAGATCTGCTGCTGGTCAGAACCCTCATCTCCTCTTCGGCTACTCCGGGCCGCTGGAGCCTGAGGACCGGGCTTTGTTTGCTTCCTTGACCTCATACTCAGTGTAACATCCAAGTTGCTGTACAGCCATTATCACTTGTAGGTCTTCTCTGTTCTCATATGCCTACAACGGACTGGTGCGTCATTACTACACACCGTAAAGACAGAATGAGAATGAGACTGAATTTGGGCCTTTATCATTTGTTATATCTAAAAACGTGACCACACCGAGACATGAATAAAACACAATTCGTTTTGCTGTGCGTAAAAGACTATGGTTTCAGACTAATAAGTAGGGATCAGTGTTAATAGTTTTTTTTTTTTATATTCGTGATGCGTGAATTGTTTGTAACTGATATGTAGCCTACGTAGGCCCTATTTATTGTTTACGCCAAATCACAAATGAATGTATCTTTGGTGCATGGTCTGTGGCTTGTATTCCATTAAATAGATTCAGAATATTACTGACCAAATGAATGTTCCCAAAGCTTTATTTTCTTGTTTCAATGCAATCCTTTGTCAATGCAATATTTCACGGGTGTAGAATAGGCATATCCAAAATAAGCTGCCTCAAATACGCACTGAGCTTTACTGTAGATAACGTCTCAAAATGTCCTATTGTTGCACGCAGACAACAATATACCCACACATTAAAACCTCTTGGCATGCAGCCAATATATATATATATTTGGAAATATTTAAATTAACAGTCTTATAGAAATAGTATTCTATGAAGCCTGTTAACGGTAATAGCCATGGTCTAACAGGCCTATTGTAATAATCATAAGTAGGCTTATGCCACTTAGCCTAAAATTATGGACGTTATCATGAGCAAACATGAGATCTAATTTTACACAAAAGCTCACATAACCTTTAATGAAGTGCATGTTTTTATTGTGACAAAAATAAACTCAAATTCAACCTGATGAATTTAGTTATTTTTAGGCTACTGTCAATGTTTTTTGGAAATAGTCTGTTTTTATGTGTACAGAACAAAATATTAAAGAAAGATTCAATCAAATGTACTTTCACATATTTTTTTGTAAACTGTATTTCACAGAAGAACCTTCGGGGACCGAACATTGTTGTTATCAATTGATATCAAAGTTGCTATTCAAAGTTACCTACCCAGATGCAACACAGCACACAACTCAACATATTACAATCCCGTTCACAGCCCAACCAGCCCAACACAGTTACAAAACATGGACAAGGGAGTTCCGCCGGATGCAGGCCGTGGCAGTAGCTTCAAGTGAGACGCATTAGTGCACAATCAAACACACCTCATAAAACCTTTTATTGACAGACATAAAAAAGTAGGTAGCCTACGAACTAAAACAAACAGCAAACAAGTTTATGCAAAACACTTTATGCCTTTTGTATTTTTTTTGCCATGGGCCATTGTTTAGAACCGGGGACATATGAACAAATAATGCAATTCAAATCTGACGGATGTCTGCTAGTTCTATTACAGATGACAGGGGTGGAGTCACAGCCCCGTTTACCCATAAATATTTAACAAGAGCAGAAACTCAAGTTAGGCCCGTTATGTAGAGCTACACAGTCAAGTAGGCTAGATATACTACTGAAACAAGCTGCAGCATTCAACGACATTTGCTCGGACTAAAAAAGAGGGTCTCGCTCTGAAGACACGTGACATGAGTGAACGCTGGAAAAGCTCATATATGAATCCTCATTCAGCGATGCTTCTATGTTGGTCAGTAGAAAGGTCCAAACATTAATTGCTGTGATATTCGGATTGATTTACCCTACTCGTTGTATTGGTAAATAAGATCACGTGATCCACGTAACCAATCGGTGGAGATGAAGCCAGCAAAAATGCAAGATTGTTGCGAGGCCGGATAGCCGTAACGGCACCACCTTTTATATGTCTCTGGATGGATCAAAAGCATGTCGACCGGCAGCGCTCTGGCGAATTATTATGTGGACTCTATCATGGGGCACGAGACGGAGGAGCTTTATGGGGCGCGCTTCACGCAGGGCTCTCTTGGGCAGCCCTCCAGGCCGTCAGGTGGGAGGGAGAGTGCAGACTTTTCTGCCTGCAGCTTTGAACCCAAACCAGCCATTTACTCCGGGTCCTGGGCCTCGGCTCACCCGCCGTCCGTCTCCGCAGTGCCCGGACTTTACCACCACTACGTCCCGCAGTCCCACCTTGCTTCCTCATCCGATAACAGATTTGTTCGTTCTTGGCTTGAGCCCATCCCCAGCTCCTTGCCCCTCTCCGGATATCACCCCCCCAGCCCGCCCTACCAGACAAAGCCGGACAGCACAGCTCCATCGAAGAACAACGAATGTCTCTCTTATACAGTCCCAGTCACCCCTAAATGTATCTGCGAAAACAAGGACTCAGAAGCCCTGGATAAAACTTCCAAAGAGTCCAAAAGTGACATGTCGAACCACAGCGAGCCCCAAGAGGAAAAGCAACTTGACCCAAGTAAGCATATTTTGCTGTCTGATTTACTGCCAAAGGAATGCCACGACCACGGCTGTGTAAAAGCACGACTTTTACTAACCTATAAATGTCCAACCCGTATAGGCTATATCGGCAAAATATCCTTCTGAATCATTAAAATGCGGGTCGTGAAAAAATCATCCGATAAAGACATTTGAAGCCGGATAATTTTATAATAGAATACAATAGCGTTTATTAACAGAATAGGCTTAAACCTGTTTTACTTTGCCTGCCAATCTTGAAGGATATGTATTTTTACTCACCACTTAATGCTTTAGGGTTTGACAAGGTATGTGAGATTTTGTCAACAAGGGAGTATGTTTTACGAATTTTAAGTGTTGTTATCCTTTGAACGTGAGGCATCTTTGGATGTAGGGTGCCTTATTATTTTTCACACATCATAAAAAATAGATAAGAAGGCCTATTCGTTATGTCGTAGCCCTGTAATAAGCTGCAAATTACCAAAACACAATTTGGCGACTGCAGAACTTCTACCTTTATTTTGTGCTGTGGGCCTAAACACCAGGGTCCTTTCCCTCTCTTGCAGGCAACCCTTCGTCCAACTGGATCCACGCTAGGGCCGGCAGGAAGAAGCGATGCCCCTACAGCAAGCACCAGACCCTGGAGCTAGAGAAGGAATTTCTCTTCAATATGTACCTGACCCGGGAGCGCCGCTACGAGCTTGCTCGGATACTTAACCTTACCGAGCGCCAGGTCAAAATCTGGTTTCAGAACCGACGAATGAAGATGAAGAAGATGACCCGCGAGAGAAATATTAGGAATAAGCTATGAGTTTAATCTTTCAATATCAAATTGTACAGTACGGCCCGTGCCTAGCTTGTGGTTCTGTGGTTAGGCTTCAGCCAACTGGGAGGAAATGTAGATAGGCGCTCATGAAACTGTTATTTTGTAATTTGTTCCCATATTGGTGTTTTTCCCCCTTTTTGTCGAAATAAATTAAAGGTAGGCTGCTGAGAATGTTCTAAATGTCTTATGGTTTGCAGAAACAAACAGGCCTCACATAGGCTATAGCTTTGCGCATGGGCCAAATTAAAAAGTTTGACAAAATGCTCTTGTCAATTTTAAAGTATCTGCGTTTGATATATTTGTTTACTTTTGTGAAAGCACTTATGCAATGCGAGTGAATAGAGCTTGTGTTCTGTGTTTTTTATGATCTAATTATGGGTCTTGCGCGTGACACGTAGACTACAACTGTCAGGCTAAAACGTGCAATTGTCACTTCTTGCTCTGCATCTGGGTCGTTAAGAGATTGTCCTTGAGTTACAGTATAATAGGCTTTGGATTTGCTAGATTTGCAACAATTTTGTAATTTGGCTCTGCAATTTTCTAAACGAAACTAAATGGAATGGATTAAAACTGAGTTTGATGGTGGGACTAGTGTATTGCTTACATTTAAATTAAGGTAGCGAATACATTTACTAGGCCTAGGCTATATAGTTTAAGCAGCCCATAGGATGTTTGGCTCGAGGGTTGGCTCCAATAGGCTAGGTGTTTCAAGGCACCTTATTGTCCAGTTCTGCAGTAATGTCTTTAGAACAGGAAGACCGGCTGAACCATAAAGCCCCAGTGTCTGCCAGACGTCTGAGCCAAATTAGTTTATGGGCAAAGAGGTAATTGTACTCCTCTTTGAAAACCCTTTTCCTTGGCTGTTGGACTTTGTTGCTGACATACAAAAAGACAGTCACTTCTCTAAGGGTGTCTGGCGGATGAATTGTCCGTCTGTGCGTCGGAGGGGGAAGTCAGATCTGAATGAACAGAAAGTCACGTTTATTCACCAACTGCAGCAGCTTTACAGCCGGTATAAGCGGCATGTCTGACTCCAGGCGGTGAAGCTCGGTGATCCACATAAGCCGTTATAAAGTAACGAGGATCCACAGCAAATAAAATAATTAGGAGATTTGGCCATTAAAACAAAGACTAGGCCTATTTCATGTTAAAATAACAAAATACAGCAAATAACGGTGTCCGTATAGTCCATACTAGACGACTATGTATGCTATTATCATGCTAGAATATACCTAATGGTTTTGGCCACATATTTCCGGACCAGGCAACCGCAGTCTAAACCCGTTTTTATGGATGGTGGTCACTGTCAAAGTGTGGCCTGCATCTGAACCGTCCCGCCTCTTAGATGCTTGCAGGTTTTTGATACATTCCACAGCCGCTAGATGACGCCCTTGCCCTGTATTGAACGGTATATGGTCAACAGATGGACTGGGCTGTGTTTCCCGAAAGCATTGTAAGCAGGTCTGTAATCATAATATATAGCCTATTGGGGGACACACATCCCCCCGATATTCAAATTTGGTTAAAAATGTCCCCCCCAATATATTGATATAAAAATATAAATAGCTAAAATATAAATGTGCTACGCTATGACAGGCAACCACGCACGCTGTCCGAAATTATCATAAAAATGTAATCATATTCATCATTCACCCTCAGACTCCCCAGCAGATTTCGCCCCCCCCTCCCCCCATGTTGAGTCCATGGCTACGGCCTTGATCTTAAGCCCAAATTGATCGTAGAATCCATCGTACGATGGATCTTAGTTTTAGGCTACGGGCCGTTTGCCAAAGCCATCGTAGCTAGAGCTAAAAAGACTCTTGAAAATGATCGTACATTAACGAGAGCTCCAGCTCAGTCGTAGATTGCTAAATGCATTTTAAGCAAAGTGACTCATTGGAGACCCCATAGGCCAACCCTAAAAACAAGTCTGAATGGATGTAAAGATAATTCGAGATTTAAAAAGGATCATTGTTTTTTATATAGCCTACCTTAAATCAAATGGTATGCAAATTACGTAAGCATTTCATAAATGCATCATGTTGATTGTAAATTCATGACACCTGCTAGGCTTTGCACATGCCTAGGCCTACATCGTATAGGCCTAAACTATTTTTAACCACATAGGACTACGATATAAAAAACGATCATAATCATCATGTTATAGCCTAGGCTTGCCCATAAACGTTTTCTGTACCGACAGTAGGCTAGCCTAAATAGGCTAATACTTTTTGTGTACCGTGATTAGGCCTAGGCTACTCAATTATTTTGGTTAAAGTTTATTTAACAAAAGGTTGAAGTTGCGACAGATCGATCAGATTTCCGCATCCTGATCGTCTTAAGTAGCCTAGTTCTTAAGAGACAGGTACGAGTAGGCTTTTTGGGAAACGCACGTAAAATTCGTTCGTTATTTTGCTCGTAGAAAACACTCTTAACAACTAAGATCAATCATTATCAGGAAACACAGCCCCGACCTTCTTAGGTCTGTCAGGTCTAAGGTCAGGTTTTCACATGTAGGACCATTTGTGTGTTACCGGCACTGGATATGGCACAATAGCCTAGCTGATATGTCACATGTGTAGGCTAATATTATTCCACATCTCGTTTCACATTTACATTTATTCATTTTGCAGTAGCCTAAAAGTAGCCTAAGTTTCTTCGGCAACTAGCAAGCTATAGGCTACTGGCTACCGGTGGGTAGGCTACATCATAAGCATGTCTCGAGTCCGAACAATTCAGGGACGTCGTCAGTCAAATTTAAATATCTGTATAAGCACCGTACATATTTGTCATTCTCATCTCCTCCAAAACACGTTATTCGTTTGTTAAGCAATTAGTAGCCTATAGCGAGTAGGCCTACAACATTTTACGTCTATTGCCAGATTTAGCTGCAACATGGATGGAGTTTTTAATTAGCCTATGCTTAAGCCACGGCTCCAATAGGCCACCAAAAGATATAGCCTAGCCTACGACATTTTGGAGGAGGCAGGCCATGACAATGTAGACCGTCCAGGGCCCGATTTCCCGAATCACAAGGCCTACGTGGATATAGGATGTCATCGTTGTTGCCACGTTTTCTTAAAGATGCGTTTCCCGATCTTTACTTAGGCTACGTGGCACGTTAAATCCATCCTAACATCTTGACGGTTTCAGACCTATCGTTAGTCCATTGTTCGTTACATGGTCTTTGGGCTACTGCTTTTGCACTCTACCACCTCATTCAGGCGAAAAATGCGCGTAGTAGGCCTAGTCTAATATAAATCAATGCCCATCAGCCCATTCGATTAATCATTTAATGTTTGCGTGTTATTAGCTTAATGAAGCTCGTTCTCAGACAATAATCTAAACAATAGGCCTATTAGGTATTCATTGAAAGGATTTCCGACATTATTTAGCCTAGATTAAATATGATTTAATTAGGCCTATAGGCTATCAGAAGAAATACGGTCTTATATTTTTCGTAAAATCCACTTGAAGTTTAATTGCGTGGCACATACGCCGCACAGCGCTTCTCAAAACGAGCATAAGGTGGTTCAGCTTCCACCAGAAGATAGCCTACTTGCCATCAGTGGCCGCGTTTCCCAGATTCGTTAAGAAGCTCTTAACGCGAGCTTCTTAACGAATCTGGGAAACGCGGCCTTCGCCTTGTCATAACGACAGGTCTATTGGTCGGTAATAAGACATTGGTCACGCGCTAGTAGACTATAGTAGCTATAGCTACTTCAGATTACTACTGGTCCAGTAGCCTAGTAGCTGGATTTATTAACGATGGAGGTAGGCCCAAATCAGCTCATAGAGCCATCTTTATAAAGTGCATCGTAAAAACGTCGTTAGGGAGTCTGTCCAAGCTGGCCGCGTCGTTAAGAGCTTCTTAACGAATCTGGGAAACGCGGCAAGGTTGCTTTCCTGAATATTCTTCCACTTCATGTCTCAGTGAATGTGGATCCGCTCGAGTAGCCTAATTGCAGTGCACGAGCTCTGGGCCTTCTGGGTTACAATCAATGAGAAGGTATCCCACGTAGGCAACCGAAAAGCACGAATACCATCATTGACATCGTTTTACAATAGGCTATACCGAGTGCAACAATACACCTGTCAAACATTAAGAAGTGGGTGTTGTACCGTTTGAAGAGATTCGAGAAAGATAAATAGGCTAATGGAGGACAATCATCATTTAGCCCGCCTCCAGACACTCCAGAACTACATGTCTATAGGCTAATTAATTCCGCAGACGAAAAACCTGATGGGAATAAAGCTTCTCATCAAATACCATAGATGGACAAACATAAATTACGGATTCTGCAGAGAAAAATGCCTCTGGGATTTTGTTTCTGGGACTGGAAGGCTGCAGATCTACTGTCTACTGGTGTTATTCATATTCTGAATGGTTGACAATGCAGATGTTGTTGTGCATTGCTATGTATTTGCCATTGTGAATGTGTGAGAGAGGAGCATAGACACCGCCTACTTTTCCAGGCTGTCTCATAAGACAAAGACCTAGACTTACATTCAGGAGATGACAGAACATTGTGTGGTATTCGGGACAAATCCTGCACCGTCCAGTATAGGCCTACCTCATCTGACAATTTTCAGGTGAGGGGCCCGAGCCTGGATGCCCTGCTGAAAAGGCATCCGCCATTATGCACCAAAGGAAGGAAAAGTAGCTACTGCGGTCTGCAGCAGACAGCCACATTCCTCCCCGGAGGAAGAGGATTTACAGCTTTGGACACAGAGCTTTTTACGAGCTGCTCTTCTCCGCAATTGGCCGCTCTGGTCATGTGTGCGAGCATGATTTCCTTGCGGGCCCCTTTACTATGCCACCCCTCTCATTTCACACGCACGCGCTTCGGTGGAACACCCGAACCACTGCTCGATCTGCTCCTTGCTGAGTCCGTGCTTATTACCGGATGCACTAAAAGTGTGTTGTTGGTCCAGTAGAAAGGCAACTGTATGTTTCAACAGGCTTGTCACATTTGGAAGCACAGGGTCACCAAACTGTGATGTCTGCTCCTGCCCGAGCAGCGTTTAGTGTTGCAAAGCGAGCGGAAGATGGAGAGCTCGTGTGTCTCGATGACAGCAGGTAGGACGTGACTAACTGCTCAAACCCGAAGAGATGCATGAGCACTGACTATAGAATTATGAATGTTTAAAATATGTCATAACAACTAGGCCTACCGAAATATGGTGCAGATTATATTATTTGATTGATTTATGGTATGCCGACTTTGGGTTTTATTTGAAGAAAAATACGGTGTTAACATTTCATATAATGGGTTGTGCATAGATTATTAAACAGTATTATTTAATATGCTTATTTAGTCCAACGGTTGTCCTGATTTCCATGTCACTAGAGCCTATGTCAATTTGATTACTTCGTTTCTGTCATGTTACTTTGATAAAATCGGTAAGAATTGTAATGTAAAACGTAACATTTTGGATGTAGCATATTAGGCAAATACATCTAGCTATTCACTAAAAAAAGCCCTAACGAAAATATGATCAAGGTTAGGCTACTGTATTTTGTTGGGTAAGGGTTTTAATTTTAAGTTTCTTTCATTTGAATTTACTTTTATTGTGAAATAATGTATCCAACATGCAAGACAAAATGTAGAATGAATCGTTTTGAATCTTTAAAAAATCTTTGTTTTTGCTCTAACTTGCATTAAAATGCATCCTAATTTTAATTGTAAAACATCTTACATGCAGGCCCAAAAATGACAACATGTAAGGTGTGAAGTTTAAACAAGATTTTTGATTAAATGAATATATTCCTCTAAAAATGTAAATCATGCAAAAGAATAATTTCGAATGTGTGACTTTAAAACGGAGAATGCAGAGCTCCCGTCTGACGTTGAGGGTGTAAAACCGCGAACAAAGACAGTATTTCACTGGCCAGGCAGCTGCAGAAGAATTTACAACCAACTGCAATGCGGCACAAAAAGAGAGAGAGAGAGAGAGCGAGAGAGAGAGAGAGAGAGATATATAGAGAGATAGAGAGAGAAAGGGAAAGGGGAAAAAAAGAAGAGATCTTAATGTTTTCGATACAAAATGTACTAGATACAATTATATTCATGCATTTTGCTATCGAATTTAAAAATTGAAACACAGAATATAAAATATAAAGAAATCAATTTAACCAAAGAACAGTTTGCAGCATGGCAATGTATTGTTAATAAACATTCCTTGCGCTGGTGAGATTATCTTCCAGTTTGTATGAAAGTGTCTGCTAAATTAACCTATTTAATGGTAGTTATAGGCTAATACATGAGTGGATCTTCCTGCATGTCCTGTAAGACTCAAGATGCGAGCTCTCTCCGCATTCTGTGAACACAAAAACCGTCCAATGATGTCATTGGTCAATGGAACATTGTGATCAGCCCTATATGCTACGACTCTTGACTGTAATATTGTGGCGTATTGTGGCATTTTTGCGCAATGAGAATTGCACTACAGATAGGCTATAGGTCAATCCCTTGTAAAACAGCGACTTGTCGTTTCAAGCTGTATTTCGTTGGGTGTTATAGCCTAAAGACGACTAAGCATATTAATATGAATATAAGCCTACACGTCTTTCCCAAGCTCCAGTAGCCAGTCGCCGACTAATACCGACGAGAAGATCCCCAGGCGAGGGTCCACATGCTTCTGGTCCAGCATGCATCCAGGACCGTTTGTAGGGTTCCTGGGGACAGAATGCGTCATGGCCTCTTGAAATTAATACAAATAATTGGTAAGTAATACTGTGAAGATCAATGTGTTTTAATGTAACCTAAATTATGAGCAGGCCTTTGTCTCGGTCTCAATAATTGTTTTTTGGGTCCTCCCATCTACCTCCGGTTCCTAGACGGTAGGAGGAAACTGTATATTCTAAATTAAATTCAAGTTAATTTTACGAATGAATCATCGCATGGTGGTTAAGTTGAATAAGGAAATTGAATTCAAATGCCTCACTTGCTTACTCAAATTAGCCTCTTGATAGGCTATTTAAGCGTGAACATGACGTGAAAGCAAAGCTAAGAGCTTTCAGGTCCGTGCTGGGGAGACAACGAGGCAACAAGGAAGGCAAAACTGGTTAGGAATGAAACACAGCCCCTCACGCCTCCCACCGCCCCTGCGCGCGAAGCGCTGTTGTAGCTGAATATCTAGGCCTACAGGGGGGGCTGTTGGCCAACAGTCAGACCACCGAGAGGAAACATCCAGTGCTTAGAAAGGAGACAGTCTGCCATTGTACATCGACTGACGACTAAATAATACTGCATTTGTTGATGGTGCCAAAATGCATCATTCTTGTTTTTAGGCTGGCCTACGCGTTGGGCCCCCAAAAAAACCGATTACACACAGGATAGCCTGTATGATATAGCCTAATATTTGGGCCTATGTATGAAATAACACACAGAGCCAATACCAGTAGTACCTAAGCTTCATAGCAAAATAGTCTACTGTATGTGTGTATTATCCGCAGCTGCCATTTTTGTTGTAGTGCAGTCCTTGCTTGCTTTGTGCGCAGTCCGGACCTAATAGCTTCACCAGAAGTCTAGCTGTTGAAATCGGACAAATTGCTGTTTTGTTTAACAGTAGCGTTTGTCTGTGTGTGTGGCCACACACATACACACACACACACACACACACACAGATTCCTGCTTCGTGTTTTCACAAGGCATGGTTTATGGTTTTATTACCTTCCACTTACGAAAATCAAAGGGTATGTGACCAAACAGATGCTACAACGTTAACACCTCCACTAACCCAAAAGGTTGAACAGAAAGAGAAACCACACATGACCCAGACAAGCTCACAAGATGACATTCAGATGAACGAAGCAAAACGAAAAATACCCTATTACACAGACATACTCAGACAATGTATCCACGGTTGCAACATAATGCATGGTTAAAGTATAAAAAAGCCATCGTAAAAAATATAATTGTAAATGTTCAGTACAACCTGGCAAACCAGTGTGCAGTTAGTACTGCATCTCTGCAAGCAACGTTATTGAATAAATGCAAGTTTGAAAGTTATTTATGGGTTTCGGGCGCGAGCATGAATGGCTATGGGGAGAACACGTGATTCCATTAAACTTTGTTTTATGGCGCAGAGTTGACAAGCCAAAATATAACTCACATTGTAGAATGGCTTGGGTGTGCAGATGGCCAAGAAAAACAGAATGATCACTGATCTCTGATGATCTCCGTGGAACCACGGATTACTCTCGGGCTTTACCGTCGATGGCTACCGTCCTCTCGCACTCTCTCCGGTCGATCATGGCCCGACAGAAGAAAGCTTTCGTTATTTTTTAGTTTGACATCAACAGACCAGACGTGAAAGGTAGGCCTACGGAATGTGTTCCATGTGGCGGGCGAACTTTTGGGTTTTAATTTCTATAAATTCACCGGGTGGCGTTAAAGTGGGCTATCAATTCACCCGAGGCGATGTTTAAATATTCTACCCTATAGTCTAAACGTTTAAACAAAACATGACCTATGGCATAATATGCTACAAACAGACAGAAAAACTTACTTACAACTCAAGCTACATTTAACATGACTATTTTACGCTGTAGTCTGTTTAATGCATAGATGTCTAAATAGGCCTAATACAATGATCCTTTATTTTTATTTTACATAGGCCTATAACAATATAGGCCAATTCACTTCTGTGTGATTGTCAATAGGCCTATTCAAGCAACTGTGTTGGTCAATAACGCATATTCCAGCCACCCTTCTGGAAAGTCGGGCTAATTTCAAAGGCCTTTTCCATTTACCTGGATTTATTTTTACATGTAGGTTATTTCTTATAGCCTACATTTTTCTTTCGGATATTTTTTTAGGAATGGTTACATGTGCATTCTAACAATTGTTGAGCTACAGGTCAGAGCTTGAGGTTAGTTTCCATCAGTAACTCGGCTTTGACCGTCTGGAGGAGGTGAACCGCCGGTCACCCCGTCTCCCATATGAAAAAGTGAAAAACAGGACAAAGGACTAAACCGCGCGCATGTATGTGGCGTTCGTGCATTATGTAAATTAAGATAAAATCATATTTGATCATAAGGGGGTAGGTCTAGGCTTATAAGTCGACTATTTTGATGGGCTCTTTTATTTAGGATGTTTCATAACTTTGTCGTTTGTTATAGTAAATCGGCCTATATAAGCTACCTTATAGGCTACGCCATAAAACACAAACAAGATGAATATTCAAAGTAGTTATATTTAAATGCAGTTTAGTCAATGTGAACCTGGTTGCGCACAAGGTGGGGGTGATCGCCGGGCCACTCTGTCTGGAGGGTCATCCAGGATTCGTGCACTCTGGTTGGTCCCCCGGCCTTGCTTGCGCTGGACAACAGCAGAAATAATGAAACTACAGGATGCTGGCCGTTGACTGATGTGTTCGGGCCCACTGGACGATATTTATATCTTAAATCCTGCAGTGGAGACAGTGGAATGAGGACTGAGAGTCTCAGAGGTCAGTTTATCTATCTAGATGTTACTTCCCAGGCTTCTGTGTTTAGTCTACTCTTAGCTTGTTTATGGGTCTGTATGGGTCAACATAAGGCTAAAGCACCTGAATTGTAATTGTTTATAGCAATTGAATAACTGTTGAATCGAATAGCAGCCTAACTGTCAGCAGTTTGTGTTGGTCTTGCATGTGGGTAGGGACCAAAGTGCATACAACCACAGTGTAGTCTTCTCTTCAAACATAATTAGGAGAGTTGCTCCGTCGTCTATATATACCCTGTAGAACCGAATTTGTGTGAAGAAATAACGGTCACAGATTCGGTTCTAGGGGAGTATATGGTCGATGCAAAAACGTCGATCAAATCCTTTGAAGATGGTGGGAAGAATTGCTTTCAGTAAAATACGCAACCTGATTAATACAATGTTCAGCCTCGTCGCTAGACAGTAGGCTATTCCTCATGGCTTGCAGAATATACCCTATTGCCTACCTGTAGGCAATGTACGATAGATTTCTAGCTGCTCGCCTAGTCATGAATAAATGAACCAGATGTAATCATTTGATGCCATGATTAGAGACGATAGAAAACCAAATCTTCGGTCGTTAGGCTTCCTGAACCTTTTGGGTAATCGCCGACTTTGGCTAATGCAATAGCCTACTTTTGTAACAAAAGTGTATTTTCAGCTATGCTATACGTTTTTTTGGCATGCAGTTTTACTGTAATTAGCCTATTTCTGAACAACTTAATTATAGGCCTAATGATTCAGCAGCAGTTCCACCGTTAAATTTCCCATCTGACAGAATTTTTGGCAATGGCTATGGAAACCTTGATTGTAAAATCCTCTAAATACCATATCTCATAACACACAAATCCGACTGAAACTAAACCTTTTCTCGTTTAGTCTATAATAATGTTACTAAATATATATAATTTGAGTGTAGACTACATTTTGTCTATCAACTGTTCATAAAGGGGATAATCTAATCATATGTCCTATTACAATACTGATGGGCTCAAATGTACTCTTTTGTCCAGTAAGCAATAGTGGCTTAGCTCAGAAGTCAACATGTTAGCTTAATGAAAAAGACTCGCCTTCTCCCTTTCACCGGAATGACAGACCAAGAGACCTCTAGTCCCATAGCACGAGGATGACCCCTCTGAAACAAAGCCTCTGTCCGTCACCTCCTCAGGCGTTGTGCTGACGCTTTGTACCGAAGGTCTCTAGCTATTGTTTTTATTATACCAGACAGTCAAGCTTGAATTATGTTCAGTATTGGCATCTGCTGGGACGCGGTTTGAGCCACACAATCTAGGCCTACTAAAACAAAAGGTAGCTGTCGCTTATTATTGGCTAAAGAGAGAGGATTTTGATATGCAAACCTTCGTTTGTATGGGAACCACTTAAAACAATTCTGCTGTCCATAATCATGTTTAATATTTTTGCATTTTGTTTATCTGAATTTGTCATCTCTGGAGTCGTTTGATTACGCTTACTCTACATATTTAATCGAAGTTGGTGCAAATTGCTGCTGATTCGCTTGAGCCGATACTCCTTCGTCGCGCCATTACAATTGGCTGGGTTGGTCACGTGAGCTGTTAAATCTGTGCATCTGACGGCGAGGAGGAGGGCTTTATGGGTACAGAAAAAAAGACAACTCGAGAAAAATTAGTATTTTCAGAAATTAATGACCATGAGTTCGTATATGGTGAACTCCAAATATGTTGATCCTCAATTTCCACCTTGCGAAGAATATTCGCAAACCAACTATATTCCTGAACAGGCGGGCTACTACCCCTCTTCTCAAGAGACAGTCTACCCTCCAGACCTCTGCCCCCGGTCAGACTACACACCACAGACCTACACTTGTGACACCGTGCAACAGCAGGGTCGTGAGCCGGGGCTTTCCAGCCAGCCTCTTCCCTTCACCGGTCAGACGGAACCATGCTCCCCTGTCCACCTGCCCGGTCCAAGGACCTGCGGCCCGCAACATCAGCAGAAAAGTGAGAGCAAGCCTCCGGCTGTTGTCTACCCGTGGATGAAAAAGGTGCACGTTGTCACCGGTAAGACCTGCGTCTCTTCTCATTAGTCTATACCTTTGCGTTCTCTCTCCTCTCTCCTCTATTGTACTGTAGCATCTTCTTCTCCATCCTCTTCGTTCTGCTCTCTCCGCTCATCCCACCATTTGTCTCGGCGGTGAGCCGCGGGAATCTCTGGGATATTTATGGGCTCCCTGAAAGGAACCGCAATTACACCCGCCATAAAGTTTTATAGCCTCGCGGGGAACATGCAAGCCGAAAGCTGTGCGGAGACAATCTCGCCACAAGGCTCTAGCTCGTTCTTTCTTCATGTTTGCTTCATAACAGGGACAGATGAAAACATTCATTTTAATCTAATTAAATCTAAATCTTAAACCTTAAATTATATTTTGGGACTAGGAAAAGTGAAGGTGAGTGTTGCTGAGTGGTCACCACCGTGTGCTCTTTCATTTCAGTGAACCCGAACCACACGGGACCGGAGCCCAAACGGTCGCGGACGGCGTATACACGGCAGCAGGCTTTAGAACTGGAGAAGGAATTTCATTTTAACAGGTACCTCACGCGGAGGCGACGCATTGAGATTGCACATACGCTGTGTCTATCGGAAAGGCAAATTAAGATCTGGTTCCAGAACCGGAGGATGAAGTGGAAGAAGGACCATAAACTTCCCAACACCAAAGGCCGATCCTCCGGTGGCCCTGGCCAGAGATCGCTGGCAGTAACTAAGGACGACCCTACTCACATCACGGCACTGTAGGGCAGGGCAATCCGTCCTGGAAGAACTGGGTTTAAACAGCTATGTGGAAACAAGTGGAGAACACGCACACAGACAGTTTATATGAAGACACAATTTTTGTTCCGTTTCAAGGCTGATCCATGCAGAGAAACAGGCTTCGGGGTTAATGCAACTCAACTTAAACCTCATCTTACCTGTTTGACTGAAATAGACTATATAGGTGAACAAACCCACGTCCAGTTATGTCAGTTCTTGATGACAGTAGGCTATTTATATTCATCAGTTTGATATGCTATGTTTGTTATAATCTTTCATTTCGTCCTTTCTGTATTTTTGGGGGTGAATATCGCCCGCTAATGTGTAAATGCGGCATATTTTATTTGTAAAAATGCTTCTGAATGCCCGAATACCAATAATGTAAACTACAAATAAAGTAGTTATTTTAAACTATAAATATACTTTGTAAAGCTAATGCTGAAGGTTGTGAATCATATGCGTAAATCTAGCCCACCATTTTACGCGCCGTTTGCATTAACACACCAGATAGCGTTTCCTTTGAAAACACTTAGGAAATTATTTGAATAGCCCATATAAACTGATCATAAGCCTTGGGAATGATATAAAGATCATCGGTAAAATTCTAAATCAATATTCACAGAAAACAGAATTCGTAGTCAGAGTTGCTTACATCCGGCCCGTGTTTCCTTGCTGATAACAATATTTAATGTTATTTATCAAATGAAGGCGATAGCCTTTCGGCTGAAAAATGTGAAAAGGTTTATTTAATCATTCGTATAATCAAATTGGACGGAAAAAAGGGTCAGAACCGACTAGATTTATTGCCTATTGATAACTAAACCACGCCAGAATGACAATCAAATCAAACGAATTTCCATGTGATGATGTAAGCTAATATTATGTGGGTATCGAATTTTATGTTGTGCATGCATGTTATAGGCCCTAGAATTATATTTTCTTCGGCACAAACAAAACGATCCCATTACGCACGTGTAATGGGCAGATGCCTCCACAGCAATCACGAGGCTGTGCTGCTTGGTGTCTCAGTGTGAAGCTGTAAAAAGCTGTTTTACCTAAAAAGCGGGTTTACCTTCACACTGAGATACCAAAGGCAGAGGTTTAGAAAGGCTGGATGGAGGATTCCCCGTACCGTGCTTGAGGGTTGGGAGAGCAGGCTAGAGGGTTTCCAAAGCTTTACTGTGCGCAGGTTCAAGCTGGGGACAGACCAGCCCAGTAGTGGATCAGTTACCCAGCGCCTCAGGCTTGACCTCTGAACCTTGACCCAAAGCATTGTCATGCTGTAAACAGTTCATATAGACTGCGACTGGCTTGTCCCAGACCCTGTATGGAGTAAAACTAATTCAAACGTATTGAGCGTAATTGAGCAGGCTTAATAAAACAAAGTCCGCAGTGAGGATTCGTATAGAGTTTATTACATCAGCATCAGTTGAATCTGCGCTGGTCACCTGGTCGAACTACTTCCCATCATCGTTCAGATTCCAGTTGGTGCATCCCATTGACAACTTGCTAGGCAACATAGTGATGGCTGCCATGTTCAGCTCTGTCAAAACCTTTAAGAAAGGCGTTTGTATTAGGCTACAGTATATCTTTTGTCATGTTTAGAATATGACATGTCAAAACACAATGAGATTGGTGACTAGAATTACAGGTTCAGAGTGTGTAGGTGTGTGTCTTGACTGTTCGATTGTGCTTTTATTTTACAAATATCCCTCATTTATCGTAGGAAATGATTTCATTGAGATACTATCCCACACCTTTGCATGCCTTTGGATGCGTGGCTTTTTGGGCTGTGCATGGAGACCTGTCAACCGCTTGTCGTTGGTCTGTGTGTGTGTGCGTGTGTATGTCTGTGAATGCAAGGCTCCTCTCAGGGACTATAGGGTTCCTGTCCATTCATCATTTAGCCGCAAGATCACGTGGTCATGAGTAAGCGCTGCTGGAAAAATGCTTGCATTTGAAACCATATCAAATAAACTGACTATAATAGGTCCATAGATTATTCAGAAGCATATAACCAGTAGCCTGTAATGTCGACCGGAAGTAGAGAACCCTGTGTATAAAATCGTAATAGAGCCTTTCTTGCACGCAAACACACGCATACATGATGTCCGATACAGTAGGTCTATAGACCTGTAGGCTATAAAATAGAAAGTAATAAGAGGAAGCTAAAAACATGCTGGGTGGAAGTAAATGTATTCACCAAGGAGCTCCAAAATAACTTGGGGGTCGGAAAAATCTCAATTGTATCAGGACTGTTATTGGAATTGAACTCTGAACTTAACGCCTGGTTACACATTTTCTCGTGTCCTTTTGGTAACACTGACGCTCATTGCATTAAAGGGTTGAGGTTGAATTGACTTTTGTGGCAGAATTCAGTTGTTAACCAGCAGACAATACCGGTAGCTCGCTCATCTGGTCATCGCGCCATTTATTTGTACTCTTCAGGTTAACTATTAATCAACCTTGTATATAGTTGAAGAAAACCTGGTCCAAGGAATGCATGTATAGGACCTGCTAAATCAGAATACAGGGACTAATAAAATAGAAATTGATAGAAAGATTAGTCTGATTGACAAGATAAAAAGAAATGGGTCAGCCATTTTACGTTACAAGAATATGCACTATTGTAAATAGTCAATATCAACACAGATCCTATGTCTAAAGTAGCCTATGGGCTGCACGTCTGTGTGTGACAAGTGTGGGTATTCTGAGCACGGTGACAGTTGTCCAGCTCACCGTAAATCCTTTAATTGCTGTGAGTGTGAGAGACGGCTGGGGGCCGGGCGACGAGGCGAGGACAGTAAATCTTTGACTTTATTACCCAAGAGCATATGCCCGTGCCAGGCCAGCGAAACCAGGCCAGTGCGTAGCTGTCCAGGCTGGCGTAAGTGAAGCCTTAGACCCGGTGCTGGAACTGTACCCCTCCAAACACCTAACAGTCTGATTGTATACACTTCCATATCAAATCTAATAGAGTGGTCTAATGGAAGCTCAATGTCACCACACAAACTACATAATTGTCAGAACAATAACAGGCCTAATTGTTCGTATTCGGATATAGGCCTACATACAGCACATATGCAATGACAATTCTAATATTTTAATAACACGTAATTCTTAAGCATGTATGACATGTGTTTTGGGATGTATCAGTATAAACCTAATAGAGGCCACTGCCAGTAGTGTGGGATCGTGGTGTTTATAGAATGGCGCAAGGACTGATAGAGCGCGACTCTGTTCCATTGATGAGAGGCTTCCAACACGAGCTCCGTGTCACGTGAGCAAATCTGCGTGGAACCTAAAGAGATCCTCGTTTTCATCATATTACATGCTGATGGAGATATGAATGAAATTATGACTGCATGGCGGATACCGAGTGACTGGTATGTGGTAGGAGTAGGCTACCTACGTTGTTATTGGTAGCGGAGGACTCCACGGTCCTCTCCGCTGGGAATACGATGTGCTGGTGCGGAGATGTGTGAGGAAGCCTGAGCAGGTCTAGACGGCTCTGTACTGCCGGGAGCCGCGTGAGGGATGTTCTGGCGGTCTGGAGACGAAGCAGAGACCGAGGCGGAGGAAGGACCGCGTGATAAATTGATTTAAAGGTAAGCAACTGAATGTCCAAACGAAGCCCTTCATCACGCAGTCCCTCGCAGAGAATAAACGTGATTTATGTTTTCAGGGGAGAGGGACGGTCGTTATCAACATCACGGTATTAAACCACCGTTAGTCCATGAGCTTGAAGCCTTTCATACAACGGCTATATGTTAGCTAAACATACGTTTTACTAATATGCGTTACCATTTTAGTCCTACATGTATATTGAAGATGGGTTAGGAGGATCTTTCAGTTTGATAAGAATTGGGACAATAACGTCGGAATTGGCGACCACGGAATTGGTGGACTGTAAATCACATTAATTTGAGGTTTTATTACAAGAGTAGAGAGAATGCAGATTTGTATCTCCATACGCTCACTGAAATCTGTAAAATGCTATTCTGACATTTCCTGTCGTGATGACGATAATGACTGCTGCGCTATAACCATACAGGCCCCATATTGGTATACAGCTCTTGAATATAAAGCATTTAGGAAAAAACACATCTCTGTCGTAAACATCATCCTCAGCAGAATATAGTCTATATTAGCCTATAAAGCCTTACTCTAACTCTTCATATCACAATTTAAAAAAATTTAATAGAATGAAATAACCTGCTATTTTGTTTTTTTTGTAGCCCATCTATAGCCTACCTATTATTCCAGGCTATTTCATAATTTCCCATAAAACTAACTGAACAATCCATGTTGATAATATATTATATTATAAACACTTAAGCCGTATAGGCCTACATGATTCCTTTTACATCATAAAATACATCTGCATTTGATTTACAACCAACATTTGTTTTATAATTGATTTAATAATAATACAAATTCAGAATTCGATACATAGTTGTATAATGCATTTGTACATATTTAGACAACCAAATAAATACATTTTGTATACTGTTCTTCTGCGCGGCTCGAGCTTGGTCCATTGTGCCATTGTACTAACCAACTTACCGTAACGATCGCGTGGGCGAGAACATCTTTTTCACAGAATAGAGAGTTTACATATCACTAGAAACTACAAATTAAACTCCCACGAAATACACAGTGCTCCCTTTATACTAGATCCGTTAAAGTTAAGGCTATTGGTTGTTTGCTTCCCTTGATAATCACTGCCAACCTATAGGCCCTAAACACAGAGCGGCAATAGTCCCACCAACATATAGAGAAATCCAGCTTGTTTCTTTTGTCTCGGCGTGGTTGACAAGTGGTGAGAGCTGGAGCTCAGTTTGAAAATAAGACAAGAGCGATGCTGAAAAGTTGAGCTGAGATAGCATTTGTGCCTCAGTCAAAACGCTTCCGTTGGTTATTCATTAATCTGAGTTATGGCCGCTCAAGCAGGGTCAGCACGGAGCCCAGAGCAGAAATACCTCACAGAAAAGTGTAGAACTATCTAGCACTCACACACTCATGGCAAAAGGTTTCGTCTTATATAAAAAATACATATATATATATATTTGTATTTATTGTGTTTGGGCTATAATTTCAGTCACAATTTCTCTTTAGGGAAGGACATCAGCAAATGGCAGACAAAAGCTGAACTCACCAAATCTATATTCAAGAGAACCACGGAGACGTGGTCACACAAATCATAAAGGAGGCCAAGGACATTAAAGCTGCAAACTACACAAAAAGGTTGCTTATTTAAAAACATATAGGCATATCCGAAATAACGTTTAGGTTCTGTGATTTAAAAGTGGATTAGGCCTACATTTTAAAATGTTAACGGGTTATTTGGCTAATAACACGGTGTTGGGACTTTGACAGTATGCTATAGGTCACCACATTAATAACATCGAATGTAATATCTTAAAGAATTAGGCCTACATTCCATTTATTTTTATACAAATAATCAAACCACACTCCAATTTATATGTAGCTTTTTAGGTTTGTGATAAATATGTTACGGTGGAAAAGCCTGAAATTTGTAAAATGTTATTTTCTTGGGGGCAAATTGTTCACAAACAACAGTAAGCTCGAGGCGCATTTGCCTACACAAAGAAACACGATCACCAATTTAAAACAATAAATGTTCTAAACCAAATATTACAGGATTAAATATCTAGTCTATTTGTAACTGTGAACATGCCTTTATATATATGCCGAACTCGAAATCGAATCTCGAAAGTGTTTTTCTCTTCATTCCAAATAAAGGCGTTTCTACGCGCGCAGGACAGGCAGTCATAAATATCCTCGTGCACAGCGGTGACAGATAGCCCACATTAGTATGCACCGCGAGCTCTCAGTAGCTGCCTGAGTCGGAGGCCTCCCTCGTGCATGCACCACTATATGGCTAAAAGGGCATCTGCACAGGATACAGGAGGTTATCACAGCACAGAAGGGCTTTTTATGGACGCCACCCAGGTCCCCCTCCTCACGAATCCAACTAGATCGAAACAATAGGACGTTCTTACCGTCCAAATATTGGAAAATGAACAGCTTTTAGACATGGTTCTGATCACAAGAGGGTTTTTTACCGTCATAAACCACCTCTGAATAATTACTTCAGATCTGAGAAACTAGGCTTTGCAGTGGTCTTGTTCTGGTGAATATGTAAAGGCAGGTTCCTTTCAAGGCAGATAACCTACACCTGGACATCCAAAATAGCAAATTATTTTAGCTCAAAGTGATACTACCATCAGAATAATTTATTTTCCTATGCCAAAGTCATCCTAATGGCTCATTGTGGGTGTCTTAAACATTAAGACCAGAGGTCTTTGTTCCCTTTAAGAGAGGAGAAATGTGGATGGACCACCAAATGCCGATTAGCGTTCTTTGTGGTTATTCTAGACAAAAGGAGATCTTAGACGACAGGTTAATGTTTAACCGACTCTCTGTGATGGCCAGGTCTTTGTGAGGACTAGCTGGACAGCATAACAGTCTCGTTTCCATTCATCAAAATGCATGCTTTGCTATTTGAATGAAAAAAAGATCTGAGAGTTGTAAAAATGTGTCTATTTTAAACACACTTCGAGTCCTTGCTTCAGTATTCTAGATATGACAGGGTCTTTGACTGATTCCTTTTTTCAGCAGGTCCCAGAAAGAGAGAGACGGTGAGAGAGGGAGGGGGTAGTATTTTCTGGTCATCCTGCCACACAACTCCCTCCTATTGGCCAACAGCTGTTATAGGCCAGACTAGATGCCCGCCATGCAGAAGGCCACTTATTATGACAGTTGTGTGTTTGAGGACGGTCCCTACCCCAAGTCAGAGGGACACACATACACACACCCTGCCTACCGGGCCCTCCCAGAACCCCCCCACGCTCCTACAACACACACCAATGAACATGGCGGCAGGGACAGCCATGATGCCCGGAGTAAAGTCACCCCTCCTCCTCCGCCTCCTCCTCCGCCTCCTCCTCCTCTGCAGCAGTTGGCCCCGCCTCTGCCTGCCATCCCCCTTTCCTCCAGCTCCCATCCCCCTAACGGAACTCCTGGTGGAGCTCCTCCAGCCAGGGCCAAGCTGGTGTTTCCCTGGATGAAGGACTCACGTCAGAATGCCAAGCAGAAGAATAACAACACCAGCAAAGAGGGTATTTATCATTGATTTCAAGGTGTTATACAGTAGCTTATGTTTCCCCTGACCTCCATTGTTCTCTCTGTCTTGTTTGAAGGTTAATTTAACCATCAGCTTAATTGTGTAAAAGGAGGTCCCAAACCCAGAATATAACCTCCAGGCTGAGATGTTTCCCATGTCTTTCAGGGGAGCAGTGTGAGGAGTATAGCCCACCCGAGGGGGGCTCAAAGAGGATCAGAACCGCTTACACTAGTGCCCAGCTGGTGGAACTGGAAAAGGAGTTCCACTTCAACCGCTACCTCTGCCGACCACGGCGGGTGGAGCTCGCTAACGTCCTTCACCTGTCTGAGCGCCAGATCAAGATCTGGTTCCAGAACCGCAGGATGAAATACAAGAAAGACCAGCGGGGTTTAGGGTCACTGCCCTCACCGCTGGGCTTGTCTCCTGACTGCAGCCCACCCATCCACACTGGGTTTGTAGCTCACCTCCACAGCTACGACCCGCCCTCACCGCAGTCCTTTTCCAGGGCACCGACGGGCGCGTACAACTTGCCATCATACCCGGTGGATCAGAGCCTTGAGCAGCAGAGACGGTACCCCGAATATGAGCATCAGGGCTACCATGGTAACGGTGGCTATGTCGCAAACGCTAATCCTCAAAGCCAGGGTGTGTATGGTGCTGAGAGCTTCTCTGACTCTGGGGTGCACTCAGGCCCAGGGTTCCACATGGGCCCCCTCCCCCAGCATCACTCTGCCCCCTTGGAGTACCATGGCACAGGGGGCCATGCCGGGTCCTGCCTCTCCGACCCCACCTTCCCCGAAATCACCCCACGCCACACCGCTCAGGGACGGACGCTTGAGGTTCCGAGGCTGACCCACCTGTAGAGGTTCGGCTGACGCACCTGTACTCCTGTAACCCAATAACTACCTGTATTCTACAGGGGTTGTGCCTCTCTGTTTGATGGCCGCTTTCGGCAAGAGGAAATACAGGGTTCATAGCATGGAGGCCAAGCTGTCTCTATGGAATGCACGCACAATACACATGTGAATCCTAGTATCCTTCCCACATATTTTGCTACATTTTAGTTGCTGGGGGGGGGGGGGGGGTGGGTCAGCTGGGTGATGGAATGGTTGAGGGTGAGCGGAGAGGGTGCTGGTCCTGGAACCCAAGATTGTATTGAATTGTGTCAAATATGAGTTATCAATTAAACCTTTAGATAAAAACACACACACCCTTCTGAGAGGTTAACTGTGAGTTTACGTCATCAACATCACACAGGATACAATTAGTGCAAAATATTGGTTAGATTATCAATTTGTTATAGGTGGAATGAGAAACAGTATTTTTATGTCATTGTTTTGATATCTTGTCGCATGCAGTTTATTGTATTTATTATCAAACCTTACATGTTTACATATCGTAGATAATGTGACACTTAATTATGAATTTTAAGGCACTTAAAGTGGCAATGTCATTCTGTGTTTTGTAGAGTAAATATGTTTTAATTTTATTAAATGTCAAATGTAGTGAATCTAGTATTTTGTTAAATATTATAGAATAAAAAAATCTTTGATAAGAAAATTGTATGGATTTGTTTAAACCTCTTCAATACACACGGTAAATCATAACAAAAAAATCATGAAACAAGAGGTCAACATGAAAATTATGGACCAGACGATGTTAAACACGGCGAGACAACACCAGTGTTAGAATTACAGGCTTAATCACACTCTCTAGGACTTGTGGCCGTCAAGGATCTCTGTCATATTATCATATGGAACTGAGTACAACTAACCATAGCAAGGCCACTGATGAAAACTTAGACCACTGCAATTTGGCTGAGCAAGAATTATATGTGAATCCCTGCGTGAGGAGTGAAGTTGGCCCCCCACCGACCGACCCAACGCTTAACATCGTCAAAATAGTCTCAATCGTTTGTGCTCCGTTTGTGCTGGTTTGTGCTGAAATTATTTTCGTTTGTACTGCTTTCATTTTTTAGATATTAAAGAATGTTTTATAGGTCATCCCGAGATCACTCAAATCCAAAATAGTCTCAATCGTTTGTGCTTCGTTTGTGCCGTTAAAATGTTCGTTTGTGCTGCAGCGGTATTTTTTATATTAGACGTTTAATTGTCTGGCGATGACGTCACCCCCTCCCCCCTCCCACTTTCTACAAAAGGATTGTTAATGGTCGCAATAAAACATTCTTTAATATCTAAAAAATGAAAGCAGCACAAACGAAAATAATTGCAGCACAAACCAGCACAAACGATCGAGACTATTTTTACGGCGTTTTGCGTTGGGTGGGGGGTCAACTTAACGCAGGTTTGAGACCTTCCTACGGAACCAACAATGTTCCACTCGATTTGAAGCAGCGGACAACTGCACAGACGCACCGGTGCGTCTGACGTCAGAGCAACACTGATGCTGCGGCGTGCCCTTAACCTTGTTGTATGCTGAGAAATATTCTACACACAACTGCGGCTTAGTTTGAGTTTTGACAGATTTCACTATGTCACTTGCAACAGAGGCTTTTGTCTCCCAGATAGCAGGTAATGTGTCTTCATTGAATTGTTGTTACATGTCTTTTTTGCTACCAAATTGCAAGCTAGTTACTATCCAGCAGCAACATTAGCCACTGTAGCCAGCAGAAATATAGCTATGGGGGTGTGCCAGCGTCACAAATTAGCACACACATCAACAACGTATATGTTCCAATCAAAGGTTATGTACTGCATCAAAGTCATCTATGGTTGTAGTTCAGTTGTGCTCGGCCTGTGCCCTTTCCAACGTAACCGCATACGTCGTAGCTAGCACTCGCTCCTCTACTGTGTGTTAACTAAAGAAGAAGGATATGGTTTGGTAACGTAGGTTCTCAACACGTCTGTGTATTTGACCTGTCCGTTTCCTGCAGCCGCTGAGCCTTGGCCGGAAAACGCCACCCTGTATCAGCCTCTGAGAGGTGAGTTTCCACAGACAGTTTAGTTTTTAAAAATTAATCTCTGATTGGCTGGTTGTTATTGGTGGTCTGAAGCAGGTGTGTTTACACCAGGTAGTGTACTGTACGCTGGCAACCTCACTGTTAAGGATGCTTACCAGACCATCCATTGATCCCTTCCACCCATCGCTACCACCATGCCTACATATCTCCTTCCTCCTTCTCTCTTTCTCTCCCTCTCTAATATTGTTCTCCAGAGGACCAGATCTTGCTGTCAGATTGTGCTTCCTCTCTAGCAGTGCAGGTAAGTCTACGTCAACACATTACACACGTTACTAAACAACACACGACAGCAGGACATGTTCCCAGGCAACCCAGTGCAGCTTGACACGTTGCTAGGCAGCAGAGCCATGTGACCACATTGTGAGGCCACAAAAGACAGTGTGACTTGGGCAAGAATTCCCCTGCCATCCCAAGAACCCAGAACAGTGTGAGCTGGAGAGGTACGGCTCAGACAGCCCAGCTGGGCAGACATTGTTCTTACTGTAGTACCTGGTGTCCAGGTATCAGTGGACCCTCCGGCGTATCTGAATCCTAGCCTAGTGTATATGGCGGAAGGATAGATAGGACGTAACTGTGCTGTAGGGTTAGTGGATGACATGGGAGGGTAGATGATGAAGCGCTGTCAATGTGTGTCCTAGGCCTACCTGAGGATGTGTGGCCTTCCTGTCCAGGTGATCTGCCGTCCCAACGCAGAGTACATGTCACCCTCCGGTCAGTCTTCCATGGCTACTGTGTTTGAGTGTGTATTTGTTTGTGTGTGTGTGTGTGTACACTGAAGGTTGATTATGTGTATCCCCAGGTAAAGTCCCCTTTGTTCAGGTTGGAAACCAGGTGGTGTCAGAGCTGGGGCCTATAGTACAGTTCACCAAGGCTAAGGTAACATGCGCACACACACAGTGTTTCAACCTTTATTCGTGCTTTGGTTTAGGTGAGGGAGAAAAGGGCCAATATGAAAGTGTGCCAGGGGTGATTTAGCTTAGATGGTAGCATGACAACACAATGACCTGGAAACGCAAACAAATATTATTGATTATTATTAATATAAATATTTGTTTGCACAATGCCACTGTGCCCAAACAAATAATACACTAAAACTGCTAAAGACACCCACCTGCCTGGCCTAAATAATGCCTCTCTAACAAAAGTGCATGATACAAGTTCTTTGCCTATTGTTCTTAACAAGTATAAACTACATTATAGAATGTATGCACATGGGCATCTTAACTGTCCCCTTGCCCCTGTGCAAAGAACCAAACCAAAGAAAAATCCGACTATAGCAGGTATAATTTACAATCTAAAGGACTTCAAAATAAACAGTAACAAAGTCGCCTCTCGCATGGAAGACAGTTGGGATTTAAATGGGAGACAGACGAACAGCTGATTGGTTTGGAGCAGTAAGCGCTAGTGACGAGGAATGGAGACGATTAGATGATTAGCGAATCACAGACGGACACCTGGGAGACAAAATATAATCCACAACTATACGTACATAGACAGGAATATCTGTAAATAAACATGCCTGTAAGACACACACACACACACACACACACACTGTGTGTACTGTGCACCTGTCTGAATCCCTTCTCCTCCACCCCAGGGCCACACTCTCAGCGATGGTCTAGATGATGTGCAGAGAGCTGAGATGAAGGCCTACATGGAACTGGTCAACAACATGTTGTTCACTGCAGAGGTACACAAACACACACACATCCAATAGATGAAGTTCAACCTCCTTCTCTGCCTCTCACCATCTTCTTCCTTCTCCCTACCTCTCGCTCTCCCTACCTCTACCTCTCACCATCTTCTTCCTTCTCCCTACCTCTCGCTCTCCCTACCTCTACCTCTCACCATCTTCTTCCTTCTCCCTACCTCTCGCTCTCCCTACCTCTACCTCTCACCATCTTCTTCCTTCTCCCTACCTCTCGCTCTCCCTACCTCTAGTTCTCACACTCTTATTTCTTTTTTTGGTACGTCTCTTCCTTCCGCCCATTAAATCAGTCTTTTTCCCCTGTCTCATTTCCTCTCTCTGTGTCCAGTTGTATATCCAGTGGTGTGATGAGACCACAGCGGCCGAGGTGAGAGCCTAAACCATCATCTTCACCAGGCAGCAGTTTGGGCATTTGGGGAAAGGAGGAGGACCAGAAGGAGGAGATGACGATCTGTGCAGGAAGAACAAAACAAACAAACATTTATTTTCTGTTTACTCTGTGTGTTTGCGTGTGTGTGCTCGCTCGCTCAGATTTCGCGGCCCAGGTACAGCAGTCCATTCTCCTGGCCTCTCAATCACATCCTAGCCTATCAGAAACAGTGGGAGGTCCGAAGGAAGATGAACGCCATTGGCTGGGCGGGCAAGAGTCTGGAACAGGTCAGAGTTCAGACAGATCCCAGTAGAACACAGTAGAATAGGACAGAACTGAACCATTTGATTATGTTGTTGTCATACTTGTGCATAATTAACTATATTTGTCTCTAACCCCAGAATGACATTGATTGTTAATTTGAATAACTCCTCTTCTCTCTGCTCTCCCTCCTCTTCCTCAGGTGTATGAAGATGTGAGCCAGTGCTGTCAGGCTCTCTCTCAACGTCTAGGAACACAGCCCTACTTCTTCAACAAGCAGTATGTTTATCCTGAGTTAAATGACAGTCGTACATTAGATTAGTACACCGTACAATGTCAGAGTAGTACTCTCTTTTACAGTAGTTTTATATTAGACTTGTGCTTTGTATTACAATAACAGTGTATTAGACTATTGTTCCGTTTTACCGTTACAGTATATCAAACTGACGGCGTCTACCAAATGACTGATGTAATAAGAGCAATGCACACCCCCCCCCCCCCTATTTCCTCCCCCACTCCACCCCTCCCCCCAACACGTGTCCCAGGCCCACAGAGCTGGATGCCCTGGTGTTCGGCCACCTCTTCACTATCCTGACCACGCGTCTGACCAGCGACCAGTTGGGGGAGAAGGTCAAGGCCTACAGCAACCTGCTGGGGTTTGTGCGCCGCGTGGAGCAGGCCTACTTTGAGAACAGCCAGGCTGGAACCACCTCCAGAGGCTTGAGCAAGGGACCCTCGCTCATCTGAGAGCTGCCCACACACATACACACACATCTGCATACTCACAAATGCACACACACACACACAAACACACACAAACACACAGACACACACAAACACAAAAGATATGGACATGCACAAACACGAAGACACACAGGCACATAAGAAGGGAAACAGTTCCCACACATGCATGCGCCACACACACACAACCTCGTCATCTGGTTAGGGTTAGTCCCTTATTCCTCTGGTCCCGAACCCTGGAACTACCTAGCTTTCCTTCCCCCTCCTCACTCTCCCACCCTCCGTCTCCTCCCTCTCTCTCCTCCCTCTCTTCTTGTCTCTCCTTCTCCCTCCTCTCTCCCCCTTCCCTTCCAGTTGTGTCTGTCTGTTAATGCCATAAGAGGAATACACCCTGTGTATTACACCCTGTATATTCCTGTGTATCTGTCTGATGTTTCAAACAACACCAAGCAATCACTCGTATCTCAATATGTCACCAAATTGTTTTCCCCCCTTTTTCTAATGTCTGATTTTGTTGTTGTTTGTTGTCCTCTGAATTGTTGAATGGAAAGTGCCTACTCAAATAAAACCCCATCTGTCAGACCACGGAGGTGCCTGTTCTGAGCTGTTATTGCTGCTGCAGGGGGAGTAGGAAGGGATAAGGAGTAAGAGGAGAACATAGGTCTGGTGGTATATTTGAGGAGGTGAGAGGGGGGTGGGTGAGGGAGGTGTATGCTAAGGTGACAAGCATTGGTATTCTAGAGATTAGAGATGTAAGCAGCTAGCCTCTTTGGGCACATGGATACTAAAACACAAATACACAAACAACGCACCATGTAGGTCTTAGGGAACTCTGGGAGAGTTCCAGGAAGTGGACAGGAAACTGATCATTACGAAGTCCCAAGAGATGTGCATGTGTGTGTAGACATGCGAGTGTGAGACAAGATCAAGGTGCAGGCTAGAGTCTCGTCCTGGGTGTGGCCTTTAGTCTGGGGTTGCAGCGGTTGCCCCTGGCAATGGCAGCTTTGAACCCTGAAACCCAGACTGTGACAGGTCACATGACAGATGGGTTGACTGAAATGACCCTCTGCTCTTTTCTGGAATGTCGGTGTTCTTCATCCAGACAAACTGATCTCACACACACACTCACATACACACCTTTGTAGGGGATGTAACTACTCTATGTTGACAGATTGACCAGTGCGATAACAGTTGTATCAGAGACAGTTAAGTCTGTTTTTCCCTTCTCTGCATTCACATAAGCACTCAAACACTTACTCATATATACACAAGCATTTATACACACACCTTTCACAAACAAACACAAACAGTTCTCACACAAAAACATGCACTAGGTGCACACACAGCAGTCTTTGACTCCTGTCGTTGCTGGGAACCTCCCCCCTAGTGGTGGGAGCATGTACCACACTTAACCCTGCCAATGTCCATCTGTCGTCTATCCGTCTGCCTACATTCATGCGTGCTTGCTTGTCTGAGTCCTTGGACTGTCTGGGACTTTGTGACCAACTCGGCTGTAAATACGATGGTAAACCTTAAAAGGTTCAGTTACACACAGCTTGGTCGTACTCTGTATGTAGCAGAGTGTGTGAGGCAGGGCTCCAGGGGCCTTGATGACCCTTGACCTTTGTGGCGACCCCTTGCATCTCTGCAGGGTCACACCACGGTCAGCTACTCCAGTCAGACGTACACACACACTCAGGCATACACAATGATACATCAACCCCCTCCTACAAATACATAAACACATATTTACACATAATACACCCTATTTTGCTGCAGGTTGCATTTGAGTACAGCCCTCTTCCACAAATTTGATGATTGATTGATAAAACCTCAGGTCAAACCCATCTAATTCAGGCAGACCTATGTGTGTCTGTGTGTCTGTGTGTGTTTACATTGAGTTCATCCATCTTCCTATAGAGAAGGGGAGACCCAGTGAAGACATCACTCATATTTGGGTTCAGGAGCCGGTCAAAAAACAACACATATCTATCTATCATCTGTGTCTGTCTGTCTGTCTGTCAATTTCTGTTTCCGTCTTTATTCTCTCTCACCCTCATAACTGCTGACTCTGTCTTTCTTTTTCTCTCTCTCTTCTTTTCTCTCTTTATTTTCTCTTCTCTTTCAATAAAAACAAATTTCTCTCTCTCTCTCTCTCTCTCTCTCTCTCTCTCTCTCTCCCTCTCTCTCTCTCTCCCTCTCTCTCTCTCTCTCTCTCTCTCTCTCTCTCTCTCTCTCTCTCTCTCTCTCTCTCTCTCTCTCTCTCTCTCTCTCTCTCTCTCTCTCTCTCTCTCTCTCTCTCTCTCTCTCTCTCTCTCTCTCTCTCTCTCTCTCCCTCTCTCTCTCTCTCTCTCTCTCTCTCTCTCCCTCTCTCTCTCTCTCCCTCCCTCCCTCCCTCCCTCCCTCCCTCCCTCCCTCCCTCCCTCCCTCCCTCCCTCCCTCCCTCCCTCCCTCCCTCCCTCAACACCATCCCTCCCTCCCTCCCTCTCTCCCTCCCTCCCTCCCTAAACACCATCCCCAGCCCCAGTTCGCGTTGTTTCGGTTTTGAGGAGGAGTGGCTGGTGTGGCATCATCCAGACTCTGGCGAATCACATAGTACCCCTGTTCAATCTTAGATTTATTAGCAAGACGTGCCCAACCATTCTCTCTCTCTCTCTCTCTCTCTCTCTCTCTCTCTCCCTCTTTCTTTCTCTTTCTGTCTACTTATTTATTTCTCTCTCTTTCTCCATTTATGGTTTTCTTTTTCTTGCTATCCTTACCTCTGTCACACACACATAATAACACACATACAAATAAACACACAAATACAACACTTCACCATCAACACTCACTGCAAGATATTGCCCAATCAACTATCACCAGCATCTCTGGACCTCTGTCTCCACCTACTGGTAGAACATGGGGTAGTTTAATCCTCCTCTTCTCTCCTAGATGAGGCTCATACAGACCCATCCCCCATCCCAGAGTTACGATGACTCTCATGTCAGCTCTTAGTCACAAGCTTTGCTGGTCCAGAGTCACGCCCAATCATGACAACCCCGTCCCAGGTCTGCAGGTCCTCTGAGTTTAGCTGATCCAAGAGCAGGCCTTGTCATAGGGAGAGAGAGAAACAGAGGCTGAGGCAGGGAAAATGGATTAAGAAAGTAGGGAGATGCAGAGGGATGGAGGGAGGGAGGGAGACTGAGGAGGGGGAGGGAACAACCTAATTAATATTCGTAGCCATAAAAATGAGACGTGGGAGCAAGGCTAATTTTATTAGCCCATTAATCTTCCTACACTGCGATGTCACCACAGCCAACCAATGCGATGAAGAGTGGAGCAATTATAATCTTTATCACATGCACACAAACACATTTACAATAGTTAAATATACACTGATATTGTATTATGTCTGTAGTAATAGTCAGATATTTGGAGAGAGAGAGAGAGAGAGGAGTGCTCTATGATTTAGTGGATTGAAATAGAGACCAGCATCAACAGGATTTGAAAAGAGCCCTCAGGAACCAATTTAGTCACCAGACTGGAGCCAAAAGATCAATGTGTGTGTGAATGTGTGTGTGTCTAACCCACAAATGTTTCCACTTTACCAGGCTAAAGCAAACTCATTCACACACACACACACACACACACACACACACACACACACACACACACACACACACACACACACACACACACGTGCCCTCCCTGTGTTCTGGTTAGTTTGTGCCTTCCCAACTGAAATTATATCACCAGATCAAGACCACAATTGCTGCTCCAAAATCTGCTGTTTGTAATCAGAACTAATGAGGGACAGCTGTGCATAGTTTCAGATCTCTCTCCCCCTTTCTCTTTTTGTCATGTCTCGTTCTCTTTTGCTCTACAAAGGTGCCTGGGTGCCATCTACTGGTCAGGTGTGACCACAAGGAAACACCGCATCCATCCAGGTTTTGTGAAGGACGCAAGGAGCCGCCACGCCTGCTTCCTAACCCAACCCTGCTTCTATAGTGCTCTTCCTGTGGCCCTGTTGCCATCGCCTCTTGAGAGGATGACAACATTAGCGCTGCGTCGGGGAAGCACAATTTTTCTTTCAGTAGGCTACATAGATCTACTGTTGCATGAAGGTAAACAATAGGGACATTCTAATTCGTAATTTAACCGTGCCATGAACTGGCCCAGACAGGTTCGCACCGGTTTGCAATTTTAGCTAAGTCGGTTAACGCCTCTTTCACTGCAAAAGGTGTTGGTGGGTCCCAGGTCGGACTAATGGCGCGGGATAATGCTATATATATGTATAATATATATATATTTTATATATATATATATATATATATATATGTATAATAATAATAATAATAATAATAATACACGGTCGTGGGCCGGTTTGCGTTTCAAGTCCCAGATCGTTTTTCAGTCCCCGTCCAGACCTGGAGCATGCTCGCATACTACAATATGATCCTGGAGGTAGGAGGACATCCTGGTATTTTGGCTTAGGCCTACCTAGATGTATTTGGGACATAAAGACAAAAATATTTATGTCCTATGTTGGTAGAATGAGTAACTGTAGTCCACTTCCACATGACACTGTTGCGACTGCAATTGCAGATGAGTTTATGCTGATGAGCTGACATACTATATAATTTTTACTCCTATATCTGAAATGTTTAATCTTTTCGTATCTCATCCCATTTTCGGAAAATTCTATGAGACGTGATACTCAAACCCACCGACAGGTGACTCCAGTGTACTCAACACGAAAACAAACGAGCCGCAGTCACATCCAATTTTCTTATCCAATGTGCAAGGTCAACATTTATAAATCTCACTTATGACAAGCAGTTAACCTGAGCCTATGTTCTGCAGATGGGTCCATGCAGCCAGCTCACTGATCCTCTGTGAATGGTTAACTTCTGTCCTGGGCAAGGATTGTCCGACTGAAGCAGTAGCAGAGTTTATGATTCAAGGTGGTGTCTGTCTTGGATAAATATCCCTGCCTGTAGCGTGAAGTCAGACTGTTGTATCTGCCATAAACGGGCTCCATCAACAGAGGCTATAGTTGTATGTTTCTTTTGGATAAGAACGCAAGCTAAGTGAATACATGTTAATGTTCCGCATTACATTTGTCCATACATTATATTCCTAATGTATATTATCTATAATGTATGGTACAGACTACCACTGAGTCTATATGGTACTACAAGTATACTTTAGTTTTCCACCATGAGAGAAATGTCAGGGTGGCTGAAAAAAAGAACACTGGCTGACTCCTGAAAGACAGTTTATTTCAATACAAAATAAATTGAGAAATACCAAGGCAATGAAAGTCATTCAAAGGTAAATCAGATATAAAACCATACAATATTATTGATAATATAAAAATACAAAATAAAGAAGGATTAAAAGATGTGAAATACCCCCAGTATATGAAGCAAACACTTTTTATATAATTAACCTGATCCAGCAAATAGATTTGAGTTGTGGCCAAAGACTGTGTGAACCAACATCACAAGAAAAGTGCAACACTGAGGACCCTAATTTGCGTTACCCTTGGGGGGCTTTTTAGCACGTGGCACCAGGAACATGGATCCGTCAGAGGCCTGCTGGAGGGAGTAAAGACTTGGGGAGTATGGCTGCCCTTCCTCATCCCTCAGTTTGCTAAAAACCTCCAGATAGAGGCTGCCCAGCTGCACCCTAAGCCCCTTCAGGGAGCTCTCTCTCTGGGCACGTTCCCCCAGCAAACGGCCTCTTTCACTCTGGAGCTCCTCCATCTCCTCCTCTAAACCGCTGATGGACGCCATCTTGCGTTTGCGGCAGTTCTGGGCTGCCACCTTGTTCTTTCCCCGCCTCCTGATGTCCCGGATCAGAACCAGCTGTGATTCGTTAAGCTGGTGACGTGTCATCAGCTCATTGTAGTCATCAACAGGAAGGTTAATAATACTGTCTACTGCAAAGGGGATGGACAAGGCCCTGGCTCGCTGCTCATCACGAGACAAACGACCCCGCCCCCTGGATCTGGAGGACTTTCTGGACTTGGTGAGACGCTCAGCATGGCCACGGACGTCTGTGAGGGGATTGGTGTCTGGAGAGGAGGGGCCTGATGACGACAGGGAAGAGCCAAAAGATGATTGGTGGAGGATGCTGTGGGATGTATTTTCCCTATGTTGTGATTGGCTGTGGCTGGGATTTGTCACCATCTCCTCTGTTTCTGATTCACTGAAGCCCCAGGAGCCGTCTTCCTGATTGGATGCCCCAGATGAGCTTGTGTCTATCCACACTGCAGAGTCTGGAGACTCACCATGTGGATGGCCGAGGAAGTCTTCAGTCAAATCAAGGTCCTCCCAGTTAGGGGGACACAGGTCCTCCAGGTTAGGGGGTGATAGGTCCTCCAGATTAGGGGGGCACATGTCTTCCAGGTTAGGGGGAACCAGTTCCTCCAGGTTAGGGGGACACAGGTCCTCCAGGTTAGGGGGTGATAGGTCCTCCAGGTTAGGGGGGCACATGTCTTCCAGGTTAGGGGGTGATAGGTCCTCCAGGTTAGGGGGGCACATGTCTTCCAGGTTAGGGGGTGATGGGTCCTCCAGGTTAGGGGGGCACATGTCTTCCAGGTTAGGGGGTGATAGGTCCTCCAGGTTAGGGGGGCACATGTCTTCCAGGTTAGGGGGACACAGGTCCTCCAGGGGAAAGGGACACAGGTCTTCCAGGGTGGGATCAGATAGGTCCCCCAGCAGAGGGTCAGTCAGGTCCTTCAAGGGAGAGTGGGCCATGTTCTTTAGGGGCCGGGGTGACAAGTCCTCCAGGGGAGTGTGACACAGGTTGTCAAGCAGAGGGTGAGACAGGTCCTCCAGTGGAGAGTGAGAGGGGTAGGGGATGTTGTGGGATGGCAGGGGACTGGGAAGGAGGGGTGTAGCTGTGGTAGGGTAGTTTAGGTGGCAGTACTGGCTGTAGTGTTCCTCCTCCACCACTATGGGCAGGCTGCTGTAGTTCTGCTTCTCTCCTACCAGTCTGCTTTGCTCCAGGATCTCTGTTACCTGCATACTGAGGTTGTGGAGCTCTGGGAGAGATAGCAGCTCCAGCCAGACCTGCTCTGCCTCCACACTGCCTGAGGGGGTCTGGGCGGCTGGGGGGGGCGATCGGACCTGGAGGGGTTTTAGGAGGGGTAAATGTTGGGATTGGGGAGCAGGAGAGACTGGGAGAGGTGGTGGAGCAGGTGTAGGAAGGCAGGACGAGGCAGGTGGAGGGAGGCAGGACAGGGCAGGTGGAGGGAGGCAGGACGGGGCAGGTGGAGGGAAGCAGGACGGGGCAGGTGGAGGGAGGCAGGACGGGGCAGGTGGAGAGAGGCAGGACGGGGCAGGTGGAGGGAGGCAGGACGGGGCAGGTGGAGGGAGGCAGGACGGGGCAGGTGGAGGGAGGCAGGACGGGGCAGGTGGAGGGAGGCAGGATGGGGCAGGTGGAGGGACAGAGGAGAGGGAATGTTTAGACGGTTTTGGGGAAGCTCTTTGCGGAGTCAGTAGCGCGGACAGCATTGGGTTCTGGGTAACAGGTGAGGGCTGGGGCATGGGCAGGGCTGGGGGGCTGACCACAGGGGAGGGGACCTAAAAAGAGGGAAGAAGAGAGGAGAAAAAGGTAGGGTAAGAGGGTGAGAAATAAATTTTAGTATATTACAAAAAAAGTGATATAAATACATTGAGAGTCATTTCCTGAGGACAGCTCAAAAAAACATGGAAAGTATGACCAACATACAGAAGAAAATTGTTTCTTCAAAGTTGAACAAACCAACGGTATAATACGATAACATCAGTTTGGCTGTTGGTAGGTAACTTTCTATTCTTGGCTATCTCTTAAGGTACAAGATCCCAGGCGCCTGAAACATGATAGGATGTCGCTACAAAGTCACTTCCTGCACGTACACCTCTCCATTATCTTATCAACCGACTGTACATAATCCATGTATGGTGCCAAACAAAACGGACTCCCAAAACGTGTTTATTTGACCTAATCAGATGAATGATACACTATTACACTATCACAACATATAAGATGAACGATCCATACACTGTACAATATTTCTGTCTCTATGGGAGAATGGCTGTTGCGTGGACAGCATGTTGGTAATTACAACCATATAAAACGTGAATGATTTAACCGTGTGTGCGTGTGTGTGTCTCACCTGCATGTTCTCATCCAGAGGAAAACTGTCCTCCAGCAGCTGCATGCACTCAGCAAACGACAGAGTCTCTTCTTCCATCTCACACAGCATGGGGTCCTATCACACACACACACACACATTGCTGAATTAGACACAACATCTCAGGCAGGGGGTTCTCCAGGCATCGTGTACGTGAGTGACATCATCAGTCTATATTGGTCTGACCTTGTGAGTGGAGCCATGGCCTGCACCAGCATCGTCCTCACTCGGCAACGCGAGGGGGAGGGCCGTCAGCTCCCCCGTCTCTTTGTCCAGATGCAGCCCCCGGCGACGCCCCTCCTCCTTCTCCTCCTCCCGCTGCCGGAGCTCCTCCTCCTCCTGTTGCCTCTGGCGCCGTAGCGACGTCTGCTTCTGACGCAGGCGCCGGTCGAAGACTTCTCGGCCCGCCCCCAGGTCTACGTCCTGTCTCCAGAGGATGTCCACCAGCTCCATCTCCTGGAGGGGGGGGGGGGGAGTGGAGGGGTTCAAACACTGATGATACATCAGCCTGAGAGGCTCCCACCACGGCATCTGCCATCAGACCAAGAAACTGTCCTCTAAGTCTGAGAGCAGGTACTCAGTACTGTATCCCGCCATGTTCTGGTACATCCTCAAGTGTTGTCGCAAACCACCTCCACTACTCTGGTAGACTGCTGCAGTGTTTTCAGCTCATAACCTGCAGGACAGTGGGTGTGTGTTTGTCTTTTTCATTGACCCCCGTGACCAATGAGGTACAATGTGTGTGTGTGTGTTTGTGTGACACTGTGACCAGCGAGATTTGTGTGGAATGTGGAAGCTGCCGGTCAGGATGAAAGGAGCAGAGCTAACCTTGACTCCTCCTCCATGAACTTACTGAACCCTCACCTCACTGTCCTCAACACGCCTCACTAAGCCACCACGTCTCTCCTCCTGTCTGCCGTTGGACTGCTTGGTATGCTGTATATGGCCATGCTGAACAGGTTCCAGTGATATCATTCGGAGCCTGGCGGAGCTGCATGTGACCTGTGATATAACAGCAGACATGGGCGGCCAGGGCTGTTGGTGAACTTCTCTGTTTACAGACACTATGGAGGGAGATAAGCTGCCTATTCACCCTCTCTATTGCTTCCACAATCCCACTCTATCCCTCCCTCTCTCTTTCACTGTCCCTCTCTCGCTGTCTCTCTCACTCCCTGTTTCTGATCCCACTCAGCAGGAATGCCTGCTTACCTGGGCGTGGGTATTGGAGAACAAAGGCTACAGGTGGCTGTGCCAACAGGGGTGTGTGAGAAAGTTGCGTGAGAATAGCTGGGCCTCGTGGGTGTGATAACAGACAGCTGCAAGCTGATTGGTTCGAAGTGTTATCTCATTCTGGCTTTCACCTCAGCCCCAGAAAGACTCAAGCACGCACACACACACGCCCCCATCAGTTTTACAAATCCATCATGTAAACACACCTTTCAGAGTGAAAGGTTGGATAAGTGTATCTGGCAGGTGTGTTTGGGTCAGGGTGAAGGGCGATTAGTGTCAAGCTACATAAAACTGTTTAATGAATACATAAAAACGATGAATACCAGTATAATATGACAGAGATTGGTTGTGGTACTATGTTTAGTCTCAGATGTTACTAGTGTGTAAACGCTTTCAATCTGTTATGTGACATTTTTATACAAATCTGAAAAAAATCACAGTTCCTACATAAGCACGCCACGCCTCCCTTTCACTCTCACCCACTTATTTGGGCAGGGTTCCCAAACACAAAGGTAACATTGTGTCTAAGCCTGTATATACAGTACATTTACAAATATTACACGTGCTATTAAATTAGCGTTGTTAATATTAATTTTGTAATCTAATGTCAATATTTTGTTCCCAACATACAAAGTTGATAAAATACTCAAACCGGAACGGGGGCCGTCCCTGAGCCGAGGGGGCTCCAGACAAACGACCAAGAACGTCTCAAGGATTTGATCCCTATATAAATGACATACACACAAATATCTAACGACTTCATAGGCTCAGGACTCCACCGTTATGCTCGAAGGCAACGTTTTTGTTAACCGGTAGATTTTGGGCCCGCTGCTCCAAGTGGAATCTTGAAAGCCCGGAAAGCTGCGAGGAAGGGACTTGCGAGTGGGGTTCTCTAACCAGACCTCGAGAGGCTAACGTGACTAAGCAGGATTTGACCAGTCTGGAGCGTACAGCACGAAACCAGAATCCATGGTCCTGAACAGGATTTGCTATGAGAGAATTATGTTCCTTCTTAAATTATATCGTAGCGGCGTAGCCTACAGTCTGCAAATAGGCCTTGCCATTCCCTCTACACTGTCATCCATTTAGTTCAAAATAACAATATGGTTTTCAATATGAGGGAAGTATTTTGTTTTGGATAGTCTAGGGTAGGTACAATATCTAGCTAGATACGTTTTAGTGTTGTTACAACGTGCAGGAGCCTCCTGACAGGAAGACATTTGAGAAACAATTATTTATCACAACGATAAAAGCTATAATACCTATACTTATATAGGCTAGCTGTGTGATTACCTGGCTCATATCTAGATGACTCAATCGTTAGACCTACCTGAAGACCTTGAGGATCCTCTGACAGGTCCAGCATCTCTGTACCAGTCCAGTCAGCCAGTCGTAGCTGGCCCTAAAACGACAAGCGTCAGGAGTCTCTGAGCCACTAAATTAACCTTACAGGCACAAAATCTTCCTAGTCCGACTTACAACTTCGGAAGTAAAGGAAGGTATGAGTTCTGGAGAGAAACGTGAACCAAGCCACCACAGACCCCCACCCTTATCGAACCCCCTCTGTTACGGAGTGAAGGGCCCTGCCCACATGCGGCAGCCAGTCAAGGGCGCTCTGAAGGCGGAGAGGGGAACGCCCCCGTTGCCAATCTTCTCTGTATCGTCTTGCTATCTTCGTTTTCAGGATGTATTCCTGCCATCCAGTGGTTTATTGTGGTTACTACAAGGCTATTGTGTTGCGTAACTTATTTTACAACACAGAAGAGATTGTGTACACAGACAGCATCTGCAAACTGCAGGTGGCATTAAACTCTGTACAACTCGATCAACTCGGCAGAAAACGTCCCTCCGTATACCTGCGCAAAGTTATCCCATACTTCTCAGTGTGAGGAATACAAAATGTTATACGAGAGCGTGTGTAATGGTTGAAATGCGTGAGATTTGAGAGCCATGTTTGAATGATGTGATATGAATTCCCATCTCTTCCAATTTATTTCAATTTTTCCCCCTCTCTACCCGTCCTCCTATTTTTGTTTTCTACTTTTTTATGTCCCCCTCAGCCTAATCTTTTCTCTTCTCTTTCAATACCCCCCCCTCTCTCTCTCTCTCTCTCTCTCTCTCTCTCTCTCTCTCTCTCTCTGTCTCTCTCTCTCAGAGAGACAGCTCAGCTCCGTACAGCACTCTGTCCTCCAGATACTCAGTGCATGACACGACTGGGCTATGAGCTGCTGCTGCTCACCGGCCGAGGAGCCGTCCACCCATCTATCTATCCAATCCATCAATCAATCCATCCGTCCTCTAATAGACTCCCACCGTAATTCTCAGACACAACATGCTCTTAAAGATGACAGACTGCTACACACACACAGAGAAGCACACACTTGAACCTTAGATGTTGAACTGTGCCACCCCCTGCCCCCTCCCTCCTCCTTCTCTGAATGACCCGGCTAGGTTGGTCTTTGATGATAGAGCAGATAAATCTACCTGTTTCCCCCTTTGTAACCAGATCCCGACACACAGTTAAACTGGTTCCCTGTTGGTAAGGCTGCTAGATCAGAGGTTGAGGAAGGACTCTGGTACTGGCCTGGATTACTGCTACACAACTGTCTGTGTGCGGAGAGAGGGAGAGAGTGTTGGGCGGAAGGGGAAGGGGGAGGGGGGAGGTGAGAAAGGGGGCGGGAGTAGGAAGAAGAGTGAAACACCCTGTGTGTGTGTGTGTGTGTGTGTGTGTAGGGTGGCACCTTCAGCCTTAAACCTCTACATTACACTACACCGTGAGGAACGACAAGTAATATGCAAACTCTAGAGAAAATCTAGAATAGTTTCAACTATAACTATCTCCACCATTGAGGAAGAACGTGAACACATACGGTATATACACTCCACCATAGAGGAAGAACATGAAGACATACGGTATGTACACCATAGAGAAAGAAAATAGAGTATAGCTTGACCCTCTGCAATAGATGAAGACATACAACATTCATTCAAGCATTTTCCCATACTATATTGCTATATATTCCTACACTTCAAAATCAAAATCAATCCCTGCCCCTCGGTCTACATTCATGACTAGAATAGACTCTATCACACACTCATGTGACATCGTGATTGAGAGGACTGAACGGTTTAGTTCTGACTGCAGGAACATGTATGACCAGGAGCATGCAGGAGATGATTGAACATGATTAATCGGACATGCATGCGCTGGAACATGGAATGCATGCGCTGGAATGTTTAAGCTGGAGCGTGTCGAAACAGGAATATGCCAGTGACCCGAGTGCCTTCAACTACATGTCTGCTCAGTGTCCACCAGGGGGAGATGTATGCCTAGCCATTGTATTACTTAACCAGTCCACACAATGTATATGTGACATTCAGGAATTAATACCTTATGAATCTATCTATAACTTGTATATGTCCCTCAACTTCATACAGTATTTTATGAATGACAGGACCAGCAGGTGGCTCTACTCCTGAAAAATAACTGCAGTTTTTGTACCATGGTTGACGTTCAACTTCAGCATTAATTTCCAGGATAACAATTGTAAAAATAGAACGGATATGCTGCTGATTTTTTATCAGACACACTGTTGCCAGTCTTTTACAAACATGGGTCTCCAGCAGTATGCTGGACAGCCCAAAACGGATTGTCAAGAACATGTACACATGACCAGACAGACAGACCTCATGAGCGAACACATTAGCAAGCACAGACTCTACTGCCATATCATAGGACACACACACACACACACGCACACACACACACACACAGACACAGACACTCTAAGACAACCACACACCTGTTTTCGTCATGGAGCTTCCATAACTCGGGTGCTTTTTCTATATATATCCTACCAGTATTAACTGGGAGAGTCTTGCTGCTGGGGTGACACAGATGGCTTCCCTCTGGTCTGGTGTCATGTGAGTGGCTTGAAGAGTCTTATGTTTAAAATAACATTTGTACAACCATGACAGCCCAGATGGCTTAGACAGGCTGGGGGAGACCACTGCACCGTATTCGCCAGTTCTTAACATCAGTAATTATATTTTAGACAGTAACTAAGCTTTTATAATATTTATACAATGATTGATGGATCAATTATAGGACATTCAAAGCTTCCTATTCGAGGTCATTCATTCTCTGTCTTGATTGCAAATTCTATCCACCTGGTGGCGCAAATCTCATGTCCTTGACCAAACTTCTTCCTGTTTCAGAAACGTATAAATGAAGTCTCATTTTATGATTGTTTTATATCGTTAAATACGCATCTGAATTATCTTTATATTTTCTGACAATCTATAAGTAAAGTTTAAAATATAAATTTTTAATACGAAGTCTTACGTAGTTTCATGTTGTAATCTTGCGTCACATTCGGCAGGGCGGGGCAGTGCGCCATATTTTATAACGAGGTCGTTTAAGGACATCACAGGGGTAAAAGAGTAATGACTGAACTTTGGACTAGTCATACAGTCAGTCGGATCATTTCCTAGAGAGCGGGTTGACCAGGGAACACATAGCCTACTGACAGTCGCCTACATTTTCTAAATGCTAAAATAGTCGTTGGGATGAAGCGACATATCGTATGACGTGGAAGATAGTCGACCTCACCAACCTACTTCCTCTTATACCAGGCTACTTCCTCTTATATCATGACGTGATGTGACCTTACCTTTACAATCCACTCGGATCCTTATACATTTACAAAATAAAGACATCTTAAGGAATTGAAATCTCCTTCATATGACCATACAACCTATTATGAACTTTATGCCTGTCCAAATGTTGCAGTTTATTATGTGGTGTAACTACAGTCACTGCAGACAGGTGATTCACCCTACTTCCTGGACTGTGGCAAACACAAGGACACAAACAATAATTCACAACTTTATTTCTCTCTTTTTTCAGATACCATAGCTACCATTTTTGTGCATACCACTGCGGGTCCCAAAGCCAGTAGTGGAATAGGACCGGCTCCATCAGTAGTCAAATAAGTTAAACTCTCAACAGATCCTGTTAAACCAGGGAATACAGTGTCCATTCTTCCAGGAAACAGACCTCAACCTTCAGTTACCACCACAACCATCTTTTATCCCAGCTAACTGATCCAACATGGAGGATGCTGATCAATAGGACGGATGCAGCATCTCTGCTGAATCAGGGGTCCATTTTGAACATGTTATGAGTTAGATGGTTGCCACTACATGCCATGACTGGAGGAAGTCATTCTGGGCAATAAAGATTGATTATTGTTGATTACTGATGTACAGATTCTCAAGAAAGAAACAAAAAGAACAGCAAACGCAGTACTAAAATCACATTGAACTTAAATAATGAGTCATCAGGTGGTTTTATGACGTGGCAGATTTGAGGTATGACACCAGGTCCTGCCGTTCACCCTTCTTCTTGATGCCAGCGAAGATCATCTTGGTTCCGGGAATGTATTTCTTGGGGTTCTCCAGATACTCCATCAAGGTATCTGTCTCCCAGGTGATGCCTGTAGGACAGCACAGCGAGTCAAGTTAAAGACAACGTTTTTTGTATGTTGGCTGGAATGGCTGGTCCATGGAGGATTCAGGCTGGCCTACCTTTACTCTTGTTGGCGTCTGTGTACGAGTAGCCCTCAGCCTGGCCCGTCTTGCGCCCAAACAGCCCCCAGAGGTTGGGCCCCACTTTGTGTTTCCCCCCCTCCTCCACGGTGTGGCATTGAGCGCACTTCTGGACAAAAGCCTTCTTACCCTTTCCGATGTCTCCCATGATGATCTGCCCAGGGAGAGGGAGGAGAAACACATATGTTCATTGTCTGTGTGTAAGAGAGTGCTGGGTGTATGTGAGTGTCAGTGCATGGGAGAGAGAGAGAGTTATGGTTTGAGGATGTTGACCTCAAACTTGATGGAGCTACTACTGAAGGTCACCACAGAGCTCACACAGTAGCTGGTGGCTAAAGGGACATTAACGTCTCCTCAACGGTAGAGCTATCTAGATCTATGAGAGGATCCACTTGTCTAAACGAGTCAAGTTAGTAGCCTTACCCGACCAAAAGCCTATCTTGGATTAAGGATGGTTTTAATTGGTTTCCACTACAAAGTAAATCAGTACCTGTTTTATGATTAAGCCTGTGATAAAACGTTGATAAGGTAGCCAGCTTGCTACGACTGTAATAAGCTTACGAGCGTAGAGGTGTTGGGCGGTCAACTAGCTGTCAGCTAGTAGCAGCATAATACACTGATATCTATGTAGCCGGCGCTATGATGGCGGGCTGGCTGGCATTGTCCATCAAGGGCAGACGAAACAGTTACACAGATATACCCAACAGGCACATATGTTAAACATCAGAGTGAAAGGCAATGCCCACCTATTCAACAAACAGGTTAGTGAGATGTAGAGCGGGAAAGGCATCTATATGCCGACAAAATGTGATCACATCGCCGGTCTAGGTTAACCAGGTATCCAAGTTCTGACTATACCATATAGCCTACTGTCACGACTGTCACGACTATCACACCGATGCTGGCTGCACCGTTACACCGTTAACTGATCAAGCCAGTTACAAGCCATCGTAAAAAGTGCATGTAGTCTGAGTGACACAAGAAGTCAGGGAAGAGCGTGAACGAGCCCATCTGTCGTATCCTATGTAACAATAGCATAGCTAACAATAGCATAGCTACAGTATAGCTACCGTAGAGAAGCTTTACGCAATCCACTGCTATTCTTCAAAGGACACACGATACTGTTTCCCAGCTAACGCTCTCCCCTTTACAGAAACAACTTAATGCCAATATACTCTTAAATAACAATAGAGAAAATATGATCTACCTTTGATTACAGTCTGATTCCTTAAAATTCCGTGAGACAGGGACAGTTATCCTTCTACTGCTATCACCGGCCTGTAGATCGGTTATGCGGTCGGAGAGAAGGTCACATCACTTTAGAGGCACCGGCATTTGACGTCACTGCCTAGGCGTTACCCAATCACGTGCAGTCTTTCGCCGAATCTCGAATTGGTCCTGTCTCCACATTCCGCATCCTCTTCATGCCGATGCACCTGCCAATCCTTTTAAGGACATCATTTTAGGATTAAATCACCGAGCCACATATTATTTTTATGAATATACATGTGGAGTAGAAAGAACAATAGTTTGTTATTTTTCCATCCGGTGGTTTGACTTACTGACACGTCTTATTGCCAACGAAATTGCTCCTATGACACCTATCACAGCCTGACAAGATTGATTATTTAGGTACAATTGTCTGAAAGTTATGAAGAGTTTAATGACATGTCTGGGCGAGTCATAGCCTACCAAGGGGGTTTGGATAACATTGCAGTTTAGCTGAGGACACTCTGTGCTTTGTGCCGTGTTACAGAAACTTGTTCTTAAAGCAATTATTAGTAGGGCGGTAGTAATATTATTATTATTTTTGAACACTACCCGCCTGTCAAGATCACCTGCCAGCATCTTACGTCATCCTACACCAGTCTGACATAAGTAATCTTACGTAGCCTGCCCATGGAACCTCTCTAAGGCTAGAATGTAACGCCAGTGGTCCCCGCCTATTGAATATGATGATATTCATCATCATGTGGGCACGATCATACTTTACAACACCTTAGTAGGCAATCCCCCCCTCCCATAGTGGGTAGTTAAACGATGTTATAACAAGCCTTGTTACAAGTGAACTATATCGCCTATCATGTAACTGGGTCTTAGTGGGCGGTATCGCCACCTTATGTCGATTACTTGCGGTCCAGTGTTTCATAATCCCGCGATCACCATCGTCATCACAATGACACTCTCGCCATACATTCACCATTCGCTGAAAAAGTGAATTAGTGATTGACAACCTGAAACTGAGGTGAACTCACCTCACGTGACTCACCTTGCGCGAATCCTCCGTGTACCGCTGCCAGGGCAATTCGTGTTTACACTACAGCCAAGTTATAACATTTACATTTATTCATTTAGCAGACGCTTTTATTCAAAGTGACTTCCAAAGGACATTTTTTACAAAAAGTGAATATGTCAATGGTCATAAACAACGAGATAAAACGACATCATAGCTCTTTTCATATGTATTTATATGACCTTAACCCTTGTGCTGCCTTCGGGTCACATGACCCAAAGGTTCATAACGAACCATCGTTGTGTTTACCCAAATTTACCCAATACAAAAACAAATATTTTTTTCTTTTCTTTTAACCTTCGCAATGTGGGGGGTCTGAGACCAACCCAGTCTCATCCCAACTGCTGACACAGGTTAAAAGAAAATGTTTCACTTTGTTTTTGTATGCAGTAAAGTTGTCACAATACGATGGTGGGTCACAATGACTGATGGGTCAGAAAGGGGACCCGAAGATAACACAAGGGTTGATTTCTAGGTTAATGTATAGTCCTATGTTTGGGGTGTGTTTTGGTACGTTAAATCTGACGAGAGTTGTGTGAAGGGGGATAAATATCAGTGACCTGGCAACCCACATAGCTACCCAACAAAAATGGACGACTACTCCAGCAAACAGCCTCAAGCAGAAAACCTCGACGATCCTCCAAATAGCCGACTCTTTCTCGTAACTAGTCGGTCAGTCTCAGAGGATGTTATACGTGATAATTTCTCTGTCTTCGGTGATATACAGGGGATATGGGTAGTGAAAGACAAGCAAACTAAAGAATCAAAGGGGGTCTCCTACGTAAAATTTGCCAAATCGTCGCAGGCATGCGCGGCCATGGAGGAGATGCACGGGAAAACGCTACAGGAAGGAACAAAACCAATCAAGGTTCGCCAACTTCTAATAATTGCTTTGTTTCGTCTTGTGTCTGGCTAATTAGCTGCCTACTAGAGCGCAACTAGTTCCTCTGTGCATGCTGCGCACGACTTAGCACTGTGGCTAACTATCTATAGCTAACGAGTGTCTTCTGTTTCAGGTGTTCATTGCTCAGTCCCGGTCATCAGGGCGCCACCGAGACGTTGAAGATGAGGAGCTCACCAGGATCTTCGTGATGATCCCCAAGACTTTCTCCGAGGAGGACCTAAAGGACACGTTCAAGGTAGCTACTGGTACCAAAACCAGATACATTGAGTAGCGAAGCAGATATGTCAACCCTGTGTTGGTACTGTTGTTCATTATCATACTTTATTTTATGTCTTATTTCTGGACCTGGTTGTTGCTTTGGACTTAACAGGAAATCATGTCATATGTCTGTATTGGTATGTTTTCCCCATGCATAGTCTTTTGTCCTTAGTAGGTAACCCTAACTCTAGTACACAGGGGTTGTCCAGACATTGCAGTGTATTGCCAAACTAGTTGACACCAGTGTTCTCCTACCTGCAGGATTATGGAGACATTGAATACTGTGTCATCATTAAAAACAAGAGCACAGGCGAGAGTAAGGGGTTGGGTTATGTCCGCTACCACAAGCCCTCACAGGCCGCCATAGCCATAGAGAACTGTGACCGAGGTAAGGGACCTTCTCTCACACATACACAACCTCATAAAAAATGGATACAGTCATTTATGGTGCAGCATACAGTAGTGTTTCTGGCCCAGCCTACAGTCAAACAGTAGTGTTTCTGACCCAGCCTACAGTCAAACAGTAGTGTTTCTGACCCAGCCTACAGTCAAACAGTAGTGTTTCTGACCCAGCCTACAGTCAAACAGTAGTGTTTCTGACCCAGCCTACAGAGCGATCCTGGCCGAGCCTCGCAGCAGAACCTCAGGGCCGGAGGTTGACTACAGCAGCGGCTCAAGATCTGACCACATGACCAGCGGAGACCTGACCATGAACACATACCCCTTTGCTTCCTGTAAGTGTATCACACACACACACGCACACACACACACACACACACTCAAAGAGGATGCATCAGGGCCTGCATGTGTGAGTGTGTGTGTGTGTGTTCCTCCCCAGCTGACCCTGGCAGCTACGGAGGTGACTACAGGAGCAGTGACATCATCACACGTTGCCTGATGGTGTCGTCCAGGGCGGCGCTGACTCAGGAGCAGATCTACGGCCTGTTTGACCTGATCCCTGGGATGGACTACTGTGAGCTGCAGAGAGACACCTATGGACTCAGCAAAGGTAGAGCAGACCCTTTAACAAGTAAGCAGACACATACTAGCCCACATACTTCAAATGACATACTGTCATTTGACCCCTCCAGGCCACGCCGTGATTCGCTACAACAACTTGGGCTCGGCTGTGTACGCCAAGGAGAAGCTGAACGGATTCGAGTACCCCCCCGGCAATCGTCTGGGAGTCACACACATTGACGACGGAGAGGACAGGACCAGGTAGCCTTGGAAACCCCAGATACACCCGCTCACAGATGAGCTGCAGTCCCCTTTTTTTTTTCATCCCAGCCAACCCGTGCTCTTGTCTTTCTTCCTTCCTCTCACCCTCCCTCTCTCCTCCAGTCCAGTGGGGAAGATGGCCATGCAGTTCGTGGCGGCCCAGATGATGTCGTCCGTGTGGAACAACCCCAGCAGCCAGCAGCTGAAGAGTGGCTCTGTAAGACCGGCACAGCCTGCCAGATGAAGGAGGGAGGGGGTCTTTCCAGCATGGTCTCTAATCATGTGACCACCCTGTGTGTGTGTGTGTGTCCGTGTCCCAGAGTTACCAACCATGCCCGGCGCCGCGCGTGCAGACGGACGTTACGCTGCCGTCCCTCAAGAAGCTGGCGCCCTCCGACAGCCGGGTCAAGGAGCGCCTCTTCGTGGTGTTCAGCCCCGCCCCTCTGCCCGTGGATGTACTGGAGGATGTCTTCTGGTAACCACGGCAACCACTCTTCTCGTTCTTTCTCTTGGGGGCCCCCAGTTTTCCTTTGTTCTGGAAATAACAGATCGTGTGTGTGTGTGTGTGTGTGTGTAGCCGGTTCGGCTCCCTAGTGGAGGTGCACCTGGTGCCGGGGAGGAAGGTGGGCTACATGAAGTATGCTGAGAAACAGAGCGCGGACGACGCCATGGCGATGCTGCACGGGCGCGTTGTGAACGGCGTGAGGATGAAGGTGATGCTGGCGGACCCACCTCGGGAAGAGTCCCACAAGCGCCCCCGCACTTACTAGTCAAGCCGTGAGTACTCTTCTGCGTGCGTGGGTGGTTGGAGGGTGTGTATCTGTGTGGAGGGTATGTTTTTGTGTTTGGAGGTTGTGTGTGTCTGTGTGGCAAGTCCCTCTTTATGGTCTTTACCTGCGTTGGAGCTCACATGAACTATTGGACCTGAGTGGTGAGTTCAGTGTCTGCAGGATGACTCGTCAAACTGCACTACCTCGCACTAGTCTAGCAGCAGCGGGCTAACAGTTAGCTGCCCTACGCCACTTAAGCCTAGCTGAAAGGCTAACTGTTACCTTCTGTATCCTGACCTATTCTAGCCTGCAGGCTAACTCCATCAGGACACCGTTGAGCTTTTTCCACAGCTGTCCTGTTTTTGTTTCTGCAGAGACGGTCACATGACCAAGGACGGACATGACTGGACAGACACGCTGACTGGACACGACCACAAACACACGACCGTACCACGACCACTGGACCGACCCAACTTCGACCCGACCCTGACTGCTGTACCTCTGTGTCTCTAACCTCTAACCGTCTCCTAGCCTCACCTAATCCTGGAGGATGTCTGTAATATCGGAGGTACAATATCATTTGTTATTAGAGGAGGTTCATTGGAAGCTGGAATGGTGGTTGTGTGTACATTTGAGTTGCCTAATAAAACTTCTGAGGTGGACAGTTGTTTGTTTTTTTTCCCCCTCAAATCACGAATCATTTGTACCCACATCTTTGGATGTGAATAAAATGAAGAATCATATTTCAACTTGCCACATCCTACCACCAATCAGCGTAAAGGACAGCGCTTTATTTCAAGTGTGTTCCTGTATGTGTTAGGGTTGAGTGAAGATCTACCTGTCTTGAAACTAAGCCCCATACACACCATCACCCCAGCCTGTAATCCTAATCCCTCGCTCCTGCTGTTGGCCCGGGGAGACCCTGACAGCACCTCAGCTCCTCCTGTGAAGGAGATGCTGCCGTTGGTTACCGTGTGCCTCCTGTGTCCTACACCTGTCCTTGTTTAGGTCTTGGGCAAGTCTTTTCTTTCCATGTAGTGTTTGTGTGTTTTGAATGGAAACGTGCTACATCAGCAAGGTTAAGGGTTGAAATCAGGGTTATGACCTTATCTCTTAAGGCTTGCACATGGTTTGAGGTTACAAGCCATGTGACCTAGGTCAAAGTAGATCCTCAAGGTAGGAGGGTTGGGGTTAAACCCTGATGCCCCCCCCACACGGACACACTGCAGGGAAAAATGTGAATGTAACCAAGCTTGGGTAACTAAAGGCTACATGTAAATAAATAAAATGGGCACGTGACCTTCCTCTACGTGACCTTGCTGGGTGAACTTAGCATGTGTGCTCTGTCCACCCAGTCACGTACTGTTCCACTTTAGATATCCGGAGTTGTCCGACACTGGTATTTACAACCGCGTGTGTGTGTGACCTCTGTCAGTCTTCAGGAATGTGGAGGAGGAGTTAGGACAAGTTGAACGGGGACACACTGTAATAAGACTGGCGGGTGCGCGCATGTCAATGTAGCTCCAGACACTTGCCCGCGTGTGTCGAGTATGTAAACATGGCTGTGACCTTGCCTCTTTCCATCCATCTTACGGGAAAGTCTACACGTTAACAGTACTGGTTCTAACTGTACTGTACAGACCTGGGCTTGGTAGAGCAGGGATGGGACAGGAGATAAAAAGATGACTTCTCCCAGAAGAGGTGGCGAGAGAGAGAGAGGAGATTCCTGTTGGAACCAGGAAGAGGTGGAAGTGTTCCTGCGCGTGAGCAAGCACCTCCTCAGCAGTCCTGTCCTCACATGCCCCCCCCGCTCAGCCCCCTCCTCCCTCTCCCTCCCTGCTGGGCGTTCCAGCATGTTCCTTCCAGATCCGTGTCTCCTGGCTGTGTGGACTGACAACGCTGCCATCTAGTGGATCTAGTTCCGAAGTGTCAGTCGGCCACTCTACCACACACACACACACACACACAGGATGTGAGACTTGACTTTATTGAGGGGTCAGTGAGAGATACAGTAACATGTATTCAGCAGGGTAGTATGATGTCTGGTGGTTGAGCCAAGACAGTGTTTGGGGGGGCAGGAGTGCAGGTGTGAGGTTAACGCACGTTTCAGAAACCTGCTGGAGCATGAAGGAATACAAACTGTCTATGTCATCTAGAAAAAGGTTAAAAATCAACTTCCAAATCTAGTCGCCCAATATGGGCAAGACCTAATTTACACCTCACTCAGTAACCAGCGTGCCACACACACACACACATTCACACACACTTTTTCCCTCTTTCTCTCTGTTACACACACACACACACACACACACACAGACTAATATACAGGATTATTCTCAGGCACGCTCATGTTTGAAGCTTCCCTTAACTAAAGATTAACAGCAGGATTGGTAATCAATGAATTAATCACAATTAATTACAGTTCTGTGATTGATCGATCGATCGATCGAAGGAACTAACTGCTAGGTGACCACAGCTACCACAACACAGGGACTCGTCAACCTGGTTGCCATGGACACGATCTAGTAAGTCATTCCGTCATTAGTAGATAAATTAAGGTCTAAATAGAACTGTTGAGTGGGGGGGGGGGGGGGGGGGCGACGACTCAGGTGTCTGTGTTGGAGTCCCCGTTCTCCTGGGGCTGCAACCGTTCCTTCTCAGTGCTGTCGTCCTGGGGGGGGCGCACGCGCTTAAAGAAACCCAGCTGTGGGGGGGGGGGGGGAACCAGAGATCAGGAGGAGCAGAATGTGTTACAGAGCGGCCAGTGTCAGTCGGCAAGGAGCTGAACGGAGAGAGGGGGAAGGAGAGGCGGGAGAGGAGGGGGAACAGAGAGTAGGGGATGGGGGGAGGTGGAGGGGCGGGAACAGAGAGTAGGGGATGGGGGGAGGTGGAGGGGCGGGAGGTGGAGAGGCAGACTGACCTTGTACATGACGAAGCAGAGCAGAGCCAGCAGCAGCAGACCAGACAGCACTGCCAGGGCGATCACCCAGCCTGGCACCGGCTGGCGGCTGTCTATGGCCACCCACACCACCGCCGTGCTCACCTGGACACACGCGCACGGACCAGTGACAAGCGGTTAACAGTTCTACATGCACAGCAAAACAAACAGAATACACATCCACACTCTATTCTCTCCCTCCCCTCCCTACCGTGGTGGTGTTGGCTGGCAGCTCAGAGACCAGGTTCTTGTAGGGCATCTCTATCACGACGAAGGAGGCCGAGGAACGAACCACATAGGACCGGTTCTGGTTCTCGGCCTGGTGGGGAGGGGGAGAGAGAGGAAGGCGGTGAGTCGTTAGCATGTGAGCCATGCTGTCGCTGCCGGGAGGGGGCGGAGGCCGGTGGTTGCAGGGGTCTGGTACCTTGAGGAAGGTGGCCACGCCCAGCCGGGAGCGGATGAAGAGGATGGCGCTGCGCCCTCGCTCCATACGACCCACCTGGCACTTGATCTCCAGACACTGGGCTGTGCTGCAGTCCTACACACACACACACACAACGCGGTATAAAGGGACGGAGAGAGACAATGTGTGTAACAGTGTGGGGATGTGTACCAGAGGGTGTGTGTGTGTGTGTGTGTGTACCAGGGTCCCCAGGTCTCCCTCCGGCTGCTTGCCCTCCAAGTCTCTCCGGTGCACGCGGTTCCGCCCTTCCACGCGGTCTCCGGGGGAAAACACTGTCGCGTTCCTCTCCACGGCAACCGCCGCGCCCTGCCCAACATTCACCATGAGAGGCCCTCAGTGGGGATGTGTGAATACCTGCGTGTGTGTGTGTGCGCGTGCGGGTGGGGTACGTACAGACACGTTGAGCGGGTTGATCTCCATGCTGGTGGAGCAGTTCATGGGCCCGTCCACCTCGTACTTGATGATGTAGAGGAGGGAGGAGTTGAGCAGGCGGTAGGGCACCTGCACGTCCAGCATGGCCTTACTGAAGGTGCTGGGGCCGTTGTTACGCAGCTGGGGGGTGGGACAGGGGTAGAGGCGCGTCAGTCGAGGCACACCCCCGTGAGAGTGCTCTCCACCCTCTGCTGCTGTAGGGGGATTGGGGTGTGCCTAAGGTCGGAGAGGGGGCTTTCCTTTGGGGTCGAGGGGGGCGGGGGCGTTCGGTTCGTACCTCGTAGATGTGCTGCACCATGGGCCCAATGTCGTCCTCCACGACCGGAGGGGATTTAGGCAGCCAGTTAGCGATGGGGAGGAACACCTGGTCTGGAGCGGACACCCTGACAGACGGAGAAAGAGATGGATGGACAGAGAGACAGAACGGATGAATGGCTGGATTGGAGGGTTGGAGAGGTAAACAGATAGATGCATCTATACAAGCGGGTAGGGAGGGGGGTCAGGAGGCCTGAGGTACTCACCCTCGTACCTCCACCCGAGCCAGCACAGCCAGGCGGGTCAGACTGGACACCACCACGCTGGTGTTGTTAAACTGGTTTGAGCTGCCGGACACAGGACACAGTCAGACACACACAGGCAGACAGACAGACAGACAGACAGACAGACAGACAGAAAGGCAGGCAGGCAGGCAGGCAGGCAGGCAGGCAGACACAGGCAGACACACAGGCAGACAGACACAGACAGACACACACAGACAGACACACAGGCAGACAGAAGGACAGACAGACAGACAGGCAGACACACACAGGCAGACAGACACACACAGGCAGACAGACACACACCGGCAGACAGACACAGGCAGACAGACACACAGACACACAGACAGGCAGGCAGACAGGCATCCACACGCACGTTCACACAATCTACCTGACAATCTGCAGGTTGAACTGGACGGAGGTGTCCTGCTCGGACAGCTGGTGGACGCTGAAACGCAGACCTGCTACCAACTGAGAGAGGGAGGAGGGGGAGCAAGCGAGGGAAAGCTTACACCATTGGACACAAGGTCTTCATTTCCATTTACACCCATGTTTATCCATTGGCGGCCACTAGAAGGCAGCGCAGCCCTACGTGGTGTGTGCGCGTTCACCTTGGTTCCGCCCTTCATGGGGTTTCCCAGGTCACACACCACAAGCCTCGTCAGGTTCTCCCTCTTGTAGGCACAGGACAGTCTGGACAGGGTCTGGAGGGGGGAGGAGGAGAAGAGGGGGGTCAGACCAGTCAAACGCAACAGCACCCCAGATCCATGCACATGCTTTCAAGTGCCAAGTGTGTGTGCGTGTGTACCTGGCTGTTGCGGACCACACCGGTGAAGTCCGCCTGGGGGGGCAGCGTGACGTGCAGCTCGGCCTCGTACGCCCCCTCCCCCCGTTCTCCGACGTCACCTCCAGCGTCAAGGCGTTGTCGTCGCCAATGTAGATCCGCTCCCGGTCGCTAGGGGGCAGCACAGCCAGATGGTGCTGTCTCTACTGAAGGTGTGTGTGTGGGTGGGCGTAGGTGTGTGTGTGTGTCTTACCTGCGGACCGACAGCTTGAGGTCTGGTTTGCAGATATTGTCGTTTCCACAGTCTAGCAGAATATGAGCCTGCAACCACAACAGCAGCCAGGCCAATCATAAGCTTCAGCGATCAATTTGAGACAGTTCATTGTGTATAGGTGTGTGTGTGTGTCCAGGTGAGTGTGTGTGTGTGTCCAGGTGAGTGTGTGTGTGTGTCCAGGTGAGTGTGTGTGTGTGTCCAGGCGAGTGCGTACCTGTCTGGACACGTTGGTGGGGGTGCTGTGGTCCAGTATGAGCTGGAGGCTGGCTTTGTCTGCAGCCCTGAGGACGTCCAGCTTGTACTCCAGCAGAACACTGATGGGGGTGATCTTATCACGGAACTCAGAGTCATCCTCCACACACACACACACACACACACACACACACACACACACACACACACACACACACACACACACACACACACACACACACACACACACACACACACACACACGGGTTAGAACTTGTGAGGATGTGCACCACCAGTAAAATCAGTGCTGGCGGAGCTGCTTCTGATGATGATGGTGGTGGTGAAGAGGCAGACTGACTATGAGGTAAGCATCCAGCTCCTCACAGGAGGGGCCTCGCCCGTTGCTGGCCGTCATGTTCTTGCTGTACTGGGACGTCTTGCTGTGGAGGAACAGCACGCGCTTGATCGCCCCCTTGTGTTTGAGACGGTCCAGTACAAGATCCACCTGGAAATCTGTAGGGGGGGAGGGGGATATCAGAGGTTATCAGGGGGAGAGAGAGATCAGAGGTTATCAGGATGAAAGAGAGATTAGAGGGGTCAGAGGTTACATGAAGGAGGAGAATCAAAGGATGAAATGGGAGTGAGAGAGAGAGGGGGAATGACAGGAGGGAGACATAACAAGGGAGTGAGAGAGAGGGGCGGGGGAGAGTGACTCAGAGAGAGAGAGATAAGAAGGGTGACAAAGAGGAAGAGAGGCATTCTTACTGATTAAGGCCGGAGCTCCTTTCCCAGATGCCTTTAAACAGTATTTGACCTTGAAACTAGAAAGAGATAGAGACACACAAAGAGAGACAGAGAGAGAGACAGAGAGAGAGACAGAGAGAGACAGACAGACAGAGACAGAGAGAGAGAAGGGTACAATGTACTGTCAATGTACTCCAGAAGCTGATAACCCAGTGTAGGACAAGCCCTGAGGCTGTTTAGACTATTAAACAGAGGCAGTATGCTACCTCAGGCTACAGTGAAACATGGTTGACCTAGTTAGCTCTGTCTGTGCTTTAATGAAGCTAATGCTAAACTCAAATTCGCCACAGAACAACCCCATCCACGGCCTCACAGCTGAACTGCATTTGAAGAAAAAAAAACAAGCCAAAGGTTGCGTCATTTAGTGCGTGTATGTGTGTGTTCGAGATTTGGCATAGCAGACACAGACTAACTGCTGTTAACACTCAAAATGAGTCATAGGGAGGGGTGCACACACACACACAGTTATTGAGTGAGTGTTTGTGTAAGTGTGCATGTGTGTTACCAAGAGACCCGGGTGGACGTTCCAGGCAGGGTGCAGGAGCGGTCCTCAGGGTTGAGGATCTGAGGGCTTATGTCCAGGGTGGCGTTCACACTGATGACTGGCCGGGCCCTGGGTCAAGGGTCAAGGGTCAGGGAGGTCACACAACATCGCACACATGACCATAGTGTCAGTGCCAGTCGTAGCATGGAAAGGAACCTTCATTCTTTTCATATTGCTGGGTTCTGACATACTGTTGTGGAGACTATGTTCTCTGGTAAGAAATTCTTAGAAGCCACTGTGGTGCATCTGGTTCAAATGCCTGAGATGATGAACAATCCAAAGTTGATTATTATATTTTATTATAAAGCTGAGAGGAATGGAGTGCGTGTGCTAAGTTGTATTCGCGTGTGTGTGGTGTTCTGCGAAGAAATAGAATACAACAGAGGTACTTAATCATACCAATAGGCATCTCGCAGTATAAGGATATATAGTGACAACCTCACATTAATAATAGCGATATTCTCACATTACTGAAGTGACACTACTTCCTACATTATGCACGTAGTCTTTCACATTCTAGCTGCTAAACACCTCAGGTAATCGTTAAACGTGTCACTAGTTATCCAACAAAGATTACGCCCGCATTTATAATGCAACCGCGACACCGGCATCAATTGAATATACACCCGCGATCATAAAACGCATTAACAACTTCAATGCAGTGGCTAACAAACACAGACTGACAACAGCATAACTAAACATAACACAGGAGCATTATAAATACTTAAAGGAACCCACACAATTCCAACACTCGCTCACTCAAATCTTTACACCGAAATGTCAACACCCTATACTTCTGTATCGTCAGTCCACTGGTCTGCTATTCCCGCCACTGGGTACCAAGCATCCCCAGACTGCACTCCGATTGGCTGTCCCAGTGGAGCCATAAGAGGTGCATGCACTAACGGAATGACCCAAAGAGCAGGGAGTGGGCTAGGCCCAGAGGAGAGGACAGCTCACCTGTAGAGAACAGCTCTGTCTGCTCCAAAGGCCCCGACGATCAGATCTGGTGAAACACAACACAGTCAGCTCTCTGTCTCTCTCCCTCTCTCTCTCACACATTAGTTCTCTCTCTCCCTCCAGGGTACCTGGGTATCCATTCTGGTCGATGTCCGTTCCTCCAGACATGGCGTAGCCAAAGCTAGGGGGCATGTAGGCTGACGCCCAGCGCCCTTCCAGCACCTGCGAGGCAACAGGCTCCACCCCCACGGCCCCGCCCCGCCCGTTGTAGATGAACACCTGGCCCCGCCTGTACGGGCCTCCGTAGGGCGCTGCCACGGCAACGTCTGGGGGCGGGGGGCAGCGTTAATGAAGATAAATCAAGGATACGGCAGGCAAAGAATCAACACACGCACCTGCCAACACGTCACACACACCACCACCACCACCACCACCACCATCACCACCCCTCCCCTCCCCTCCCCTCCCCTCCCCTCCCCTCCCCTCCCCTCCCCTCCCCTCCCCTCCCCTCCCCTCCCCTCCCCTCCCCTCCCCTCCCCTCCCCTCCCCTCCCCTCCCCTCCCCTCCCCTCCCCTCCCTCCCTACCGTTGTTGCCGTCCAGGTCCAGGTCTCCCAGCGCGGCGACGGAGCTGCCGTAGCGAGCGTAGATCTCCCCCCCGGTCAGCTTCCGGGGGGGCTGGAAGGAGAACCCCCCCCTCCCCAGGTACACGTACACCTGGCCCACCTCCCTCAGCTTCCCGTCTGAGCCCCGCTCCATGAAGAGAGGAGCCCCCACCAGCAGGTCCACCAACCTGGGGTTGAAAGGGGGGCGGGAGGGGGGGCATGGGGGGGGCCGACAGAGAGAGCGCGAGTGAGCAGAGGAACGGGCGAGAGGGAGAGGGCGAACAAAAGATGGGGCTTGTCCTCTCGTGGTTGGCTTACAGCCGACGATCGTTCCAGAGCCGGGCCTCCAAACAGGGAGAGACTCACCCGTCGTTGTTGACGTCGGTGGCAGCGACCGAGTGTCCGAAGTAAGCTGCCATCTGTCAGCAGCACAGAGACAGAGAGAGAGATAGAGAGACAGAGAGAGAGACAAAGAGAGAGAGAGAGAGAGAGAAAGAGAGAGATAGAGAGAGAGACAGAGACATATATAGAGAGAGAGAGAGAGAGAGAGAGAGAGACAGAGAGAGACAGACACAAAGCTGCTCCGGTTACAACGTTTAACCTGAACCGTCAAACTACATCTATACAACCCCCCCACCTCTAACCACAATAATGAAAATACAACTGCTCTGTTATGTAATCGAATCCATGTACTTAAAAACTCCAGGATCACTGTGTGTGTGTGTGTGTCCGAGTGACAGCATGGATCAGTGAACCTGACCCAGTTCATCATGCCTGAAGGCGTTTACACAAATGCTCTGGAATAGATCGACACAATCATCACCCCCCCCCCCCCCACGTTCCTGACCTGGATTCCACAACATAGCCCACACTAACGCTGGTCCCAACCCGGGTCCTAGCCCTGCACCTGGTCCTAACCATGGACCATGGACTAGATCTCACCTGGACTCCGGTGAAGTTCACCGCAGACTCCATGCTGTGTCCGTTGAGAATGGTCACCTGATGAGAAAAGGTGGACTTATTTGGATTCACGGAACTTACGCCTGACAGCAGCGAGCTGTGGATGTGTGTGCTTCAGTGTGTGTGTGAGTGTGTGTGTTCTTACATAGCCCAGAGACTTGTCACCTCGAGGGACTCCGGTCACGTAGTCTAAAAAGAAGAACACCAGCAGACTAACATCAGAAAATAGACCCCAGAAGTGGAAGACGGAACAGAGCCCAGCAGGGTAACGTAGAGTAGAACATGGTAGTGGGCCGTCGAGAAGAGCACAGTAGAACTTAGTACAGTACAACAGAAAAACTGATTACTAAATAGTAGAAATACTCACCATCCTTTCCATCACCATTAAAGTCTCCCACAGTCACAGAGTAGCCTGAAACACACACACACACGTCAGAGGCAACAACGTGGCTGTCTGTGCCAAAAACGTCTGTAAATGTCTGTAAAAGTCTCTCTGGTTTTTATTATTCACTCAATTGATGTAGATGATCTTTCAATGTTCTGTGTCTCTCTGTGTGTTCAGTTTGTGTGTGTGTGTGTTCACCCAGGTAGCTGTCATCAAACTGGGCGCTGGCCGGCTTGGTGGACAGCTGGTTGCTATAGGGAGTGGTGAACTGCTTGTCATAGCGATTGATGATCTCAGTAATGTCATCCGATATCAGTTGACCTGGACAAACAGGAAGTGGAGGGAGAGGAGACAGTCGAAAGAGTTAGGATATGGTTGTGAGAGAGGAAACGGACGTTTTATGAACAGACGGTAAAAAAAACCAGTCTAACAACCCAGTATGGTCTTTCCCACTCCACATCACATGTGCACAAACACACACACCCACATTCACACACAGCCTGCACACCCAGACATTGGAATGATGACATAGTGCTATTCTGGCTGTGTGCTTCTACCCTTATATGGTCATTTATGTTTCTCGGAGCTGCAAGCAGCGTTAATGCAGGCTTTAGGTGTGTGCATTGCTACAGATAATGTGTGTCTATGTTTATGTGTTTCTGCAGATAGTGAGTGTGATAATGCAGACAGGGTGTGTGTGTGCTGCCGACAAAGGAGTGTGTGTGTGTGTTTGTGCAAATAGTGTGTGTGTGCGCGGGCATCTGTTGCTGCACAAAAGAGTGTGTGTGTGTGTGTGCGTGTGTGTGTGTGTGTGTGTGTGTGTCAAACACCCTTACTAATGCTTATAAATAGAAAAACACCAAAGGGCGTTCGGAATCCTGACATCCACCTGCACCAGCTGATGTCTCACCTTGCCAGTAGAAGCTGCCAGGGCCTCCAACCACCACCCTGTGGTCCTACAGCACAAGCACAGACACACAGGAAGGTCACTGGGTGCCTCGGAGGCAGACGATTAATCGCCACTTCTGGTCGTGGTCTTACCTTCACAAAGTCCACACTGAACCCTGCTTGACAGAAACCCTGGAACTCTGGAGTGTGTGAGGCTATGGAGGGAGCGACAGAGCGTGAAGGAGAGAGAGAGAGACAGAGAGAGAGAGAGAGAGAGAGAGAGAGAGAGAGAGAGAGAGAGAGATGGAGGGAGACAAGCAAGTGTCAGACAGGAAGTGGTTCCTGTGTGACTCAACCAGACGCTGTCTGTTCAAACCCACGATGAGATGTGCCAGACAAACAGTCAGACAGACGGGTACGTACCGGTGCGACAGGGTGAGTACTCCACAGTCTTCTCTCCCTTCATCAGGAAGCACGTGCCCACAGGCTCTCTTTCTGACAGGCCGTAGGTGCTCCACTGGTACAGGGGGGCACACGCCTGCAACACGGGGAGTTAGATGGCTGAGCGGTTAGGGAATCGGGCTAGTAATCACAAGGTTGCCAGTTTGATTCCTGGCCGTGCCAATGACGTTGTATCCTTGGGCAAGGCACTTCACCCTACTTGCCTCGGGGGAATGTCCCTGTACTTACTGTAAGGGGGGAAAGGGGGGGGGGCGTAATACAAACACTTTTGTTTGACGCTAATTTTCCTCAGGAAGAGGAGGAGGAAAACAAGAAAGAGGATCAGGAGCAGAAGGAGTAGGCCACTCACTAAGATGTTAAGATTGAATATGTTTTTTGTATGTTAACTGTATGCACCTGCCCGCCACAGTAAATTCCTTGTTTGTGAAAACTTACTTGGCGAATAAACAATTCAGATTCTGAAGGGGGGGGAAGAGGCCACATGGAAGAGAAGGAGGAGGAGAAGGGGGGCTCTTACCAGGATATGTTCTCCGTCTGAGCGGACTGAGGCGCCAAACCACTGGTTGGACTTGAACTCCATCTGGACACCCTTGTCATTCCTCCTTTCCTCTGGACAGAGAGGGAGAAAGATGGAAACATTGAGAAGGATGCAGCTGAATCCAGTATGTTGCGGCAAACAACGCTAAGCGTTGAGGGCACTGGACTGAACGAGGGCCAGGCGAGGTGAAGGCTGGGAGAGACTGGAATGGAGAAAGCTTAAACATAAGCCGAGAACATGCTAAGACTGGTTACAGCTGCTCGCACACATATACACACACACACACACAGAGCTAACTATCATAAACCACATACTACATTTAAAGAGACAGGCGGCGATCTGCCCCACCCTGGATTATCTTTTGTTTGTCTATCTACATGTGTGTACTACAAAAAGCCGAGTGCTGGGTTTGATGTTTCCAGGAAGTAGAGATGACAGGACAGGAAGAGAAGACAGCTGCCAGCAGCCATGCAGACAGACTGACCAAAAACACAAACGTACACACTCACACGCACCAGACTGGCTGTAAGGCTATTCCAGGTCTCTGTTAAATTTAGGGAAATGTCATATACAGAGGGAGATGTATGTAGACATTAACTAAAAGGTTGTTTATATTACACCACCTGGATACTGACCAACTAGTTAAACAATTACACAAGGAAGGCAACAACAACAAAAAAGCAGGTTATCAATATGAGGCTTTTAGACTCAGCCTGTATTCACTTCCAACAACTCCTAACATCAACACTAATCTCCAAACGATGGTTACAACCGATTGTATAACTCCAACCTTCAAAACACTTGTTTTGCTTTCCCAGTCATCATAACATCAGACTACAGCAGAGGCGGATCACACAGACTGACCGAAGAAGACCAATTATCAGTGTCCAATCAACTTTACCAGAGTTGTCAAACTGCAGTTGCTGGCAGCTTGCGTCTATCGTCTTTGACCATGGACAACTGTAGACTGCACCTCGCTCCACCACCGTGGAGGGCACCGAATGCGACGTGTTGGCCTTGGGAGCCCCGACCAAGATGTTCGCCCTGAACAGACATACAGCGAAACACACAAACGTGTTACCCAATTTCTTCCAAGAGTCACAGATGACAGGCTTTATAATTTAATACATGGCTTTCAAATCGCAACCGTTGGCAAACTTACTGTTTGTCCTTAGGCTTAAAGAAATCGACCGAGAAGCCAAAGTAGCTTCTCTGCGGACCGGAAAACACAGACGGATTGTCGGCGTCCAAATTGAAGGAATAACACCCCAAACAGTAAACTAAAACGGAAACAAGCGGACACCACAGACCGCGACGAACTTCCATTGTGTCCCAGAAATGCAGCCTACAACACAGGCCTAGGACAGTATCAACAAAAAAGTTGTAGCCTAATACCAGAAACGACTATTTAAACAGCGAGGTCTCTGGGTGTTATCTGGCGTCGTTTAATATTACTCTCCGCTGGAGGTGGGCTACTTTTTGATTATGCGTCGTGATTTCACAGTCCCGACGCTTGGACAAATTCCTCCTCTTTCCTTTTCCAAAAAACAACTCCCATCCCTGTCCGAGATCATGAATGTGTCATCAAGACACTACCGCGCATACTGCTGTTTTGTTTCTGCTGCCATGTCAGGTCCCGAGGCTAACAGTTTTCTAACGCAGTTCTCTGAGAGTAGCTGGGAATGCTAAAATGATTCTCGATTAGGTTGCCCGGATAGCCCGGTGGTGTGCCGAGATACACAATGTACAATATTTATGCTTGGGCTTGGCCAGACGTCTCTCCTGGAAAGTGTAAATCCAAAACAAACTGACCCACTCAAAGGGAAGTGGGAATTGTAGTAGCCTACATATTCCACATTTACATCGTTCATTATCCAGAGAAGGGAAAGTGAAATTACTATTAAATTGTACAAATTCGATTATATTTCTACATTGGATAGAACACACGGCTGGTTTTGAGTTATCAGTTCACATTATTTACGCATATTTAACTTAACATCTGTGTCGTGTGGTGGGTCAGCTTCACTTCTATTTTCCTCGGGTCAGATGCGTGTAAATTAGGGATCTAAAATGATAGTTTAGGTGCAGTGACGTAATGACGCCCAGGCTGCTATATTTGGTGATGCCCGCGAGACTGGACCGTGTGAGCTACAGCTTGAGGAATTCGACGCGGGGACCACTCTGGCATTCCTCGGTAGTTGTTCTTGGCACATCCACATAACATTGAAATCGCAATCATCTATCTGTCTAACCCCGCCTTTCTAGAATGACATATTCCCCACCCTCGTAATCAGATATAATCATTAACATCCATCAGAAGGGTGTCAACATGTCTCATGGTCTCAGGATCATTAATTCATGATTTATATTTGCTAAGCCATGTTTTCTCTGTAAGGGAAAATGGAGAGGAGAGCACAGAAGACAGCACATTGTACTAATTATCAACACAAGACATCCCAAAGACTAAACCTCTGAAGGAGGGTGGGGGACCAATATGGGAGTGGTGTACAGTGTGGAGGCAGTAAAGGGGTGAGATTGGGGTATAGGTGAGGCAGTAAATGGGTGAGAGTGGGGTACAGGGGGAGGCACTATAGGGATGAGAGTGAGATTGTGAGTCATAGGGGAGGGGGAGGAGTAAAGGACAAAGCAGCAACAACAGGATGTGATCATCAGCATGTTTATTGTGAATCTCTTTAGTTAAGTTTTTTCTCTCTCTCTTTCTTTCTCTCTCTCTGCTCATTCATAGTCCATGAGGGGTGCTCTACAATCCTCGATTATGCCAGCAAGTCAGTAAGCCAGCCAGTGAGTCAGTCAGTCAGTCAGTCAATCCATGAAGTCAGTCAACTCGTCAATTGGTCAGCCAGTCAACCAAGTCAAGTCGGGCAGCTGGTCAGGTCAATCATCCAAGTCCAGTGTGTTGAGCTCCTCGTCCAGCTCATCCAGGTCTTCTGTGAACAGGTTCTCATCTACAGGAACGTCCTCCTGCTCCACCTCCTCGTCCTCATCCTCGTCACCATGAAGACCGTTCTCCTCTCCCCCACACGCTCCGTTCATCTGGTCGTCTGGGCGACGGGGGGGGGGGGGGGACGGACAGACAATCTTTATGAAACATGTATGACGCAGGCACACACTCCATACAACATAGTGAACACACATGTACATGCGGTCTTTGGTATTACAGCTATTGTAGATACGACAGGGTTGTGGGTATTTTTTTCTAATGTCCTCACCATCTGTTTCCTGTGTTGGTCGGCGCTTGGAGGTGAATCTGTCCACCGCTGCCACGGTGATGCCTGTGTTGTCTACCTCCTGAGGAACGAAGCGGGCCAGGTCTATGTCCTGGAACTCGCCGGTGTTTTCCACCTGTAGAACAAGTATCCGTGGGTTACACAGTGTTTCCCCTATGTAGATTTTTCCGTGGCGGCCCGCAACGGTTACATTTATGCCGCCACGGTATCAGAAATAGCGCTGTACACAATTTTAGGGCGTCTTATCAGCCGTGATTGTTAGAGCGCATGTCGGAGAATAGCACAGACTCGCTTCACAGCGCAGTTGACAATTGCACGTGTGCGTCCTTGAGAACCGTAAGTCGTATAACAACCCCCATCCCCTCCACAACAGACAACGCAGAAGAACAGAAGAGATGCCAGCACGGTCTCTAACTCTGGTCCTACCTCCTCCAAAGCATTGTCCTCCTCGTCGTCGTCGTCTCCCCGGGCGTAGCGCGTGTCGTCCGCCTCCTCGTCGTCGTCGTCCACCAGCTCGGGACGGAACTCGAACACCTCGCGACCGCTCACCTGCCGCAAAAACGCAAGGAAATGTCAATCAGAGGCCTTGTTGTATGTTCTGTGAGCCAAACAACGGCGTACCCAGTGGCTCCCCTCCACACCTCCTACCCCCGACTCACCCCAAACGAGCGCCCGGCCTTGAAGTCAGCCTTCTTCTTCTCCATGTCCTCCTCCGCCTTTGCCACCTTCTCCTGCCTCTTCCTCCTCTTCCACGCCAGGAAGGTGTCCAGCGTAATGCGAGTCACGTTGGCTCCCAGGGCTGAACGCTGCGCACACACACACTTGTTAGCAGTGCATCACTTATCCAATGGCTTGTTTGGACACACACGATACACACACACGTACCTCATTCTCTATCAGCTCCTCCAGGGAGATCTCGTCTTCCCTCTCCTCCTTCTTCTTGTCCTTCTTCAGGACAAAGCCGGGAGGGAGAGCGTGACGGTAAATGCAGACGTCCGCCCCCCCAGGACACACCCAGAACCAGCCGTACTTGTTGTTCTCTATGGCATCCAGGAAGTAGCGGCACACCTGCAGGAAAAAGGAAACAAGGAAAAGGGGGAAAGAGTCAGAAATGCTACAGATTTGCGTATCACCCAGTGCTACTGCTGCTGCTCTGAGAGGAGCTTCAGTTGCTTAGAGAAATCTCCTGTCAGGTGTAACCCTGACAAGACGGGAAACACAGAGACAGGAGGAACAGGAAACACAGGAGAACGAGCGGCGAAAGTGACAGAAACCTACAATCTGAGTTTTTGCTTTCTTCTTCTCCGCCTCTCCGTGTTTCTTGTTGATGACCTCCTCCAGCTTCTTCTCATCCCAGGTGTCCATGGTGTCTGGAGGAGGAGGAAGAGAGGATATTGATACAAGGCCTTTGGTGAGGAAGTTACTGATGAGGATAGATTTTAATCAGGGTGTTGATTTGGATACATGGGGGAAAATGCCAACCTTTTTCCAGCTCGTCATCTCTCTCGTCCACATACAAGCTGCGTTTTTCACACTTCCTCTCCAGGGTCAGGTCATGAGAGAACTTACACTTGTCTCCCTTGGTGCACTGGCCCTGCTTGAAGAAGGCACAGAGCACCGACTTGGGGTCCACACCTGCGGCAAAGGGAGTGAAAGACAAGGATGGAGAGATAGAGAAGAGAGAGGGAGGGAGGTGTAGAGAGGAGAGAGGATGGAAAGGGGAGAAATAGAGAACAGAGGGAGGGACGATGGGAGATAGAGGAGACAGAGGGAGGGAAGGAAGAGATATATGATAGGAGGAAGGAAAGAGAAAGGGGAGGGAAATAAAGATGGAGAACAGAGAAAGGAGAGATAAGAAGGAAAAGAAAGAAGACAGGGATAGTAGGGAGGCTCACCATTAGTGAACATTCCTGGAAGGGAGCATGTGTCGTCTTTATAATACACAAAGTTAAAGGCAGGGTAGGCAAGTTGTGCAAAGCTAGCTATTTGAGCTTCTTTTAGACACTATTCAAACCAAAATATCCCATAATATAACAAAACTACAGTAACGAGCATTGAGTGGACGGGCAAAGTGCGTGCAGCAGGTAGGTAGACAGACAGGTAGCCCGTCCAATCAATAGTCAGGGTCGGTGTGCGAAATACCCATCAATATTCGCGGGTCCCCATCTCTCAATTGTTGCGCAATACCGATTTAAATTTGCTCAATATGCAGTATGCAGGGACGGACTGGGAGTAAAACTAGGCCCTGGACTTTGATCCAGACCGGCCCACCAGAACCGGTCCCCGTATACGCCACCACAGTGCCCTGCTAATGCATGTACATTCTGGGTTTGATGTGAGGCTAGTAGGGAGTTCCACAGTTAATGCGAGCGTGCATGACGCACGAGCAAAATATTTTGGCTGATTTGAGCGAAAAAATTTTGGGGGAGCTTTATGTAAAATAAACATGGCGCTACCGATGGCCAGTCCACTACTGGCTGTAGGTATAACATAATAGTACCTATTTCATGAATGCAAGCCAAGACAATCAGTCTATAACCTACATGACAACACGCACACACTTTACCATTTTTTATAATCCGATATGCTATTATCCTAGTATTCTAATATTATTCTATATGCGTTTAGATATATTGGTTGCTACCAAGATGTGAAGTTACTTTCGGCAAATATGACAAAAAGTGCTTCTCAACAACATTGCCTACCCTGCCTTTAATATAATTTGTATGTAGACTAGTTCATACTGCATGCGCAGACCTTCAGTCCACTGGCTTCCAACTCACCTTTGGCAACCTTTTGAGCAGCCACCACAGGCTTGAACAGCTCGTTCAGCTCCTCCAACTCCTTCTTCTTGTCTCCCTTTTTCCCTACCTCTGTGCCCTGTAGACAGAAGGGCAAAGACGGAGATAAAGAAGAAAGCAGACAAAGATAACTGGCCAAGGAGATGAGAGAGAACGTGATAAGTCAGAACTAGAGGCGAACTCAGTGGGGTCAGCGTATACAAAAGTTAAGATCAATAGCTACGCGAATAAGTACAAGGACACTCACCTTAGCGCCTGGTGGACCGCCAGACTTGACTTGATGAGTGACATTCTTTATGAACTTCTGTTGTTTGGCTCCCTTCTTGTTTTTCAACCCAAATGTCTTGTCCTGCGCAGAGGAAATAGGTTAAACGGACGTGCTAGTATGCAGCTAGCGTGGTTAGCCTGATGGCCGCTCCGTTTAATAAGCTAAGAGTTTAACTTACAAGCTCTGATTAGCTCATTTGCCACACCAGGAAATTAAATAGTTGGACAAAGCTATAACTAGGTAGCTCTAGTGGAAAACACCACACTAAATAGAAAATGACACATACAGCTAGTCACACCGTCTGGCAGACCGATAGTTAGAGCTAGCTATGGTAGTTAGCAGATTTAACGGTTCCATAGCGCCATGCCACCCGGCCAAATGTGGCCACGTTCTGATTCTGAATCTGAAACGGGTTTAGTCAACTAGCTAGCCTAGCTAGCAGAGCTTATAAAAAGGGTTGCTTGGAATGGATATAAGAATATACCTCTATGTTGGAAATAGTCGGCTAGCAAACTGACAACATAACCTTGTGGGGAAATGAGCGTCCTGTGTGACAAAAATATCCAGACATAACAGCTTATCAATGACATGTTAGTGCCTTGCCTAAGCTAGCTAGCTGGATAGCTCAGCTCAGCTACATCGTATCGATCTTTCTAGCTAGTTTGCTAGCTATTAATGGCCACAGAGGCAATGTATGTTAATTTCACCTCGATTATCTTTTCCTTCTTCTTCTCTTGGGTCTTTTTATTTCCCACGGCTGGAGCAGGTTTCTTTGGAGGCATAGCGGAATGAAAGAGCCGGCTATTTATTTATATTTTACAGTGCCAATGCACGATAGCCACCGCTACATACACTGCTAGGCCACATGTGACAATGTTGCTAAGTTGACACAGCATGACGTCATCTTTTAGAATTCTGGATACTGGAGTTCAGAGCTGGAGAAATTAACAGAGTTCACTGCATCCTCCAGTCCATGACTACAGAGAGCTTCTGCTCTCTGGAAATTAGGAATACGTAGCTAATTATCACTGCCTGGTTGAATTAACAAATGTAAAAAAAAATATATATATATGATTAACAAATGTTTCTCTGACCTAGTTTCCGCTGATGAAGTGATGAATTGTCACATAACTTGTGGGTACAAGTTAGTAGGAGCTAAAAAGCACAGGAAATACTCTTTAGCTTGAAATCAGTATTTTGAGATTTAAATTTACAGAAAAAAACAGACTTGATAAAGCATGTAATAAACATGATTTATTTAGCTGTTGGTATATGATAAACAACAAGCTTCAATCTGCTGCCTCAGAATATTCTACAGAAAAAAAGGGAGATGTACAGAAAGATGCAGGAGAGTTGGGAGAGCAAATAGTAATGAATATTAACTTTCACTACTAACTCTCTGGATGTGGATGGCTGTGATGAACTTGTCTACACACTCACTTTGACCTGATCCTTTGGGAGATATTTTCCCCTCCTGGTGTTACGTACACATGTTAAGGACGTGTGTGTGTACTGTAGATATACATGTCTGTGCCCGTGTAGTTGTGTGTTTGTCTTCCCTCCTGTCTCTCCATATTATCATCATTCATTCAGGTGTCCATTTTCCATTGGATCGTCTGCTTCATTCATCTCTATTCATCATCATTTGTATGTCTGTTCCCGGCCAATCCGGTGAGTGTCTGGCTCCCCCGTTCCGACCTTCCTTCGATAGCCGTTTTTGATCAAGTGTCTGTGCTCCATGTTCTGTAACTGTTTGTTACATGCTTTTGTTTGTTTTTTTTGTAAGTCTTTACGACGAGTTTGTGAGTATGAACTTGTCTACACACACTGACCTCGGCCTTATCCTCTGAGAGGTATCCTCCTCTCTCCTGGATGTAATCAAACAGGTCTACGGCAGGTACAGGCCTCTCCAGAACTATGATCAGCTCTTGGTACAGCTCATATCAGTCCATTAGCTCCACTGCTTCCTGACCGCCCTCTCCTCCTCTAACCCTGGCCTCACCCCTCACCTCCTCACACCTCACCTCCTCACCCCTCACTTCCTCCCCCTCACCTCCTCACCCCTCACCTCCTCACCCCTCACCTCCTCACCCCTCACCTCCTCCCCCCTCACCTCCTCACCCCTCACCTCCTCACCCATCACCTCCTCACCCCTCACCTCCTCCCCCCTCACCTCCTCACCCCTCACCCTCACCTCCTCACCCCTCACCTCCTCCCCCTCACCTCCTCACCCCTCACCTCCTCACCCCTCACCCCTCACCTCCTCCTCCCTGGCCTTCTCAGCCATGTCCGCCCCACCCTGTCCTAGGATCAGTAGGATCATCACCTCCAGGGGAAGCTGTTGGAGCTTCCCACCCAGGGTCTTAAACACAGAGAACACAAAAACCAGTTAGAGTTAATGCTGCAATAGGGATGGGACCTGTTGGAAGACTCTGGTTTTGTAAAACAATGAGACAATTCAGAATGAGAATCTGAAATTAAATGTATGAATTGAAATAGGTTAGTAGAGGTGAAAGGGGGATTGGTCCACTCACCACAGGTGTACGTATCACCTTATCAATGGGGACATGCTTGACTACCACCTATTGACCGAGATTGGTGGGGGGGCAAAGAACATGTTGATTTATGAAAATATATGCTGCTCTGTTTGTCAGTGTGGGGATTTGTGTGTATGTGTTGTCATTCTCACAGGCAAATTGTCATCCCTACGGAGTCCAACGTAGACTAAACCGTAGTAGCCACCTTGGCCAAGACAGCTCAGTTCCTCGTACTTCTCTTCAAACAATTCTAAAGCACACACACAAACATTCATGTATACTGTATGTTTTTTGTCGTCCCATCTATCTCTTTTTTTCTGTCCTATGTTGTATCTGTAGGCCTAATGAATGTGGAGGAATTCAATTTATGCTGCTATTTCATATATTCTATGTCGCTATTACAATAGAGAAGTCAATCAATACTTCAGATGTACCAAAATGTGTAATGACATTGCTGAACATGTATTCCAGATATAATCAATGCTTCAGATAAAATAAGTAATGATTATGATTATGCACCAGGACGTGACAGGGGAGGCGAGATGACCACATCATGGGACAAGGAGAGGGTACAATGGGCCTCACAACTCTGTGGGTCTAAAAGGTGTGACAGAACCGGTGTTACGTGGTGGAGGATGTATTCCTCTGCTCGGAGAAGAATGTATCCTTTTGCATCTGGTGAACATCATCCGACCATTAGGTCTGCCCCCTGGATATCATCAGACCTCTGGACTGCCCACCTTGAGTGCCCAAAACCTCCTTCTAAAACCTAATAGGATGGGGACATCCTCGCCCCATCATCTGGTGGCCAATCACCTGACAAACACCTCCCTTGAGGTGCATTGATTGTATTTTTATTAAACAGAAGCATAGATTAAACTCATCATTCAACAGAAACATAGAACATATGACATAGCAGCATAGATTTCATTCATCTATAGTAGCCAACCACAAAATAAAACAATATGGAGAAAAGTTTGATATTGGTCAAATAACATTTTTTTTTTATCAAATTACAACTAATATCTTCAAAACAATGATAGGAATAACTCAGTGAATCAATATATGTATCGATATATTTTTTATTTTTCTTCCAGTTACTATGATCTCTGTGTCTCTCGTCTTGTTCAGTTCGGGTTCAGAGGGGATGTGACTGTGTCAGCAAGTGGCTCTGATGAAAGGGGACAGAGCAGAAGACCCTGTCTGAGGCCAGGAGAGGGAGGTCACCTCGAGGGTTGGTGATCACAAACCTGTAGGACACACAACTGTTACCTTCTACAGAACACCCTGCCACCTGCAGCTCCACCTCACTATGCTCCTGCTATTACAACCTCCACCACTGCTGTCTGCTTCGTCTCTATTGTGTTCTCTTCTGTTCCATTGTGTTCTATTGTGTTGTGGTGTGTTGTGGTGTGTTCTGGTGTGTTCTGGTGTGTTCTGGTGTGTTCTGTTGTGTTGTGGTGTGTTGTGGTGTGTTGTGGTGTGTTGTGGTGTGTTCTGTTGTGTTGTGGTGTGTTGTGGTGTGTTCTATTGTGTTGTGGTGTGTTGTGGTGTGTTGTGGTGTGTTGTGTTGTGTTGTGGTGTGTTGTGTTGTGTTGTATTGTATCCTCTTGGGTTCTGTCAGGGTGTTGTGGTGTGTTGTGTTGTGTTGTGTTGTGGTGTGGTGTGTTGTGTTGTGTTGTGGTGTGTTGTGTTGTATTGTATCCTCTTGGGTTCTGTCAGGGTGTTGTGGTGTGTTGTGTTGTGGTGTGTTGTGTTGTATTGTATCCTCTTGGGTTCTGTCAGGGTGTTGTGGTCACACCTCTTCATGGAGCAGTTGGGAGGGTCTAGGAGACGGTACAGACCGATACACAGGATCTCCAGAGAGTCCAGAGCCTGGCTGAACAGATCCCTGAACAACACACACTGAAGAGAGAGAGAGAGACAGAGAGAGAGAGAAAGAGAGAGCGGCGTTAGGCTGACAGAGAGACAGGTAGAGAGTGTGTGAGCATATGTGTGTGTATGTGCATGTGTTCTAAGTGTGTGTTTGTTCTGAGTGTGTGTGTGTTCTAAGCGTGTGTGTTCTCAGTGTGTGTGTATGTTCTCAGTGTGTGTGTGTTCTCAGTGTGTGTGTTGTCAGTGTGCGAGTGTGTTGTCAGTGTGTGTGTGTTCTCAGTGTGTGTGTTGTCAGTGTGTGTGTGTTCTCAGTGTGTGTGTGTGTTGTCAGTGTGTGTGCGTTCTCAGTGTGTGTGTTCTCAGTGTGTGTGTGTTCTCAGTGTGTGTGTGTTCTCAGTGTGTGTGTGTTCTCAGTGTGTGTGTTCTCAGTGCGTGTGTTCTCTCCTCACCTGGAGCCGACAGAGAGGCTGGTCCTTCAGGGCCAGCTGGGTCAGTCTGGAGCGGTGTCGCAGCGCCCACAGCTCAGAGGTCATGACCCCTTGTGCCAGATGGTTATCCTCCAACAGCTGGGTCTCCAGCAAGGGCGAGTCCCCTCCCGTCACCAGCGTGGACACCAGCAGCGGAACGTTGGAGTTGAAGTATGTCTGCACACACACACACACAACACACTCAGCCAGCACCACCAGCTGCTGTACGAGAGAGGGACTCAATCCCTGACCGTAACCCTGAACTGACTCCTGGCTGGAGGGCTTTGTAGATGCTGAACATGTGGCGTAGCCCCAGACTGAACCCTGTGTCCATACATACAGACTGGTGAGATGCGCCCCGGGGATGACTGTGGAGGGATGAGTACAGGGACGCAAGCCTCCTGGTGACTCACGGCGGCTATGAGGGAGTCTAGCACGTCCACAGAGAACACCTTCCCCTGGGCGAAGGCCTCCGTCAGGGGCAGGCTGTCGGCCTCCTCCAGCCTCTCAGTCTCATTCATCAGATCCACATTTGAGGTGTTACCTAAGGGGTGAGATGGGGTAGGCGGGAGAATAGAGAGGTGAGAAAGGGAGAGGGCGAGAGGGAGAGGAATAAAGGGGGAGGGCGAGAGGGGGAGGGAGAGAGGGGGTAGGAGGGAGGATAGAGAGGTGAGAAAGGGGGAGGGCGAGAGGGGGAGGGAGAGAGGGGGTAGTGAGGTGTCTGGGAGAAGCTTTGGTAGTGCAAGGACAGCATCATTCCCGTAGGGTGAGGTGAGAGGTGCAGTACCGATTTCCAGCAGCAGAGGGATGGACTCTCTGGTTGGCTTTTGGCTTGGTGAGTGGGGCTCCGTCTGCGGGTTGAGGGCCTCCGTCTGGGGACTAAGGGCCTCCGTCTGCGGGTTGAGGGCCTCCGTCTGGGGACTAAGGGCCTCCGTCTGCGGGTTGAGGGCCTCCGCCTGGGGCCTGAGGGCCTCCGTCTGCAGGCTGAGGCTGTTGAGGGTGTAGCAGGACAGGATTGTCTCTGTGTCATGGGTGGATCCTGTTGCGTTCAGGATCACCGTCCGCGCACAGCGGGTCACCCCCGCCGCAAGCAAGTCGTCCAGACACATGGGAGAGCCCTGGGGTGGAGGGGGGTGGAGGAGGGAACAGATCTTCATCTGGTTCAACAGAACGTTAAACCAGAACCCCACAACACGCACCCATTCATTTCAACCACACACACAATCACAACCACACACTTTACCCCCCCCCCCCCCAACAACCACACACTCTCATCCAACCACACACGCACAAACCCACGCTCCCTCCCCCACAACCCCCTCCACTCACAGGCAGGAAGTAGATGTGAGGGAAGTAGTGGATGTCGGGCCACTCCCTCATGAAGTAGTCTGTGTCCCCCAGGAAGACCACGGGGGGCACTTCAGGCCTGGTCAGGCTGCTGGCTCTCAGAGGCATCATGAAGGGCCGCAGGCCCAGAAGCCTGGAGCCACGGTCCCCAAACACACAGACCACCACGTGCTTCTGGAGGGCCAGGCCACTGGCCATCTCTCTGGTCTGGAGGGCGGCAGGGCACACACACACACGCAAGTCTGTGTGAGAGTGTGTTTGGGTGTTCGTACGAGTGAGTGCGTGTGTGTGGGTGCATCCCAGTGTGCCAGTCTCACCAGAGTAACCTCGTCCAGGGAGACAGGGGAACACCAGTGGAACAATCCGGTGGAGTCGAGCGTCACCTGACCCTCCGTCTGCAGCTCCTTGGTCCAGTCAGCGTCCTCCTCCAGATCAGGTCTGTTAGACAGAGGAACGGCAGCACACACACACTCATGTGGACCTCATCATCACACTCATCAACATGTGTTCTCCGCTCACCGGCAGTAGAGACGTCCTATCTGGGGCTTAGGTGCCCGAGACAGGGGAGGAATAGATCACTTGGATTGATTTATCTCACATGAAACCTTCTCACTCACTCATCTCATGGTGGACCTCTGTGTGTGTGTGTGTGTGTACTTACATGGAGGGAAGCACTCCCAGAGACGGGCGTCGTAAGTTCATGGCCGAAGTCAGAGAGCCACCTGGTGGAGACACACACACACACGCATGAACACACACACACACGCATGAACACACACACACAAGCATGAACACACACATGCACGCACGCGCACACACGCAAGCCTGCACACGCGTCCAGACCGACGACATAAAGACATCCGGCAGGAGACGGCGTCGCAGAGCGGGCCGAGGCCCAGACACCAGTTGTGACCAAACGGAGACAGGAGAGAAGCTGGAGTGAAGCCCATCCGACTGGAGGGTCACTGTTCCCGTGGGCCAGTGGGGTCGTCTCTCAGGGTTTGTTCTTACCCTCTTCAAACTCTGGACACTGGCACGGGCTCATCCTGCACGGGTTTCTAACCCGGCTGTGACACCTCTCACAGTAGATCCTGGCCCTGGAGAACACACACACACACACACACAAACACACACACACACAGGTGGACATTGAGCCACCTCTCCTCGTGAGCTGAGAGGCTTCATGGCAAACAGGATGTGAGTGAGTGAGTCCTGGGGTGAGAGGGGCTCCCAGACTGCCTGTACCTCCTGGCATCACTAGCATCGCTGGCCACCAGGAAGCCCAGAGTGCCCCGCTTGATCTTGATGCACTTCGGAGGATTCACCAGAACACTAATGTGCAGAATCAGAAAGGAAGAGAGAGAGAAAATACTTTTTGAAAAGACTTTTTGATACGTATGATAACGTGACTAGATAACCAGCGTGTCTTTCTAACAGGAAGTGAACGGGGCGCAAACAGGAAGTCACCCACCTCATCTCCTCGTCTTCGCTGTAGGTCGCTATGCCGATGAGCAGCAGGCCCAGCTTCAGGAAGCAGAGCCTGAAGTACCCGATACACACACACCCACAGCACACATTCAATACGCACACAAGCACAAGGAGCATGTTTCTGTGGGGACAAGACTACAGTTCCCACGATGCCTCTCCCCTCATGCTGAAGCTGGGCTGCAGTGACTCACTTGCTGGCTTGGGCAAAGGTCATGCCTATAAAAGGCCATGAGAGGTGCTCTGTGTAGATCTCATTGTACATTCCCTCCATGTAGAGGTTCTTCCATGAGTCTCCCTCTTGCTGCAGGATGCAAACACACAGAGGGCAGTGTGAGCTTGTGTGTGCTGCATGTGTGTGTCTGTGTGTGTCGGTGTACTGCATGTGTGTGTCTGTGTGTGTCGGTGTACTGCATGTGTGTGTGTGTTGGTGTACTGCATGTGTGTGTCTGTGTGTGTCGGTGTACTGCATGTGTGTGTGTGTGTGTGTGTACTGCATGTGTGTGCTGTGTCTTTCTTTGTGTGTGTCTGTGTTCACTGTCTTTGATGATGGGTTGTTTGAAGGACAAGAATTGCGTCAATGCTGTAGTGAACATCTGCTCCAAGATCATTGCAGCCCATCCAAGACTCGATACTCTGTCTCTCCAGTGACATTTCAACAGAGAATGTATTCTTTTGAACTCGGTTCAAAACTCACATTCGCCAATCGTTAAAAATGTTTTACCCAATTTTGTATTGACCCATTGTACTATATGTTGATCTGTGACATATAACTACCTGCCTGTGACCTTTGAAATGGTGTGTATAGGCTGGGTGAGCTGAACATAAATTGACCTTTTAGGGGCTCAATAAAGTTGTTTGAATTGACAGAGTCTTTGGCCCATGTGTGTGTGTGTGTTTGTAGCCATCCAGACTCCTTACCTCCACCTCACCCTGCATTGTGAACAGATTTGCCAGCAGGGTAGACAGCCCCGGGACCAGACAGCTCTTAGCCACGAAGCCCAGCTTGAGCTCCATGGGACACAAGGCGGCATCGCCACAACTCCAGTCCCAGTCAGGGATCTTCTGCACGATGACCTGGAACACACAGGGACAGGACCTCCTGACACCCTGACACACACTCACACAGCGACCAGATAGTGTCGGGGAGGTGTTACCTTGTTGCTAGGCTTCAACATTTGGACAATCACTCTGGCGTTGGGGTGATATATCTTGACGGAGATCACACTAGCAGACGACACAGGAGAGACCGTGTTGATGTGTGGAGATCTGTGTGCGTGTTCCTGTGTATTCATGTGTATGTGTAGATCTGTCTGTGTGCGTCTCTGTGTGTGTGTCTGTGAGTGTGTGTGCTTACTTCATCAGTGTGTCCGAGTCCTCTGCATCTGGGTCAGCAGCAAACCTGTCACAGAGAATCACACAGGCGGACGCTTTGCGCATCTACCAGGGTTCTAGTGTTAGGGTTCTAGTGATAGGGTTTTAGTGTTAGGGTTCTAGTGATGGGGTTCTAGTGATAGGGTTTTAGTGTTAGGGTTCTAGTGATAGGGTTCTAGTGTTAGGGTTCTAGTGATAGGGTTCTAGTGTTAGGGTTTTAGTGTTAGGGTTCTAGTGATAGGGTTCTAGTGATAGGGTTCTAGTGTTAGGGTTCTAGTGTTAGGGTTCTAGTGTTAGGGTTACACACACACAGCAAGACTGTCCACTCTCCCACACATTTACACTTCATCCACTCAGCATTAACTTGAATCAGAGTGCACGATGGACACTCAGCACAGAATCAAGAACCACTAGTGCACGATTCCAACAGTGGTTGGTGCCAAAGAACACTGTTTTGCTACAGTACTAGACTGTGCAACAACATCATCATCTCCTATGTGTGTGTGTGTGTGTGAACAGACTTACCATGACTCTCTCCTGGTCCTTCTTGGTCTGCACCGAGCCCTGGTAAAAGTAGATTTTCCCAGGGAGACTCGCAAAGAACTTCTCCAGCGTGGCGTCAGGGCAGAAGCTGAGGGGGACGGGGGACGGACGACAGGGACGACAGGGACCCAGAGAGGGTGAGACTGAGAATTCAAATATAAAACCATGTAGGACTTTGGATAGACAGACTGCCAGGAATTAGTTGAGGGGGAGCAGGGCCAACAACTTTTCCTTGTTACAAACGGCAAATGAGCCTGAAACTGGACGTGTTTGGGGAGATCTGATGAACTGGTGGAGCTGACAGAGGCTGTCAGAGCTGTACTCACTCCCCCAGGAAGAGCAGGTTGATGTTCACCTCCCCCCGGTCCTCATGGTAGAACTCCCTCACAAACGGCTCAATGTTGCTGAGGGTCAGATGTCCACACACCACCACATGCCTGCCACACACACACATACACATACACACACACATACACGTACATACACACACACACAGAAAGTCAGTGTGTGAAAGTCAGACACAAAAAAGGGACGATCTCCGCAGCATGAGAATCTGGAGAGCTCCTTTCAGAGGGAGACTGGATCGGTCTGCCCTGTATTGACAGATGACTCACGATTTCCCCAAGACGGTGGAGTATGCCCCGTTGAAGCGCTTCCTGTTTGCTAGGATCTCCATCATCTGTGGTATGAAGCTTGCAAACATACCCTGTACACAACACCGTGGATGAGACAGGACCAGACATGATGGAACCGAGAGAGGGAGAGGAAGGGGGCAGGAGGGGTGGGAGGGGGGCGTACCAGGTAGATGAAGATGAACACGGTGATTAGAAATTGTCCTGAGGCGGTGGTGACGAAGACGTCGCCGTAACCCACTGTGGACATGGTCACCGTCAGGAAGTACGTGTACAGGAAGTAGGGACGGCTCGAGGCGTTGGAGTTCTCAAGCCAGGGGTCCCCGGAGCTCTCCACCTACAGCAGGGCAAACCAAGAGGAGAGCAACACCTTCTGATTCTAACTCCAGAAGCTTTGGTTCTACTAAAACACCAGGCACTCAACTGTTTATTTATTTATGTGGCTCTCAGTGTTTTTCTGCTTTGAGCTGTGTTAAACTGTAGTTGCGTTTATATTATTATTGCATCTTGACTGGTCAATACAGAACATTCCTTGACTCTGACCATCGTCATACTGTTAGAACTATGCACTTCTGTTCCTTGAATCTCAGCAGTACTTTCTAGCTTCACTACGTGTGTTGCTTTGAATGACAGCACTTGTTAAATCAATCAAATGTATTCCATGTTTATGATTTGGCGTGTGTTGCTGGATTCAAGTCCTCACCAGGTGAATGAGGCCGGCGTAAAAAAACAGGGTTCCCAGGAGGATGGCTCCCAGCCGACAGAGCTTCTGAGATGTCCTGTGGAACCACAGAAGAAGAGGAGGACCAGAAGTCAAGTCTCAAGCCAACCTAGAACACTTTTATGTGATCCTAACCCGGGGTCTTTCGTTCCATCGGTTCCTACTTGCTGGTCAGGATGTTGAGCATCTGCAGGATGGCTGGGAGCTCCAGGATGTACAGGGCCCGGAGGAACCTGAGGCCTGTGAGAGGGGAACATCATGAGAACCAGGGAGGGAGGGAGGGAGGGAGGGAGGGAGGGAGGGAGGGAGGGAGGGAGGGAGGGAGGGAGGGAGGGAGGGAGGGAGGGAGGGAGGGAGGGAGGGAGGGAGGGAGGGAGGGAGGGAGGGAGGGAGGGAGGGAGGGAGGGAGGGAGGGGGGGGGTTTGAGGGAGGGAGGGGGGGGGGTTTGAGGGAGGGAGGGACTTACCAAGCCAGGCCCGACCAGTGAATACTGTAAAACATGCTGGTCCGACAGTAAATATGTCAGCTATTGATTTGTAGTTCAACCACATGACCATCAGATCCTGGGCAGAGAAAAACTGGAAAGAAAAGACATAATGTCTTCACACTGGACACACAGGAACTGCTAACACACAGAGGCCATTAGAACCTGGGACCTCCTGATCACCTCATGCTAATGCACGTCACTTAAAGATGAAAGGCATTGAGGACTATTGGTGTTGTATATCACAGGAAGTTCTTACCCTTAGCCAAAAGTGCAGAAGGTATATGATGTCAAAGCCCAAGTCGAGAATGAGGAGGGCGTCCATTTCCTCCACACAGTACTCTACAGGCCTGTCAGGCACAACATCAAACATGAGAGTGCACCTGAACACAGTGTCAGTTATCCTGGTGACCAGGCAGAGTAGCTGTCTCTCTGTACTCACCGGGTGGTGAGGATGAGGTACATCACAAACGACCCCATATTTAACAAGAACATCAACACGGTCTGGACAGAGAAAAGGTTCTGTTACATTATTATGGGCTGTAGGCCTGTGTGTGGGGGGAGGGTGAGTGAGGCTGTGATCCAGCGTGCTCACCAGGAAGCGTCCGTGTGGATGTTCGCGTGATACGAGGGTCGATGCCTGCGCTGCTACACTGTCCACCAGACTGCTGAAGGAGAAACGTGGCAGGGAGATGCACTGTTTCATGAACAAAAGCACAGCGTGGTTTGTGAATTAGATGGGTTTAACACTAGTAGCTCCTACTACCTCATAATCCCTCCTTACATTACGTCATCTAGCAGATGCTTTTATCCAGAGCGACTTACAGTAAGTACAGGGACATTCCCCTGAGGCAAGTAGGGTGGACACAACGTCATCTTTTGACACGGCCAGGAGTTGAACTGGCAACCTTCTGATTACTAGCCCGATTCCCTAACCGCTCAGCCACCTGACTCCCTTACCCTCCCTGTAAGGCCTACCACCTACCCTCCCTGTAAGGCCTACCACCTACCCTCCCTGTAAGGCCTACCACCTACCCACCTTGTAAGACCTACCACCTACCCTCCCTGTAAGGCCTACCACCTACCCTCCCTGTAAGACCTACCACCTACCCTCCCTGTAAGGCCTACCATCTACCCTCCCTGTAAGGCCTACCACCTACCCTCCCAGAAAGGCCTACCACCTACCCTACCTTTAAGACCTACCACCTACCCTCCCTGTAAGACCTACCACCTACCCTCCTTTTAAGACCTACCACCTACCCTCCCTGTAAGGCCTACCACCTACCCTCCCTGTAAGGCCTACCACCTACCCTCCCTGTAAGACCTACCACCTACCCTCCCTTTAAGACCTACCACCTACCCTCCCTGTAAGACCTACCACCTACCCTCCCTGTAAGGCCTACCACCTACCCTCCCTGTAAGACCTACCACCTACCCTCCCTGTAAGGCCTACCACCTACCCTCCTTGTAAGGCCTACCACCTATACTCTTACTCACCTTGAGATGAGCCTGGTGTTGGTCCTGGAACAAGAACTGGCGAGGTTCGACGGCAGGTCGAGTCCACTTCCTCAAGAGGATGAGTAGCACACCTTGCACCAGAATGACGAGGCAGACGGCCACATAGAGGTCCCATATCTTTGTACCTCTGTACATACAGTGGCAGTATGATATTTCCGGGATGAAGGGTCTCGGCTTATACATTTCTGATTGGGTTCACGATCTCTGTTGAATTATAAAAATATACAAGCCTACTTGTTAGTTCTGACAAAGCAATTTGATTGGACAGCAGGAATCTCATGAGTGCTGCTATTTGGAGATTACATCACTGGGACTTTTGACTATGCAGTCATTTTGACTGTTTTTTAATTGAGCAATGTAATAACTTTATTGACAAAAAAAAACAAGTAACAATAGGACCCTGACTTTTCCTAAATGCGTGTATATTTAACCCTAACGTTATTAGAAAAAATTACAGAACAGAAAATAATTCCTGAGTAGCCTATTTCAACCTTGAATTACGATAACGGTTACATTGACCAAATGCATTTGAGTTGTATAATACAGTATGATAATCAGCACAGCGGTGATTCGGTCTAGCCTGGCTCTGCCTTCCTACGTACTTCCGCTCAATTTGGATTTTGTTTCTGTACTAGGTCTGGGAATTTGGCTTTGAAGTCGGTTTTCAGAAACAATTTTTTGGTAGGTCCAATCAGCGAACAGAGGGAGTGGCTGAGAACGATGACGTTGATGTCGTGCACTAGTGGATAAAGATGCAAGCGAAGCTATTCTGCGGTTGTGGCAACGTTGCCGAATATCCATAAATTAAAGCTGGAGCAAGAACAATCCTTGCTGAGTTTTGTTGGTGGCCATGATGTTGTGGCCCTCCTACCCAAAGGGTTCGGGAAAAGTTTGATTTTCCAGCTAAGGCAGCTAGCTCCGTGCAGTAGTGGTGAAGGAGTTGCCGAAGGCGAATGCTAGCGATTGGTTATGGCAGATCAGAGTGGCTCTGGGCAGATCCAATATTTTTTTACTTCAACAGAGTACCCGTCTTCAAGGAAGTTACTGCTTGTCAATAGAGCGATCCCAGACCCTCTGTAGGCCTACAAAATGAAATGTAGCCTACTGTACGAGGGTCTGGTTAGGACCAGGCTAGATTCGGTCGGCATTATAAGACAACCAATCATGAAAAATAGTAGGCTACATCTAGTTTGAAATTGCTTAACTGAAACGGTAGCGCCCTATCTGCTATTCAAGGTTAGGTCGCTAATTTGTACTCAAAGGATGTAATGGCTAAATATCGTCGCCTACCTTTCGTATCGAATGGATGACTTCACTGTTACAGTTGCTGGAGATTGTGAATTAATCAACTGCGAAGTTAGCTCTTTAAGTATTTGCCATCAACTCAAATCAAAACAATATTAGATCAAAACAAGGTGTTTCCATCCTGGAAGCGGATTGGCTGACTCCAGTGATAGTAAACAATTAGCAAATCTCAGATTACTCTGGAAACAGTTTTTGTCCAAACATCACTTAGCAAGAAATAGCTACGTTCAAACAAGGTATTTGGAACTTTTTGCAATTTTTGAAAAGTGACAAACACAAAAATGCACGCATTATACAAAAACTTTTTTATACATAAATGTATTAACCAATATTATTATATGGCAACGACGGTACGAGCTTTCTGCTTTTCTACTTACTAACCTGAACCGTTTAGTCATGCCGGTGTTGTATCACCCGATGCATGACTCTCTGGATTGGCACCCCCTCGCGGGAGCGCGCGCGATTCAACACCGGCATGACCTCACTCTCGGTTAGGAAGTCTAGTTATTAATTGTATGTATTTATTTATTCCCAATGATCATTTATTTCTGTATTTGTATTTATATGTTACTTTCATCTTTTTTTTCAGTAGGCCTATTTATTAACGTTCTCTTAAGGCTGCTTCCTATTACAGCTCCCCTTACAATATGTCTATGGAGCTCTCTCATCCACCACATCATCTTTAAAAGGACAATTAGCCATGATTGATATGAACGATACGCAGCCTATGAGGTCCTTTATTTTATTCCCCAGACACACGAGTGTGATCACTTAACACTCAAGATTACTTTCTTGACACTGTTTGGAATATAGACTAGTAACCAGTACATTAACCGACACACACATTTAACATTTGATATCACAAACTAACATATTATTAAAGCGTATGTGTAGGCTATCTTATTTATCATTGTATAATGTATTAAATGTTTTATTTATTGTTTATAGGCCTACATAAGTTATTTCTAAGTAGATTTTCTTAAAAGGCTACGGCCACAGCTGTGGCCCCCCTGTTTTTGGTTTTGCCCTGTCCCCGTGTCTGTCATTATCTTCACCCGTGTCTGTCATTGTCTTCACCTGTGTCTGTCATTATCTTCACCTGTGTCTCGTTCAGTTGTTTCAGCTCTCATTAGTCTCATCGTGTCCATCTGTGTCTTGTTTGGTTCTGTGTATTTAAGTTCCTGTTTTGTGTCCACTCATTGTCTTGTCCTTACCCTTGTTACTGTGAGTTCCCTGTCTGTTCTGTTTTTGATGCAATGCCTGGCTACTCTCCTGCGTTTGGGTCCTACCCCACCACTCCATGTAACAAAGAACAGCGAATGAGTGAAGTGATGTTTATTTTACAGAGATTAAACTATTAACATCAGGTGTTTGGCGCTTACACCCCATGGGGAAATCAAGGATCAATGGGCGTCAGCCAAAGACAAATCGCCCCCCGCCCTGATCTGCCCACAGGGTCTAAATGATCCCTTCTCAGTGTGAGAAATACAACCACAAATGCACAGGGTAGTTTTGTCCCATTTTAGCTACAGTGACTGTACACTGCCTCCACCACCAGGGGACAGCATCGCTCAATTCTTTGTTGTGAAAAGTGGCAGTTCAACAACAAATTACATTGTACCCTGTGTGTGTGTGTGTGCACTGCAGGACAATCAATTTAAGATTTTTCCAACTGAAGCCTCTTACCTCTGTAGTCCAAGGTCAAGGTATTGTATCTTTGACCAATCACAGCAGCCCACAACACCTTGTTAACCAAGGATTAGGGAGGAGGTAGGTGAGAGAGTGTGTGTATGTGTGTGTGAGCAGACCAGGCGAAGGTGAGAGGGATCTATGGATTAAGGAGGATATAAGTCAACGCGTAGAACTGTGTGTGTGTGTGGTTGTGTTTGACTTAGTTTCAATGTGCTGTGAAGCCATCTTTGAGTTGCCCAATGACACAGCGGAATTCACGTGAATCCTGACTGGCCGTGAACAAATTCATCAGGTCCCTCTTGCAGACGTCATGACAACTCAAGACGCCTGTCCTCTACCTAGATGACCAGCATCAGTCCAGGCTCCTAGTCTTGGCATGTCCTGGACATAGTCCATAGGTAGAGCACTCACTAATGACAGGTTATATGTAGTCTGTCTCCTCTCCCGTTCCACCACCTACCCAGAACACTATCATTATCACGCACACACAGGCACACACACAGGCACACACATGCAGCATGTCATACATTAGGCCCCAGGGCATCCTGCTGAGGAGCTCCTGACCAAAAACCTTCACAAGGTCAGCATCTGTGAGCTCCCCCTGCTTCATTGTGTGTGTTCTTGTGTCTGTGTGTGTTTGTGTGTCTGTGTGTGTTCGTGTGTTTGTGTGTCTGTGTGTGTTCGTGTGTCTGTGTGTGTTTGTGTGTCTGCGTGTGTTCGTGTGTCTGTGTGTGGATGGGGGGGGGGGGGTGCATGTATACTGTATGTGTGTGTGCGCGCTGTATAATGAGTGGGACAGCCCCTCTCTGTGAACCTCCTGTCAGGCAGATGCTACAATATGAAAGTCAAAGATGTGAGAGGAGAGATCCTGTTATTAAAGTCAGAGATGAAGACTGACTACTCTCTCTCTCGCTCTCTCTCACTCTCTCTCGCTCTCTCTCGCTCAGCTGTGCCAAGTTGGCGGGGGAGACTTTTCTTCACCCAGGGAGCCATCTCTCTGTCTTTAATTTTGGCTGAATGGTAGAGGGCAAGTGTGAGTGTGTGTGCGCACGTGTGTGTGCATGTGTAAGGGTGATTATGATGAGTTTTCTTTGTCCGGCAAATCTCAGTGTCCAGCAGGACCCTGCCCTCTCAGGTCTCTCTCACACACGCACACGCACACACACACATACACACAGACACACTCACTCACACACACACTCTGCCCTCTGTGCTGACACGGCATTTCCATATCTCACCGCTTGCAGGGCGCCATATGCCAGCCTGTCACTGCACCTGGCCGGGGGGGCAGGGGGCTAGACGACGAGTCCTGTAAAGGTTGCCGTACTTTCCGGCAGCTGCGTAGAATGTGAAGCTTCCGGAGAACACTGGTGTTGTTCTCTACACTCTGCTGTCCTGAACAACTTCAGTTCACCACATCCACATCCATAGAAGATGTTTATAGAATTGGCTTTGGTTTCAAGACCATCGATGCCTTCTTCCCCGACTCCATATCCTTCCATTCATCCATGACTTTCATCCATCTTTTTGTTGCCCCGACCCCCGTCATTCCATCCATCCGCAACACATGAAAATCTAATCAACATGTCTACAGAATGGACGTCAGACTCAAGACAATCCATCCCTTCTGCCCCAGTCTCTCCAAGACAACCACCCCCATCCATCCATTCCTCCACTCATGCATCCATCCATCCCTCCAGCCATCCCCATCTGGTCAGGTCCCGAGGAGGAGGGAGCAGGCTGGAGCAGGCTGGAGCAGGCTGGAGCAGGCTGGAGGAGGCTGGAGGAGGCTGGAGGAGGCTGGTGGAGGCTGGAGGAGGCTGGTGGAGGCTGGAGGAGGCTGGAGGAGGCTGGTGGAGGCTGGTGGAGGCTGGAGGAGGCTGGAGGAGGCTGGAGGAGGCTGGTGGAGGCTGGTGGAGGCTGGAGGAGGCTGGAGGAGGCTGGAGGAGGCTGGTGGAGGCTGGTGGAGGCTGTAGTTGGAGGAAAGAAGAGGGAGGCTGGAGGAGCAGAAGGGGGTGCAGTGACAGGTTCTAATTAATTCAATCCTAAAGTGTCAAACACCGGCTCCACCAGACAGTAACAGCTACTCATTACTGCCATGTGATTGGAAACAACATTGCCATGGTAACAGTCTTAGGATCGTAATTTGTATTAATGTTGACATATACAAACTCACAGCACATCGTGTATGTGTGTGTATGTGTGACACACACAGTTCCATATTGATCATGTCCAATCTTGCTCTGAAACTCCATGATGAATTATTGAACAATTCATTTGCATTTTAATCATTTCCAGTCTGAGTTAGAAAGATTCTGGTATTTCTGTTCAAGCGTACCAATCAGAACACGTTACTCTGGTCTGACTATATATAGGGTTATCTTCTGTGAGGTAGGTGCAGTCCTGAAGACCACATTTGAAAAAAGGACATAAGACGGCCTGAAATGTTGATGTATTGGTAGTTGTTCATCTGGGTGAATCACTGTGTGAATCAGTTGTCCACCTCAAAAAAAGAAAGAATATTAGAAGGAGGTTATCAGGTGAACCACTGTTGATTGTTTCCGATGCAACACTCAGAAGCTTTCCTCTCATTTTCAGCTCTCTTCTCTGTGGTGAAAATGAGGCCAATGACCTGTTACTTCTGCGCCTCCCACAATGCACTTCTCAAGTCTGCTGTGACTCACTGAGGAAGAGGAAATGTAGAGGGGGCAAGAGGAGTGGGGCCACAACAGAGAGGAGTAGGTAGCTGATGGAAGCAGTACGCGAGGTACTATGCAGACAAGACACACAACTCACACACATGGGCAGACACACACACGCACACGGCATATGGTGTGTGCTGTTCCTCTCACAGCTCAATACCCCTGAGTGGCTGCTCATCAAATACATGGTCATTCAGGGGCAGTACACCATCCCGCCATACAGCACACACACATACACACACACACACACTCACAGATTCAAAGGTGTCAGTCTTTATGCCCTGCAGTCCTGCAGACAGCTGGATGCTCATGCCCACTGACTTGGACACACTCAACATGGCCTCAAACTGAGGGTGTTTGTGAGAGAGAGAGACAGAGACAGAGAGAGAGAGAGAGAGAGAGAGAGAGAGAGAGAGAGAGAGAGAGAGAGAGAGAGAGAGAGAGAGAGAGAGAGAGAGAGAGAGAGTGAGAGAGAGAGAGAGAGAGAGAGAGAGAGAGAGAGAGAGAGAGAGAGAGAGTGAGAGAGAGAGAGATAGAAAGAGAGAGTGAGAGAGAGAGAGTGAGAGACTTAGAAAATAAGAGAGACATACAGAAACACAGTAAACAAACATGTTGTGAGCCTGTGGCAATGTAAGTGGATGAAAAGTGCATGTGTGTGTGTGTGTGTTAGTGAGAAAGAGTTTGTGTGTCCTTGTGTGTGTGTGTGTCATTAAGGTAATTGTCGGTCTATCAGTAGCCCATCAGAAGGTATAGAGAAACACAAAGGGCAGCCAGCTGCAGAGGAGGCACGCGCACACACGCAAGAACATGCACACACATCATGTCCCATTTGGTGTGTGAGTAATGCCACAGCAGAGACGAGGACACGAGGAGTTGTTCCACAGTTTAATGTTTTAATACAAACAGCAGATACAAACAGCAGATAGAGAACTATTTCTCTCTCACACACACACACACAGACACACACCTCAACATTGTCGCTACACACCTACTAGTCTTCTACAAAAAACTGCGGGAGAGTGTGGAGACACTCCGAACCGTTAGTGGAGACCAGACCAACACTCCGGGGTGGTTAGAACAGGGCCTGGAGGGGTAGGAGGGCAGGGTGGGGCGGAAGGAGGGCAGGGTGGGGGGGAGGAGGGTCGGGTGGGGGTGGGGGTAGGGGTGGAGGGGGGGACCTGGGAGGGGGAAAGGTTACATCCAGGGGGTAGAGTCCGGGGGAGGGCAGGACTGACGTTGAGGGAGGAGGGCGGAGAAAGGCTCTGGGGGAGGAAAGCTCCATTCTGAAGGGCAGGTGGGGGGGCTGGGGGGGGGTGGGGGGAGCTGCTGCAACACGTAGTGGTGGAAGGTGAAGGAGGTGGAGAGAGAGGGAGCCAGGAGGAGAGGGTGAGAAGGTTGGTGGGAGGAGGGAGTGTTGGATAAAGGGTAGGGGATTTGGTTGCCCGACAGCGGGACGGCATGATCAGGGATACGGTTGCTAGATTGCACGAAGGTGTAGTCGGGGATGCAATTAGCAGGTGTGAGGTAGGTGTTTTCAAAGAGGTGGTTGGCAGGTTTGATGAAGTTGTGTTCAAGGATTTGTTTGACAGGTTTCAAAAGGTTGTTGTTGGGGATACGGTTGCCAGGTTGCAGTAGGGTGTTGTTGGGGATACGGTTGCCAGGTTGGAGTAGGGTGTTGTTGGGGATGTGGTTGCTAGGTTGTAGTATTGTGTGCTCATGTGTGAGGGCGGGGTAGGAACTCCAATATCTCTGCAGACATGCACCTTCCGGAGTGTCATGACCAAGAAGAAACTCAGACACTACCCTGCGTCTTTCTGAGTAGTTGTCCCCACCAGCCTTCTGGACAGACTCTGGTCCAGGGGAGAGGCCCATAGCTCCAGCCCCTGTTCCAGCCCCAACTCCAACTCCAACTCCAGCCCTGGCACCAGCCCCAGGTCTGGCTAGCCCTTCAAAGCGTTGTGCCTGCCAGCCTGGAGCTCCCCAACTAAGGGCTGGTCTGTCTCTCCCCCAGCCTGGGGCTTGGTCCTTACGGTCAGGGTTCAGATTACACTCCTGTACCTCAGAGCTCTGATTGTCTTTCTCTAGATTGTTGTTCTCACAGCTATGATTGGCTCCATCTACACTGCTTTCCTTGGCACCAGAAATCTGATTGGCTACATGACATTGTCTTTGCCTCCTCATCTTTGTGTTCATGTCATGGCTGAGGTTTGACCTCCTCTTTCTACTCATGACCACTTCCTGTGTGTCCGTCATTTCTCCCCATAACTCCAGCTCTCCCCCAGCCTGTCTGTCCTCCTCTCCTGTCTCTCCCCCAGCCTGTCTCTCCTCCTCCTCTCCTGTCTCTCCCCCAGCCTGTCTCTCCTCCTCTCCTGTCTCTCCCCCAGCCTGTCTCTCCTCCTCCTCTCCTGTCTCTCCCCCAGCCTGTCTGTCTTCCTCTCCTGTCTCTCCCCCAGCCTGTCTCTCCTCCTCTCCTGTCTCTCCCCCAGCCTGTCTCTCCTCCTCTCCAGTCTCTCCCCCAGCCTGTCTCTCCTCCTCTCCAGTCTCTCCCCCAGCCTGTCTCTCTTCCTGTCCTGTCTCTCCCTCCCCTTCTGTTTCTCTGCGGGAACTCTCTCCTGTTAGCTCTCTGTTGTTTCTCATTGGCTCATCAAGTTGTTCCAGATGATTGGTCAGTTTAGGTTGATAACTACAGGGATTTCCTCTGTGAGTCAACCCTCTTCTGTGTTCCTCCCTCCTCTTCCCCCTCCTCCTCCCCCTCCTCCTCCCCCGTCTCCTCCTCCTTGACAGGGCAGTCTGGGAAGGACCTGAACAGCAACAACGATGACAGCCATAGTTGTGTTCGAGCCCCTTGCTTGGCCCCGTTGAGCTGGCTTGCTGTTCCTGGAACACACACGTTTCTAGAACACCTCCATGGTTATCTGCTGCTTCTACATCTCCATGGTTACAGGGTAGTTGTGCATCTCTATGTGAATACATTGGTTCTAAAACATCTCCATGGTTAGAGTTTGGTTCTAGAACATGTCCATTGCTAGAAGGTGGTTGTGGGACATCTATGGGGTTCCAGGCTTCTTCCAAAATATGCCTAGTGCTACAAATTGGTTCTAGAACTTCTTTGTCTTTACAGGGTGGTTCTACAACACATTCATGGTTACAGGGGGGATCTAGTACATCTCCATTGTTGCAAGGTGGATCTAGAAGATTCCTAACATTAGAAGGTGCTTCATGGCCAAAGCTCTTGTCTTCTACTTCTGTTGCCTGGGCCTGCCTCCCTCTGCAGCCTCTGAAGTCATAAAGGAGAGGGTTACAACTGTAGGAGATTGAAGGGTCAGTTCTGGTGAAGCTAACCATTTCTGAGGGCCACAGGAGAACAGTTTTCCCATCTCTGCTGAGAACTTTGCAGTACCCCGGGCTGGTGGCACCAGCGCTGACCCTTTCTGGTTCCCTTCCTCCAGGCCTCCCCACTTCCTGTCTGGCTTCAGTCTGACCCAGCTGGTCCAAGTCAGAGCAGCCAGGAAGGGGGATTTTCCGTGCGGTGGAGGGCAGGACCGGACTGTCCCCAGACCCAGCAGACACCTCGCATGACTTCTGACCCTCAGATCCATCCCCAGGAGGCGCGACCTCACCCAGCCAGGCTGGTAATGTAGCAGACTTTCTGCTGGGGCCAGGGTCGGGAGGGGTGGGGGTGGGTGCTCGCAGGGGGAGGGCAGGCACCTGCATCCTGCCCAGCCCCACTTCCTCCTGGTCAGTGAAAGCCGGGGCGGAGGGCTCCAGGCGAGGGCCAGGCCTGCGGGGAAAGGCGAAGGAGAAGGTGCCGCTGTGGGGGGGCTGCTGCACGGCGCCAGAGGGGGCTGGGGTCACCGTGGTGCTCCTGAACATGGGGCCACTGCCTGGAGCGCTGTAGATGACAGTGGAACACAAGTTGATCACAGTAGAACAGAGCAGATCAGAGAGGCGTGTGAAACACAGTACAGTTACGCCTTTGTAATTTGGCTAATACACACCTGTCATGAAACCACAACCTGGATAATTAGCTCACATACGCCTCCTTACTAACGTATGCCAGTACAGCATGAGACAGACCGTTTTTCTAGCTATTTCACCTACCATGCTGCCTCCGTCCTCTGCTCTGCTAGCTGGTGTGTTGGCTATTCCCCCTACCATGCTGCCTCCCTCCTCTGCTCTGCTAGCTGGTGTGTTGGCTATTCCCCCTACCATGCTGCCTCCCTCCTCTGCTCTGCTAGCTGGTGTGTTGGCTATTCCACCTACCATGCTGCCTCCCTCCTCTGCTCTGCTAGCTGGTGTGTTGGCTATTCCCCCTACCATGCTGCCTCCCTCCTCTGCTCTGCTAGCTGGTGTGTTGGCTATTCCACCTACCATGCTGCCTCCCTCCTCTGCTCTGCTAGCTGGTGTGTTGGCTATTCCACCTACCATGCTGCCTCCCTCCTCTGCTCTGCTAGCTGGTGAATCCGACGCAGGGCCCTTTGCTGCCTCCTTTCGTCTCTGCAGCTCTTAGACGCCACGTTCCTCCAGAACTCTCTCTGGTAGAGATCCTTCAGTCTCTGACAGATGCCAGGAGGTGAGGGGAAGAGATTGAGAGAAGAGAGTAAAAGGGAGAATAGGAGAAGGACAAACACACAGAATGGTTCTCCATTCTCCTGAAGATTTACCTGAGTCAGCATGCACAAGTGTGTGTGTTCATGTGGATTGGTGGTTGTGTGTGTGTGTTTGGGGATAGGGGTGAGTGTAGATCTGTGTGTGGAGGTGTGTGTGTGGAAATGAGTGTGATGGTATCCTGAGTCAGCTAGTAAGGAGCTTACTCTAGCCAAGATAATTCTATTAGGTGATACCTCCCTCCCTCCCGCTCTCCCTCCCTCCCTTCCGGAAAAATCTGTTTTTCCAGATAGGAGGGTCTGGTATCAGTCAAGTCAGGCCACCAGCACCACTATCTCTCTGTGTCTTACTCATAGCCTCCTTCTCCTTCCTTCCTTCTGCAGCACACTCTTTCGTTTGTGAAGCAGGGTATGTGCTGTACCTGTTTGTGGGCATGATCGTAGGAGCTGATGTGGTTGTCGTACTGCTGGGAGTGGAGGTAGTGTTTGTCACACAGCTGGCAGTGGAAGCCCGACATCCGGCCCTGTGGACCCGCCCCCTCAGGCCCCGCCCCCTCAGGCCCCGCCCCCTCAGACCTCTCCCACTCTGCATGCTGCTGAGGGAACAGGAAACACCCGGTTACAGGCCTGCAGACGGACATACAGACACGCAGGCACGCATACAGACAGACAGGCAGACAGGCAGACTAGTGAACTCTCACAATGAATCATTACTCTCTCTAGTTCAATATTGATCTCTGATTGGTCCATGAGCTGCCTGGCAGTCGTATATTGCGTAGCTAAGAGCTTTAGCGAGGCGAGGTGGTCAGTGTGTCACCCAGTACACCGAGCCCCACTTTAGACACACACAAATAAGCAATTCATTCACTTCTCTCTACACAAATGGGTCATCTTATACACAGGTCGGAAACGTCCTGGTACACGTGTCTTTCTGCTTCTGTCACACACAAACACACACACACACACACACACACACACACACACACACACACACACACATACATACATACATACATACATACACACACACATAAATACGCACACACACATACACACACACACATACGCACACACACACACACCAGGCATCCATGCTACAGCAGCAGTTTAGAAACCATTATCCACAGCGACAACCCATAATGACCGACATGGGCATAAAGACAACGACCTGCCGTCTGGCTGGAATGCCCAGGGGAATGCTGAGAAGATTCTCCAAGGTCTCTCATAATCAAAATGGCTGATATTAACCTTTACCACTGTCCTGTTTATCACCAGCACTGTAACAATAACAAACACAAAAAATAACACATTGACAACATCAACCACGCGTCTATCGTACGACTCTAATTCAACAGCTGCATGGAGGAGACAGGAAGGACAGCTGTGTGTGTGTGTATGTGTGTGTGTGTGCGTGTGAGGAGCAGTGGAGCGAGCAGGAGAGGTACAGGACACACATCTGTCTCACACTGCCCTGGGACATGCTGGGAACAGACTCACACACACACTCACACTCACTCACTCACTCACTCACTCACTCACTCACTCACTCACACACACTCACACTCACACTCACACTCACACCATTAGGGATGTGGATGGGTACCAGCACTAAAGGTGCAGTAACAGATGTATGCCAACACATCAGACATTCAGTTGAAGCTTTCATCAACATCCTCATCATTGTCCTCATCAACATCTTCACTAACGCTACCATTGATTGCGCTTTCATGAATCTCTATCTGTTCTCTCTCTCTCTCTGCCTCCAAAGTGGTTCAGAGTGTCAGGACAGAAGGTTTATATCCTATGACGACAAGACGACGTTATAAATCAACAATGTCTTCTTTCCATTTCTTCCTCCCTGTCTCGTTATCTCTCATTCCCTTTCTCCCTGGGGTATAAAACTAGCTATTAAACTTATAGCCCCCCCCCCCACACACCCACACACACACTCACACACTTAAGCCCCCCAGTTTCCCCTCTCACTCTCTCCAACCTGGTTCCTCTCTCATGGGTGTGAGAGGACTTGTGTGAGTGGTGACAGTGTGCGAGCACATGTGTGTTTGTGTGTTTGTATATGTGTGTGTAATTGTTACAATGATGCGAGTGTGTGACCCTATCCTGCCTGGCAAAGTGTTTCTAGAAAACCGATTCTCTCTCTCTCTCTCTCTCTCTCTCTCTCTCTCTCTCTCTCTCTCTCTCTCTCTCTCTCTCTCTCTCTCTCTCTCTCTCTCTCTCTCTCTCTCTCTCTCTCTCTCTCTCTCTCTCTCTCTCTCTCTCTCTCTCTCTCTCTCTCTCTCTCTCTCTCTCTCTCTCTCTCTCTCTCTCTCTCTCTCTCTCTCTCTCTCTCTCTCTCTCTCTCTCTCTCTCTCTCTCTCTCTCTCTCTCTCCCGCCGAGCACATCAATATTTTATCTGATATCATTTCCATCCCTTTACAATGGAATACCCCCACCCTTGTTCATGTGCTTTGGGGGGTGTTAGGGTGTGTATGTGTGGATCCCATTTCTTTGAAGTAAGAGGCAAGACTAAGATGAGAGGAAAGAACAGGGAGGGGAGAGGAGAAGAGAACAGGAAGACAACAGGAGAGAAGACAAGATGAGAGGAGAGGAGGGGGGGGGGAAGAGGAGGGAGAGGAATGGAGAGGGGAGGAGAGAGGAGAGGAGGTAATGAGACATGCCGACTGCTCCCCTCCCAGCAGAGGTAGTAGACCAGTTTTGGAGAATTGATCCAGTCAACCAGGATCAGTTCCGAGAAAGGAAATCTAACCGCAACATCACAATCAAACTCAACGCAAATGTCATCTTTGGAACCTGAGAAACAACAACAGTTGATCAGACTACACCAGGTGACGACATTGTCAGCGTGTTCAGGCAGGTCCCTGGTAGTTGTAGTTCTTACCAGGTTTCTGGTTGCTTCCTGGTTGAGCGGTCCGCGAAACACCCCCTTGACACTCCGCAGGTGGCCCTGGCGCAGGTGGGTGGAGCTAATCACAATGTAGTAGCGCGCCATGGGTCCAGACACTATCCCATGAAGCACACTCTGCCGGGCTGTCTCTTTCTCCAACCACACAGTGGAGGGACGGGAAGAGGACGACAGGAGGAGGAGAGAGGAGAAAGTCTCGAGAAATGTAACGACTCCTGCTAGTCAGTGGACTGAGTGTGTTGGAGGGGAGTGGGGGGTTAGGTCGAGGGTTTGGAGGTGAGGGTGGGGGTGGTCCTGGGTCCTGTCCAGAAGGGTCCTCTGGGATGACCAGCGACTGACAACTTCTCTCTCTCTCTCTTCTAAACTCCTAATTTTGTTTTCCCTCTCTCTCCTTCTGTGTGCCTTTCTATTTGCTTCTCTTTTGTCTCCATGTTCCCAAGTGCCGTATCTTTTGGATTACGCTCTGTGTCTCCTCCTCTTCTTCTCGGTCTCCCTGGCTCCTTCCACCCTTTCTTTTTCCTTCTTCCCCCTGTCTCTCTCCTCGTTGGCGTGATTCCTCTGCTCCCTCACTCCTCTTCTCCATCTGTTTCGCAGGCTGCCGCCACACAGAGGAGGGCTGCTTTGTTGCCCGCGGCGACAGACATGCCGTTATACGCTGTTTGGCGTTGCCGGTCGGCCGAGCTCGACCAATGGCAACTAGCCCCGCCTCCAAGGAGGACAGTAGTAGCTGTCACACACATTTTCACTACCTAAAGTAAACACACATGCTTTCGCCTCTACACACAAGCACACACGTCTTTCAGACTTTATCAGCGGCAGTATTTTTACAGATGGTTTCATCCATGCTTTCACTCGCTCCACATATTCCTTACATTTCTCTCTGAGAAGATGATACCTGCCTGCCTGCCTTTGTATCTCACTGTCGGTCTGCTTGCTTGCAGGCTTGCCGGCCTGCTTATCTGTTTGTCTGCATGTCTACCTGCTTCGCTGCCTGTCTGTCTGCATGCCAGCCTGTTTGTCTTTCTATGATGGTTAACAGGCCTTATTGAACCAGCCTCTAATGGACCAGAGCTGTCTTCACAGCACACACAAAAATCCAGCATATTGCTTTTAGGTGTCGACCAGGACCATCGGAAATCAAAGCACTCAGCACCGCAAACACACTCTGTGGCATCTGACAAGGTGACATTTGTCAACTGCAACTATCTGCCTGCGTGTGAGTTTAAATTCCCTTGTCAGTCATTTTACAGCTTTCTCCAAGGCAACGTCAATACAGGGTGACTGTGTCAAGAGTGAGTAAAACAAATGAACATCCTAGTCAGAAGAACCTTCTGTAACTTTCTGCACGAATCAGTGGCTTCAGCAGTCACAGTGCTACATCATACTCCTATACGTTTTTTTTTTCTTTCACACACAAAATGTACCAAAAAGATGAAGAAAGATTGGGCAGCAGTACAAAACCATTTGGGATAGTCACATAGCGAGATACTCTGGGAGGCAGCTGTCTGGGAGTGTAAATGTTGTTGAGACTGATGCTGTGGATCGTCTGGGAGGGAGGGGGAGGGGGAGAGAAGTGGAGAGAGAGGGAGAGAGAAGTGGAGAGAGGCACCAGGAGGGCAGACAATGAGGTGGAGAGAGGGAGAGGGAGAGAGAGAGAGAGAGGAGATGCCATGTTTGGAGTGTAGAGGAGGAGTTGCAAACAGTGAGGGTCTTGTCATCCAACTTCCTCACTGCCCCCCCATCCCTCCATCCAGATTAGCATATATATGATTCTGCCATCCTTCCTGTCGGTCTGGTCCTCCACTCTCCAGCTAACACACACACTGACTTCCAAATCATTCCAGCTCAGAGAGGGGTGCAGAAGAGGGATCGATATCGTCAGTTGCTGCTACACCAACTCTCACCCTGGCAATGTGATACTTGTAATGATGGGGCAGATTGACCTGGAACTATTTCAGACCTCCACCCAGCATCTATCCATCCCACTCTCCAGACCCAGGCTGTGGGCTGTCTAGAGTTCATGGAGACAGTGTCAGGACACAAACATACTTAAGCTATTCTATCTGACCAGCTGTGAAGGGGTGATTACCTCGGCTCAATCTTTCTTTCTTTTTATCTCCTGCCTTTTTTTCTCCTTTTCCCTGTCTCTTTCTCAACTCCATCTCCCTGTCTCTCTCCCCCCCCCCCCCTCTCTCTCTCTCTCTCTCTCTCTCTCGCTTCCTAGTTTTAAGGGAGGAAGGTGCTGATGCATTCCAGTCTATTGCACACGTTCATCAATCAGCTCTTCGATTGGCTATTTCCTAGACGCCCTCCCCCGCCATCCTCTACCTGTCGCTGGTCAAATCACGATGGAGCTACTAAGCATGCTCCAACAGACCCCAATCACGACTAATACACACACACACACACACACACACAGAAGCAGGCGGTAGAGTTACCAGACCAGAAGGCAGTAAGTAGACAGCAAAACAAGCAGTAAGGATTTCAGAAGCAGGCCCCGAGGCAGACAGTGAAGAAGGCGGAAACAAGAGCTACATTGGAATAATCAGTGAAAAATTGTTAGTGCTCCTGGAGACTGGGTTGCCAAGGTGACAACTGTGACAAGTCAATTCAGGTCTAAACAAACCATGTGCAGGAAAGAAGAAGGGATGAGAGAAAAGAAGGAGGGATGGTCTGACAGAAGACAGAGGGAATGGAGAGGAACAGAGAAGAGACCCAGAGGAGAGGGGAAACAGGAAACAACACAACAAGTCTGAAATTCAATCAACAGAGTTGCTGAAGGATGAAATAGCACAGGCCACTTCGATGTCATGTTACACTACGTGTGTGTGTGTGTGTGGTCTGCGGAGAGCAGGGTGGTGTTTTTCTCCTGACCATGATCCCGTGTCCAGAATGCACAAAACAGGAAACACACACACACACACTTTGGTGACTAAAGTCTTTGTCAATTTCTAGCTTAAGACAGTCTCATCCATCATTCTCTCAGAAATACTGCTCTGCAGGAGCCTTTTCCTGACAGGACAGACTCATCTTACTACAAATGTTACAACTAATACTACCGACACTACTACTTCTATTACTTATACCAGTACAAATAACACTACTAGTAATAATAGTTCTGTGCGGTTACATTAATAGTAAAGTAAACCCACTACTTACAGCGCTATTACTACAAAGATTAACAGAACTACTAGAACTAGCATATTCTGAGCTGATAGCTAAATACAGAGCAAGACGGGGAGAGAGATAGATGGAGAGACAGGTAATAATACAGAGAGACAGACAGATGGAGAGACCGGTAATAATACAGAGAGACAGACAGATGGAGAGACCGGTAATAATACCGAGAGACAGACAGATGGGGCAAAAGAGGCAATGATGGAAGGAGAGAAAAGTAACTGAAAAAGACAAAGTGAGAGGCAGAAAGAAATTGAGACAGAGGGGGAGAGAGGGAGTGAGGTGATAGTCTCAAAGCCGGTCTCAAATCATAAAATCCCTCTGTTCCTACGAGTCATTAGGTTTTTTGTTAACGACTCTCAGCTCCTGGAACCAAGCGTTTAGGGAGAGAAAGAAGGGTAGAAAGACTGATATAAGGCTGAAAGATGGGGAAGACAGTATAATCACTGAAACAATGGGGGGTGGGAGTGGACTGGGGTCTTTTTTCAGACATCCTCACATGAAACCAGAACACATCAACTACCCCACAACTGACCCCTCGCCGTCCGAGAAACATCCAGCTTACTGCCCATCCACAAGTTAGACATCAGACCAAAAACCATGTTGTTCCTGAGCGCTTTTAGGACTTAATACATGGCTGATCTGTTTTTTTGCTTCCCTCTGGAAAAGTAGTGCATTGTGTTGCCTTCTGGTATGAAATGCGCTATACAAATAAAGTTTGATTTGATTTACTTTCCCCAGAATGGTACCTCAACCTAATACATAACTGGTGTGGCAAACCAAACACAGTGTAAACACATTTCATTCAGTTAACGTCTCATTGTTAAGACACCTGACTGAAGAATGGTAAGGGCACCATCTGGTGGCTAAACAGCATAGGTATAATGTTTCACTTGAGGGGTAGAAGACACAGAATTCGGCTCAGGAACAGCATTTATTTATTGTATAAATCTTAATTTATTTAGCACTTAGTAAACTCTTCTTATAAAACACACAAACAAAAGAAAATCTAATGTATGTCTTCAGTTACCTCAGCTGTTCTAGGGAATTGGGAGTTTTCACCTAGAAAGCCTGGGTATTGGAGCTGCTTTCAGAAGCCTGGTTCCTTTTGAGTTATTTAGCTGCTAGTGGAAGCCTGGGGGTTGTAGTTCTTCAGCTGCAGGAGGAAGCCTGGGTTGGGGCAGATAGACGGCCTGGCAGCCTTCACTTGGCTGAAGGCATCATTGAACGCTAGCCCCTCCCTTGTCATGAGGTAGCCTATCACCATGGAGGAAGAGCGTGACACTCCGGCATTACAGTGAACCAGGACCACGCCTTCCTGGGGGGGGGGGGGGGGGGTAAAGACAGAGAGACCAACATGTAAGGTGTTTGCCTGAAAGGCATGTCCTTTCTAACACTTCCTTCCTTAGAGGTCTCTAATCTGTCATGTACAGGGTAGGAAGGATACCGTTGTAGACAGTCCCCAGTCCCTGCCATGTGCCCCTACCTCTGCCCTGGCCTCCTCTATGAACGCACAGCCTTCTGGAAAATAGGAGGTGATGTCTGTGTCAGGGATGTCCAACAGGGTGACGGTCCTGTAGTGGAGGAGGTGGGGGAAGGGGTTGGCCACACCGTAGGCTACATTCAGGACATGGGTCACCTGGGGGTGGGGGGGCGGGGGGAGCGTTAGTCAGAAGTTGAATTCCTGTATCTGTATCAGTGTTACTGGGCTTACCAGGGGTGTGACAGTAAACTGTGTGTAATATACTGGCCAGTTCCTACCTTGAACTTCCTCAGAACATCCAGGTCATGTGCAGCATCCTGAGAGGCTGCAAAGCAGATAGAGTTTGCATCACAACTCCAGTGTCAAGACTCTGTACCCAACCCTAGATTCTGTAAGTAGGCCTACTTGTTGTTATGGTGAATTATCACCAATATTTAGATATTATTATACATTGTTTACATTATGCATGGGTTTTATAGTTAGGTTGCTGTGTTCTATGATGCCGTGTTAGTATTAGCCTACTGTTAGAATAAAGTAATTTTGCATGACTGACTGGGCTCGGGCCATGTGAACAGAACAGGCACCACATCCACACCACACACAAGTCTCACAAAGCAACAGAAATGGCCGGACGACCCCGACTTGCAGGTCCAAGCAGCTATCTTCAACGAATCCGAAGGCTGCATCCGATGGCTCTTCGACCTGCTGCACGTCCCCGTCCTCACCCAGGGTCTCAATCAGCCGCCGCCCGGTTACAGTGGTTACCCGCGTGCTCTGCTTTTTCAGTCTAGTTTTGGAGAAGCCGTTTATCTCGCAAGTCAGGGAATTCATTGCTCTGTATTCCTTTAAACAGTAACCTTTCCTCACCAAATAAAAAAATGTGTCAAATCCATTTCAATCCAATAGCTCATAAACTGACCAACTCGAAGGTAGATGTTCTAAACAGAAGTCAACGATTTGATCTCGCTGCAGTAAAACAGTCCATAGTCAGCTGTCAAACACGAATGGAAGTGTAGCTACGTAACAGCAATCCATTCCAAATCGTACCATGTCTCTTCTTTTTTGAACTTCTCAGATTTTCGATGACTCGGCCTAGTTCTTTGTAGTATCCATATCTCTGCTTACACCAAGCCAAGCTTACCAGATCTGTGATCAATTTAGACGAGGAAGCTCACGGAGGGAGCATTATCCTGGAACGGGACGCATCCGGTATGTGCGTCGTGTTGCAGGAAACAGCCTCGTTCTGAGCGAAAGAGGGCAACACCTATCTTCTAGCCGGAGCGAAAAAAACAGGGAGACAGCGGGTGGAGTGCGGGGAGATAGCCTAGCTGTTTTCCTTGAATATGGGTGAAATCTAACTCTAAAACACGATTTTCTTAGTATTTATTGTAGCCACACTACATTGCAAAGACATCCGACGCGTTTTGGTTCGAGCAGCAGCCTGATCCAGAACCATGTCGCGGGGCGTAATGCAGCCGAGCCAGCAGAAGCTGGCGGAGAAACTCACCATCCTCAATGATCGGGGGATCGGGATGCTCACCCGCATCTATAACATCAAAAAGGTAGTTGATATATCTTTACTTCAATACAATAAAAATATAATATTGTCATGCCTTAGTTAAGAATGTCCCTATAATTGCCTCCGTTCCTATAGTTGCTAGCTGGATTCTTAGCCGTAGTTACTGTGATGGCTTTCTGGCTAGTTATGCCTGCGAAATATCGGGAAGAGAAGGGAATGCTTCCAAGGCCCAATTTGCTAGTAGATGTCGGCAGGCTAGTAGTAGTAGTAGCTAGCTGTACTAGCGTAGCTAGCTACCTAATCGTTGTGTGACTGTAACATTAGGCAACCTATGGCGGCTGTGAAGTAAATCTATCTAGCTCGGTTTCAGGCCATTTTAATATTTATCGGCAAAGTAGTTAACAGTTATTTTCCAATGGTATATATCGTTATTTAAACAGTAGCTAGCTAGTTAGCTAGCCAGGATCGGATTCTTGAGCCCATGGGTGTTGACGCTCTCTGGTTGATGGGTGGTTTTGGTGCTTGAGCTGACAGCAAATCACGGCCAGCAGCACAAATCAGAACTATTAACTGTAATCTGTACCCGCCGTGACAGAGAAAGTCGGGATGGCAGTTAGAGTGACAGAATTGGATTTGGTGATCCAGAGCCCAAAAAGAGATGTAGAGTATACGACAAAAAGAAGACTATTTGACTGAATGTTTTGGAATTTTTGAGCGTGCGTATGTGGGTGAATGTGTGGGCGGAAGAGAGTGAGAGGAGGGAGGAAGAGATATGAAGAAATAGTAGTAGAGAAATAGTGAGAAAAGTAGGGATCACTGTAAGCCCCATGTAATGACCTAGGCCTATTTGTTAATTTGTGTTTGGACACTCCCTAGCCCTAGATCGCCAAGTTTTTATCAGACAGACAGACAGGCAGACAGATTTGGACCATACATACAGGTGGAGATTGTTTAATGTCTCTTGGGATACACACAACCAGGCCTTCAACACACATACATGAACCCAATCTAGTCCTCATGATAGGACTGTTCTGATTGTCACTTCTGAGGCATAATAAAGTCTGTAATCACTCCACATTAAATACCTCCTTCCTGGTTCCTTAATCATCTGGTTCCTGGCTCATCTGTCCAATCAGGAGAGCTCTGTTCTTCAGCCAGGATGTGCCCAATCAGTGGAACTCTGCTCCTCAGCCAGGATATCTGTCCAATCAGGAGAGCTCTGCTCCTCAGTCAGGATATCTGTCCAATCAGTAGAGCACAGCACCTGTTCTGAAAAGACAGCAACCTGCCCACTCTGTCTATCTCAGCTATACCAGTAACAGTTAGTCTGCACTGCCATGTCATTCTGCATTATACTGTATATCAAGCACAATATAACATAAATAAATAAACTTTGGCTACTTCGTCATATTAAACCAAAAGCCTAGCTTGGTCATATTAGGTTAGAAAGGCTTGTATGGTCATCTTATGTTAGAAAGTCTAGCTTGGTTATATTATTATGTTAGAAAGCCTAGCATGGTCATGTTATATTAGAAAGGTTGACATTGTCATGTTACATTATTAAGCCTAGCTTGGTCATGTTATATTAGAAAGGCAAGCATGGTTGTGTTATGTAATGGCTGTCAATGTTTTCTAGTCTACAGAACTGTAACTGCACATGCAGTGGCCCTGTTGCTTAGCAACAGGCTCACTGGAGATGCAGCCAGAGCAGTAGAGAGCAGCAGAATCTACCTCCTCATATCAGCATGTCAGGTTACCGTGTTTCCATGACGATGTTACTAGCAGTGCATTGGTTCCCAGCTTAGACCAGGTCATCAGTGATGTCATGCATTGACATAGGTGTAATTGACACACAGCAATATAGGTGTGTTTTTCAAAACCAGGTCTGTAGACTGGTGCTAGTCTGCAGCATAGTCTCTCTTCCTTTTTCTTTGTATTCCTTCAAAGAATGAGGAGAATGAGTCAGTAGCTAGGCATGATCAGATGTAAGGACAACTGAGAAATTAGCAATGGGCAGCTTGATGCAGAAGGAAAAAAAGGAAAATGTTTTTTGGTCCATATATAAGATGGTCATCCTTTGCTGGTCCCTGGGACAACAAGTTTGAGAAGCACTGCCATATGATCTAAAGAATTTCAAGGAAATGCCACATCCATACCATGGTTGCCCAATACACGTGATAATGTCGGGCATTTAAGGTTAAGGACTAAGCTACAGTAACACAAATAGCCAGCAACATGCCTTCAGTTTGATCAATCAGTAAGTTAGCAGTCAATCAACACCATATAAACAGGCCTGGTGATGCTGTAGTCCATACTGTGACTAAAACGTGTGACTAGGCCATAACCAGCCAAGAACATATAACCAGAACCAGTCATGTATAAGCACTGAAATATGTTTATAGCTGGAAACCTCCAAGTTCAAGTACAGGAATATGTCTATACTCAGTCAGCAGTGTAATCTGTCTAAAGCCCGAACCAGTAATGTATAAGCGCTGGAATGTATTTTTCTCACATCAATAAATGCAGTTTGAAAATAACACCCTACTGATATTGTGGTATACAATGCTCTCTGAAACGGGGTTGTTCTAGAATAGGTGACCTTCTGTGCTACCCATGCATGCTGTTCCCTCTGCCTCTCCCCTGACCCTCCCCCCCTACCCAGCACCGAGGTCAGGGGGCAGCCAGAGGTCAACAGGAACAGGAAGTGTAGACCTCTGTCTCGTCCAGCGATGTCAGGTTGTGTACAGAGCCAGGATGGGGCAGCGCCTCAGTAGTTAGGGGTGGTTCACTCTGCTGCCCCCACATGGAACCATGTAGCCTAACACCTGTTCTGTTTATCTAAGCCCTTGTTTGAACTAGCTCTGCATGTTAGTTGCTTTGGAGCCTGTTTTGATGTCTACCTCTCTCTCTTTCTGTTACAACGCTTCCCCCCCAGCAAGGACAAGTTTGGAAGGTTTGCACAGCTTTCTCACCTTCCCTGAATCTCAACCTCCTTCTCCTCCTTCCCCTCTCCCCTCCTCTCGCTCTCTGCCTAGTCCCATGTTCCATCCCCCCCTTTCTATGTTACTGGTGTACCCTAGCACTGGTGAATGAGATACCCTATTTTAAACGCAACAGAGCCTGACAATTTCCTCAGAATCTGTGCTGTCTTTTTATTTTCTCCAGACAGGAAGTTTTGGGATAGCATGTCTCGACACAGGAAGTGTGTACGCTGGCTTCTGTGTGAGGGTCTCACTGGAGAGTATTAGCTTTGTACTAGGCTAGCTACAAGGGTAGCTTTTATGTGATCCCATAAAAGGATTGAAACAAGGATTGCTTTGATATGATGTACAAGACTATCTATAGTGCTAATTAATGTGACGACAAAACAATGCAGGAGCATATGTGCTAGACTAGCTAATACGACAAGGCTTGCATGTTAGACTATCTACATTCCAGGCTAGATAATAATCATGACAAGACTTGGCAATCATCTTCATGCTAATATGGCCTCCAGTGAATGCTAGCTGTAGTGTCTGTCTGTGTGTAAGTTAGGGAGTGCTCTGTGTTGTCTCACCCTCTGTTTGACTAGTCCTTGTCCCTCAGAAATCTGTGTTGCTAATGCTAACCATCAATTTTTTAAGTACAGCTACAAGCTAATGCTAATCACCTATTTTTGTAGCTCAACCACAAGCTAATGGTAACTAACTGTAGCTTCAGCTGAGCCACAAGCTCATGCTAACTAACTGTATCTTTAACTAACTGTAACTTCATTTGAGACACAAGAAAATGCTAACCTATGTATCTGTAGTTGATGCTAACCATTTGTGTGTAGTCCAGAAAATAAGCTAATGCTACCCATTTGCATGTGTACCTTTAACATAAGCTAATCCTAACCAACTGGATGTGTGTTTTACACACTAGCATGCTTAGGCTAACTCAATGTGATGACCTTCACACCAAATTAAAATCCCTCTGTTAGAGAAGCTAACTGACTTGTTAGAGAAGCTAACTGACTTGAGAGAGGCTGCACCAAGTAGGACAGAATGGTGAGTGTAGGAACACTACCAGGCTTTAGTCCAGCTGGAGACTTACCCATAATAACCTACTTGTAGTGAGGAAACAAGCACCAGCTGACTCAAGCCTGTGTCGTCTGTGCTTTATCGTTTCATTTTGTATTTTGGCAATTGCCAATACCATGCAAAATGAAAAGCTGCTGTGTGTGGCTGTCAAGCCGTAATGTGAGGTTGCTGCTGTAATGGCAGATCATAACACTACATAAGCATACAGAGAGGTGGTGAAGGTGTAGGTAGAAAAGGTATGGACGGCTGTGTGTCTGTTGTTGTTGCTGTTGACAGTCTTAATGTGTTCAGCCTCCTGGTGAGAGTAAGTTTTTAAGGCAGCTTATAGCAGCTTACAACTAATAAGGTGTAGACGCCATCACTACAATCTGTGTTCTTGCACACGCATGCGCAGCCTCATCCTCATCACATAACACTACGTCTCCCACAATGCACGTCTGCTTCTACACCCAGTTAATGTTAGAGCAATCACCCTGAGAGCGCCACCCAGTGGAAAACTAGTGGACTAGACAGGACAAACCAAGCAGAACTAAACTTCTGAATCCTTTGGGACTTGAATGATTGAGGCAGCTAAAAGCTAAGACAAACACAGGGAACATTCTTAGCCAGGGCTCTCTCTCAATTCCCTCCTTTTCCCCCTCTCTTTTCTCTCAATTCATTTCTCTCTCCTGCACGTGCTTGCCCTCATTTTCCGTTTTTCTTTCATCTGTCTCTCTCTCTCGTTCTGTCTTTTCCTCCTCCCTCTTTCTCTTCAGTTTCTCTGTACTGTCTCCTATTCATCCTCAAGCTGTGTTCATCTCCCCTCATCCTGCTGGTCATGCCCATGTAACACTCAGCCCTTTTCCACTAACACGCACATGCTGGATGTCTGCTAGGCTGCTGGAGCTGTGGCTGTGCCATGTTGATCTGTCCTCTGCTCTACCCGCTCCCCCCTCAGGCATGTGGAGACCCCAAGGCCAAGCCCTCATACCTGGTGGACAAGAACCTGGAGTCGGCTGTCAAGTTCATCGTCCGGAAGTTCCCTGCTGTCGAGACCAGGAACAACAACGTAAGTCGTGTCCACTCACTTCCTGTCAGACAGGAAGTTGTCATCCACCATTATCAGGATCTCAATGTTTTTGTTTGGTGTTGATTGGATGAGTTGTGCGTGCTTGTGTGTTTGTATGTGTGTGCATGTTTTTGAATGCAAAGTAATTTTATGATCACATAACCATACCATTGATTGATTCTTATCTTTGTATGTCTTGTCAGATGTATCAGAGCTGATTTTGTGGTATTGGTCAGAATGTTAGCTTTGCTCTTGGATCAGGTTCAGACTGTTAGCTTTGCTGTGTTATTGTGTTGCTAACTGGCTCAGAACAATGTACAGCTTCATCACATTTAACTGTCAACTGGTCCCTTACGTTGTTTTCTTTGTTTGTCCTTTTTTCTATGTTTTGTTTTGCATGCCTTAACTTGGCTTTTTCTGGATTGTTCTTTTTGGTAAGTTTGTTCGATTTTGTTCTATTTTGCTTTGCTAAGCTTTGCTTCATCTTGGTTTGTGTGGTAGAACAGCTTTAGTCAGCTGAAAACCACCTAGACCCAAGGAACCCACAACCTGAATAATATTTCCCCCTCCCAGTCTCCTACTGGACAAACAGTCCTCATTCTGGTCTCCTGTTGGTCAAACTATCCATGAGCTTCAGTCTCATTCTGCATCAGGTCTTGGGTTCTGTGGTTTAGTGCTGCAGACTTTCTGTCAAGCTGGTATTGTAGGAACTGTACTGTCACAGTTAGTCCTGGCTGACATACACTTCAACTTAGATTTAAGTTAAACAGTGGGACATCTATGGAGTTAATGTATTGGATATTCAGTGTGGAGTATACATGAGTTGGAATTGACAAAAACATTTCCGGTGGCTTTGGTAGCTCAAGCTGCCTGCATGTGTTTGACCTATGTGAGCAGTGTTGGGGAATCTAGTATGAAAAGGAAGTTACTACAGCATGTAGTTAACTGGGACTAGCATTTATTGTGCTTTGAGAGACACAGAGAGATATTTTGTAAGAAGAATAATCCCCATTAAATTCACAAAATCTAATATAGTGGGGTAGAAGACAAAGACTGATCAGTAGTCATTTCTTAAAAAAATAAATGGTCATGAATGTAGTGCAGTTAACCGTTGTGGTTTCTATAGTTTACTATACCACTGAATAGTTTTAAGTTATATTAATGAACTATTGAAAACACACTAGCTAGTTGAATTACCACCAAGCTACTCACAGTAAAATATGGCGACCCTTTTCCCCAGCACCGCAAGCGAGAATGGCTAATATGGGTCTTCCTGTGTATACTCTGGTCCACTTGACTCTGAAGTGACTTTCTGACTAACCTGACCTTGGAGCACATATGCAGTGGCTGTGGCAACCTAGAAATCCCCTGCCCGCTAATTAGCATAGCATGTAGCTGCCTAGAAATCGCATGCCCCTAATTAGCATAGCATGTAGCTGCTTTGAAATCCCCACTAGTTAGCTTAGTATGTAGAAGCTCAGACAACAATGTCAAACTAATGAGCTAATATGACATTAATTAATATTATATTTCACAGTATTCCACTGGCCACTTCATGTGTGTTTTGAGGTCACCAACCAATGAGATCTAAAGGGTTGAAGAGGGCCTTAAAACAGTTGAAGGGTTAAAACAGTAGCTTAGCAGCTGACTGCTTGACTGCAAGGCTCATGTCCAGTAGCCAGACTGCACCTACTAGAGACATAAGTCTGCCTGGCAGCTCTGACCCGACTGTGGAACGCTGGACATGTTACTTGGTCTTTACTAGTCACATGTCTGTTGGAACACGCTACATGGCTGTGGCCCTGACGTGTGTGTCTGTGTATGCGTGTGTCCACAGCAACAGCTCGCCCAGCTGCAGAAGGAGAAGTCTGAGATCCTGAAGAACCTAGCCCTATACTACTTCACCTTTGTCGATGTCATGGAATTCAAGGTCAGGCTCCACCAGGGAGGAAACACTGTAGCTAGACCACTGAAACCTTGTCTGAGTGCTGTTTGAATGTTATACATTTGGTGCAAATATTCGAGTTATGAATTCCTGGATTTGTCCTGAATATTCTATTCTGTACTGGGGATTATTCCCCCTTGACTGTTAGAATATGTGAACATGAGCTAACACCATATCTTCTTCTCCTAGGACCATGTCTGTGAACTACTGAACACTATTGATGCCTGCCAAGTCTTCTTTGATATTGTAAGTCTGTCTCTACGTCCCTATGAAAGAAGAGAATCTCGGGGGTTTCCGTAGCAGCCAGTTGTACAGAAGTGCCTCTTTTGTCTGTGTAGACGGTGAACTTTGACCTGACCAAGAACTACCTGGATCTAGTGGTGACCTACACAACACTAATGATGCTGCTGTCCAGAATCGAGGAGAGGAAGGCCATCATCGGCCTTTACAACTACGCCCACGAGATGACCCACGGCGCTAGGTACTGCTAGCCCGCTAATCCTAATAGTGGACTGTGATGCCTGTTGGCACTAGACACTGCTAGCCCACTAAATCTTTTACCAGCCTGTTCATGTGACCACAGGTAGGGTAATGATGGGGTGTGTTGGTGACTGTGTTCTGCGTTGCCATAGTGACCGGGAGTACCCCCGTCTGGGGCAGATGATCGTAGATTACGAGAACCCCCTGAAGATGATGATGGAAGAGTTTGTCCCTCACGGCAAGGTGAGTTAGGCTAGCCACAGGACCCGTGACAGGTAGTCTGGCTATACAGGAGGTAGCCACACTGGTCATACTTACGTTTTCCACTTGTTTTCCTCTCCTCCTCCACCCTCCACTCCTTTCTTTTTATCTTCTCCACTCTCCAGTCTCTGTCGGAGGCTCTGGTGTCTCTTCAGATGGTCTACCCCAGGAGGAACCTGTCAGCTGACCAGTGGAGGAACGCTCAGCTGCTCAGTCTCATCAGCGCCCCCAGCACCATGCTGAACCCTGCCCAATCAGACACGGTCAGTAGCCTGCCCTGGCCAATCAGACACTGTCCACACCCAGCACCTGCCAATCAGACACAGTGTTAGAAGTGGGACCAATGTTGCTGTTCGTTGCAGATGCCATGTGAATATTTGTCCCTGGACGCCATGGAGAAATGGATCGTGTGTAAGTGAACCTCTCATTACCATCACATGCACTCAGGCTGTCATACACGCACACCTACCGACAACATGAGTTTCACAGTGGCAACCTTGAGCAAGTCAGCATTGGGTTTAGCATCATGCTAACATTTCCATTGGGGTGAATGGCGCGCGCTAACGCCCTGCGTCCCCGCAGTTGGGTTCATCCTGTGCCACGCGGTGCTGAGCAGCGACGCGGCGGCCCTCAGCCTGTGGAAGCTGGCCCTGCAGAGCTCCACCTGCCTGTGCCTGTTCAGGGACGAGGTGTTCCACATACACAAGGCCGCCGAGGACCTGTTTGTAAACATCCGCGGGTGAGGCAACACGCACACCTGAACACATTTCCTTTTAGTCATTTAGCAGACGCTCTCATCCAGAGCGACTCACAGTAAGTACAGGGACACACACACACACCTGAACACACACACACACACCTGAACACACACACACCCCTGAACACACACGGTACACACGAGAACGCGCACACACAGACATAGCATACACACACACTCGCATGTAGACACGGCGTATGAATGCACGTGCATGTCGGTTTGTGTAAACCACGTCTCCTGTGTTTCAGCTACAATAAACGTATCAATGACATCAGAGAGTGCAAGGAGCAGGCCCTCTCTCACGCGTACGTACCCCCTCCTCTGCCCTCTCTTCTGTCTCTCCTCCCCCCCCCTTTCCACCCAACCTTTCACCTTTTTCTGCTCCTCCATTTTCTCTCACCTCCTTCTCCTCTCTATCTCCATCTTCTCAACCATTTATTAACCTGAGTAAATGATGTATGAAGCATTAACTGTGCGCGCGCGCGCCTACGCGTGTGTGTTCGTGTTACAGTGGTTCAATGCACAGAGAAAGGCGTAAGTTCCTGAGGTCTGCTCTGAAGGAGCTGGCTACTGTCCTCGCTGACCAGCCTGGTCTGCTGGGTCCCAAGGTACACACAGAATCTCTCTGTCTCTGTCTGTCTGTCTGTCTGTCTGTCTCTGTCACACACACACAATCTGTCATACACACATACTCACAGAAAACACCATCTCTCTCTCTGCCAGCGGAAATGAGCCTTTTGGCTATAATTGGGTGCATTTACATTTTAATGTTCATGAATGCACACTGTCCCTCTTGATCAAATACATTTCATTGAAATTGAAAAACTCACTCACTCACTCACTCACTCACACACACACAGTTTCACCCGTGTGTTCACATCTCTCTCCCTCGTACCCAGGCTCTGTTTGTGTTCATGGCTCTGTCGTTCGCCCGCGATGAGATTATCTGGCTGCTGCGGCACGCCGACAACATCCAGAAGAAGAGCACAGACGACTTCATCGACAAGTAAGATGGAGGGAGGGGGGGGGGGTGGGATCCAGAGTCCATGCCGGACACTCTTACACGCCACGCGAATAACGGTGCAGAACGGACATGAGCTGAGCTCCCTCGTACCGCCCCTGTCCTCAGACACATAGCAGAGCTGATCTTCTACATGGAGGAGCTGAGGGCTCACGTCAGGAAGTACGGCCCGGTGATGCAGCGCTACTACGTCCAGTACCTGTCCGGCTTCGATGCCGTGGTGCTCAACGAGCTGGTGCAGGTGGGTGACACACGCACGCACGCGTACGCACGTTACACCTGACGCTGGATTGGTTGACATGCGTGTGTACCAAGCATGACGTGCATCACGTACACCCCCTCCCCCCCCCGAGAGGCCTTTCTAAGCGGATCTCTCCTGCAGAACCTTTCGGTGTGTCCGGAGGACGAGTCGATCATCATGTCCTCATTCGTCAACACGATGACCTCTCTCAGCGTCAAACAAGGTAACCGTGGATACGGCTCTCTGGGGTTTTGGCCCTGCCACTATTTCGATGTGGTCATGTTGCAGTGGGGTTACAGTAGGGTTGTGTTCATGTTACAGTGTGGTTGTGTTCATGGTACAGTGGGGTTACAGTAGGGTTGTGTTCATGTTACAGTAGGGTTGTGTTCTGTTAGTGTGATTGTGTTCATGTTACAGTGGGGTTACAGTGTGGTTGTGTTCATGTTACAGTGGAGGATGGTGACGTGTTTGACTTCCGGGGCATGAGGCTGGACTGGTTTCGTCTGCAGGTACGTAATACTAGCTAGACTGACCAGGTTGACCAGGGTAACTAGCTAGACTAACTAGACTGACCAGGCTAACTAGCGAGACTAACTAGACTGACCAGGCTAACTAGCTAGACTAACTAGACTGACCAGGCTGATCAGGCTAACTAGCTAGACTAACGAGACTGACCAGGCTAACTAGCTAGACTAACTAGACTGGCCAGGCTGACCAGGCTAACGAGCTAGACTAACTAGTCTGACCAGGCTAACTAGCTAGACTAACTAGATATTTATATTATTGATATAGATATTTATTTCAAATGTCAAGCTGAAGTAATTGTGTGTTTTTCAGGCCTACACCAGTGTGTCGAAGGCGTCTCTGGGCATAGCGGACCACCGTGAGCTGGGCAAGATGATGAACACCATCATCTTCCACACCAAGATGGTGGACTCCCTGGTGGAGATGCTGGTGGAGACCTCAGACCTCTCTATCTTCTGGTACAACCCAGCCCTCCTCACCCTCTCCCCACAACCCCTCAGTTTCTTCTCCTCACCCCTACCTCCCTCTCTCCTAATCCCCACCTCTCTCCTCACCCCCACCTCTCTATCTCTATCTCTCTCTATCTCTCTCTCTATCTCTCTCTCCCCTCACTTCTCTCCTCACCCCTATTCTTCCAGTGGAGGTCAGGTATAGTTATGTCTTGTGTGACGTGCTCCTCCTGTCTCTGGTAGCTTCTACAGCCGGGCATTTGAGAAGATGTTCCAGCAGTGTCTGGAGCTGCCCTCTCAGTCGCGCCACTCCATCTCCTTCCCTCTGCTCTGCACACACTTCATGAGCTGCACCCACGAGCTCTGCCCAGAGGAGGTAAGGACTGCAGCCTGGACACACACACACACACACACACACACACATCCTCGGAACAATCCTCCTCCTTCACCCTCATCCTCATCTTCCTCCTGTCTATGAATGTATGTGTCTGCGTGACTGTGTGTGTGTGACTGGTTACTGCGTGTCTCTGTGTGTGACTGCGTGTCTCAGTGTGTGTGTGTCTGCGTGTCTCAGTGTGTGTGACTGCATGTCTCAGTGTGTGTGTGAGACTGCGTGTCTCATTGTGTGTGTGTGTGTGCGTGTGTGTGTGACTGTGTGTGTGACTGCGTGTCTCAGTGGGTGACTGCGTGTCTCAGTGTGTGTGTGTCTGTGTGTGTGACTGCGTGCGTGTGTGTGACTGCGTGTCTCAGTGTGTGGGTGTGTGTGTGTGTGACTGCGTGCGTGTGTGTGACTGCGTGTCTCAGTGTGTGCGTGTGTGTGTGACTGTGTGTGAGACTGCGTGTCTCAGTGGGTGACAGTGAGCTCCCTCCACCTCCATGCTCTGGTCCTGAGTAGTTAACTACCTGTGTGTGTGTGTGCTTGCCCCCAGCGGCATCACATTGGAGACCGCAGCCTGTCTCTCTGCAACATGTTCCTGGACGAGATGGCCAAGCAGGCCCGCAACCTCATCACCGACATCTGCACTGAGCAGTGCACACTGAGCGACCAGGTCAGACTCCCCCACACACATACACACACACACCTGCTCGGTGACAAGGTCAGACACCCGCGCTCACGCGTTTAGACAAACAGCAAATTGCCGTCTGACAGTGTATATGAAGTCTATGATAGTTATTGCTGACCCTGTGTGTGTGTGCGTGCGTGTGTGCACAGCTGCTGCCCAAGCACTGTGCTAAGACCATCAGCCAGGCGGTGAACAAGAAGTCTAAGAAGCAGACGGGGAAGAAGGGCGAGCCGGAGAGAGAGAAGCCTGGGGTGGAGAGCATGAGGAAGAACAGACTGCTGGTCACCAAGTAGGAGCAGGGGGAGGGGGGGGGGGGTGTGGAGGGGAGGGGGGGCGGGGGGGTGTGTGTGGAGGGGAGGGTGAGAGAGAGCGTGAGAGAGAGACTGTGTATGTGTGTGTGGGGGGGGGGGTGGGTGGTGAGAGAGGGAGTGTGGGGGTTGTGGAAAGCCTGTTGGGGTGTTGTGTTAATCAATGACTGAGGCTGTCTGGGGAATCTTTTCAGTGATAAGAGTCAGTTTGATGGTGTGTGTGTGTGTGTGTGTGTGTTCCAGTCTGGACAAGCTGCACACCGCCCTCTCAGAGCTTTGCTTCTCCATCAACTACGTGCCCAACATGGTGGTGTGGGAGCACACCTTCACTCCTCGCGAGTACCTCACCTCCCACCTGGAGATACGCTTCACCAAGTACGTACACACACACACAGACATATACGGTCCACACACACCCCACGGTCCATTCATTTTGTGATTGAGTTCCATTCTGGGGGTGCTTGTCATTCTCAGACACCACCAGTGTCTCCCAGACAGCTTGAGACTAGAAAGGTCGACGTATACCACGATCACACCGAGCTGGCACACATCTGAAGCACAAACCCGAAATAGGCTGCGTTGTATGCCAACCCTAACCCTCCCCCCCCCCCCTCCCAGGTCCATTGTGGGGATGACCATGTATAACCAGGCCACGCAGGAGATCGCCAAGCCGTCAGAGCTGCTGACCAGTGTGCGGGCCTACATGACGGTGCTGCAGTCCATAGAGAACTACGTGCAGATCGACATCACGCGCGTCTTCAACAACGTGCTGCTGCAGCAGACCCAGCACCTGGACAGTCATGGAGAACCCACCATCACCAGCCTCTACACCAACTGGTGGGCACACACACACACACACACGCTCTCTCTCACACTCATTTACTCACTCACTCACTCTCACACACACTCACTCACTCACTCTCACACACACACACACGCTCTCTCTCACACTCACTCACTCACTCTCACACACACACACACACGCTCTCTCGCACACACACACACGCTCCCTATCACACACACACACACACACAATCACATGCAGTTCTCACATGCTTAGGTATTCAAACAGCCACATGTTTAGATATGCATTTAAAAAAGACTGCACACACTCAGTTGTATGATGTGTGTGTGTGTGTGTGTGCAGGTACCTGGAGACCCTGCTGCGTCAGGTCAGTAACGGCCACATCGCCTACTTCCCAGCCATGAAGGCCTTCGTCAACCTTCCCACGGAGAACGAGCTCACCTTCAACGCCGAGGAGTATTCTGACATCTCTGGTGAGCATGCCGCACACACACACACACACAACCCTATCTGAGCAGGAGTGTTATACTAATCTGAGGTGTGTGTGTGCTGCAGAGATGCGCTCCCTGTCAGAGCTGCTGGGGCCGTACGGGATGAAGTTCCTGAGTGAGAGTCTGATGTGGCACATCTCCTCCCAGGTGGCAGAGCTCAAGGTGAGAACACACACACACACACACAAGTTGATCTAAACCCTGCCAGGTAGACCAGGTGGTGTGATGAGTGGTATTTCTCCCTGTAGAAACTGGTGGTCGACAACGTGGAGGTGCTGACTCAGATGAGGACCAGCTTTGACAAACCAGAACAGATGGCTGCGCTCTTCAAGAAGCTCTCCTGTAAGTCTGTCTCTCTCTCTCTCTCTCTCTCTCTCTCTCTCTGTACCTCTCTCTCTCTGTATCTCTCTCTCTGTATCTCTCTCTCTGCATCTCTCTCTCTGTATCTCTCTCTCTGTATCTCTCTCTCTGTATCTCTCTCTCTGTATCTCTCTCTCTCTCTCTCTCTCTCTCTCTCTGTACCTCTCTCTCTCTGTATCTCTCTCTCTGTATCTCTCTCTCTGCATCTCTCTCTCTGTATCTTTCTCTCTGTATCTCTCTCTCTCTCTCTCTCTCTCTCTCTCTCTCTCTCTCTCTCTCTCTCTCTCTCTCTCTCTCTCTCTCTCTCTCTCTCTCTCTCTCTCTCTCTCTCTCTCTCTCTCTCTCTCTCTCTCTCTCTCTCTCTCTCTCTCTCTCTCTCTCTCTCTCTCTCTCTCTCTCTCTCTCTCTCTCTCTCTCTCTCTCTCTCTCTCTCTCTCTCTCTCTCTGTGCCTCTCTCTCTGTGCCTCTCTCTCCATGTCTCTGTCCTGTCTGCCTTCACCTCTGACCGTGTTGTCGTTGTGTTCCAGCTGTCGACAGCGTTCTGAAGAGGATGACCATCATCGGCGTCATCCTCTCCTTCCGCTCTCTCGCACAAGAGGCACTCCGCGACGTAAGCCAATCCAGACACAGCCCCGCACACCTCCCAGCCAATCCCGGCACATCAATCCTACCCATCACGCAGCAGTGCTCTAACCCCCTCCCGCCCTCCCCAGGTGCTGTCCTGTCATATCCCCTTCCTGGTCAGTTCTGTGGAGGACTTCAAAGATCACATCCCCAGGGAGACTGACATGAAGGTGGGACGCGCACACAAACACGCATCTAAAAACACACTCTCGCCTCTATCTGTACCCGCACACACACCCGCACGTGTTCAGTGTTTACCTGTGTGACATCACTTCCTGCGTGTGCAGGTGGCCATGAACGTGTACGAGCTGTCGTCTGCGGCCGGTCTGCCCTGCGAGATCGACCCCGCACTGGTGGTGGCGCTGTCCTCCCAGAAGTCTGGTGAGACACACACACACCCACACACCATACACACGCACGCACACACATTTTTACACACGCCTTTCTCAGTTGGCCTGTCATTAATAGTGTTTGTGTGTGTGTGTGTGTTGCAGAGAACATCAGTCCAGAGGAGGAGTACAAGATCGCCTGTCTTCTGATGGTGTTTGTGGCCGTCTCCATGCCAACGCTGGCCAGCAACGTCATGTCCCAGTACAGCCCGGCGATCGAAGGTAGCCACGGCAACCGCCATGCCGCGGAAATCGGAACAGAAATGTCTCCGGATGGGTTCTGATGCTGCGTTTCGGTTATCCTACGCCGAGTTTTAAGGCTTTGTGTGTGTTTGTCTCGTCTCAGGCCACTGTAACAACATCCACTGCTTGGCCAAGGCCATCAACCAGATAGCTGCTGCTCTCTTTACTATCCACAAGGGAAGCATCGAGGACCGTCTCAAGGAGTTCCTGGCTGTACGTACCACAAACACACACACACACACGCATAAATACACACTTAAATCAATCCTGACGAGCAGTGCTAACCCTGTATGCGTGTGTGCAGCTGGCCTCCTCCAGCCTGTTGAAGATCGGTCAGGAAACAGACAAGATGACAACACGCAACCGAGAGTCTGTCTACCTCCTGCTGGACATGGTCAGTACTGCAGCCTCCCTCTCCCCTTCCAACGCTGTCACACACACACTCACGCCAACAGGCTTGCTGAAGTGTGTGTGTGTGTGTGTGTTCCAGATCGTGCAGGAGTCTCCGTTCCTCACCATGGACCTGCTGGAGTCGTGTTTCCCGTACGTTCTCCTGAGGAATGCCTACCACGCCGTGTACAAGCAGAGCATCAGTGCCTCTGCCTAGGACCCAGAACCCAGAACCCAGCACGGGGACTCAGTCCCTGGCCCGGGCCCCGTCCCAACAGTCTGCAGTGGCCTCCTCCTCTCCATTCCTCCTCTGAGTCATCAGAGCAGACCAGAGCCACGCTCCCCTCCAGCAGGAAGCCACTCCAGACCCCGGGGACGCCGTCGCCCTCCGCTGGCCGCTGTCGACACTGCGGCCATCCTCCATCACGATGACATCATATTAACGCGCCGTCGTTTTGAAAAAGGTCATAGTCGCCTATACTGTATGTTTTGGTTGATTTAAGAAAAGAAAAACGAACAAACAAAACAACGACAAAAAAAAAGAGAAAAATCCTAGTGACACTAAACACTAAAACATCCATTTTTGACAAAGCATCGGTGTTTCAACATATTGTAGAGATGATATAAAATAAACTGTTGTGGATAATGGTGGGGGGGGGGGGTAGGGGAGTTGGGGGGGGGGTTAGGGGGGGTGTCTCTCTATCCTGCTGCGATCATGACGGGCTGCAGCCGCAACGACAAAACCAGTGATTCTTTCTTTTTTAGGTGGTTTAGATTTTGTGGGGTATCTTCTGTGCGGTCTTTTCTTCTTCAGTGTGAACATGTGTGTTTTTTACAGGTTTTGTTTTGATCTGAATGATTTGCCAAATCCTCCCTGGGGGTGTAACAGAGAGACATGCAGGCCGGCACACTGGCTTAGTGACCAGAAGCACCTGGTGTTTGTACAAAAACATAGTATAATTTTATAACTAACTCATAACCCCCCCTCCCCCCGCTCCGCCCCTGCCCCCCCCCCCCCCCCCTCCCCACCACCCTCCTTTCTGCTCTGGTATAAACATTCAGACATATTTATTGGATGTTTATAAATTGTTCTTCCTTAACCACTTTTTATATGTTTTCAATTTTTGAGAATTCCACTGTAACTTCCATAACATGAATAAAAGACTAGGATTCTACTATCATGTTTTGTGCTGTGGTGTGTGCATGTGTGTGTTTAAGTGCTGGGCGAGGAAAGGGGGCGGCGGTTTGAGGTGGACTGGGTGGGCGGCGCGGGTGCTGCTGTTTACTCACCAGCTTTTGAAATGTAAATGAATCACACACAGTCAAACAGCGCAGTGTCACACAAACACAACATCGGCGAGCGAGCCTGTTTTGTAGGGGTCTATAATGCGCCTGTATTATCTGACAGAACAATACAGAGCTGAGCAAACCACAGCTGATGATGTCACATGGACCCACTCAGACGGATGATTCACCCGGAGCTCACGGTGCTGTTAATATCAGCGCTGGAACTTTCTGGAAGCGTTCCACAAAGTAGAGATATTCAGTCCTCCACCCTTCTATCCCGCCAATCCTCCACCCCTCCAGTCTTCCAGACCTTGCAGCAGGTGTCTGTTCTCTCACTTCCTCAATGTTCTCACACCATGGCCGTGGTGCCGTGGGTCGCCATGGAGACCATCCCATCATCAGTCATGTCTGGAGAGCAGACGGAGCTGATGGATGGTGTTGTAGAACCTTCATGGTGTTCCTTCCTGCTCTGCTCTGGACCACAGGGCAAGAATATCTGACAGCTCCACTGTGCGTGTGTGTGTGTGTGTGTGCCTGCATGTGTTTGACCCCCCACACACACACACACAAATGTGTTTGAGAGAGGTGTGTGTGTGTTTGCAATTACACACTTTTTTTCCCCGGAGATTCTCTCCAGGAACCAGGGGTGCGTGTCTGATGTCCAACCCCAGCTTGTCTGCAGTCTCCTGGGCAAGAGCAGCTCCGGAGACAGCCTCCGGAGATCACAACCATCTGCTCTTTGCTCAGGGAGAGTGACCACACCTGTGACACACTCACTGGAAGCCCTCAGTTACACACACGGACACAAACCCACACAGCAACAAAGAGAGCCAAGGGCTGCGGCACACCTGTGCCACAGTGCAGAGGAGAGGGTCAGTGGCGAGGCCTGTTGGTTGGTGAACGCAAAAGCCTTGGTCTGGAGCGCGAGGAGAGAGAGGGAGAGCGAGGGAGAAAAGGAGCGGGAGAGAGGGAAGGCGCATGAGAGAGGGAGAGAGAGAGAGAGAAATGGAACGGGGGTGTATGAGAAAGGGAGAGAGAAGGGGGGGTGCATGAGAGAGAGAGAGAGAGAGAGAGAGAGAGAGAGCAGGAGAGGGGGGTGTCTGAGAGGGAGAGGGGGGTTGAGTGAATGACATGGAGAGGACCCACCTTCCAGTCAACCCCCCTCTCTCTCACACACCCCCCTTTCCCGCTTCCTCTCTGAATGAGAGAGAGAGAGAGGGAGAGAGTGAGGCGCGTAAGGGGGAGAGAGGGGGGTGAATGAAAGAGAGAGGGAGAGAGAGAGGGCTGAGTGTTTGAGAGAGAGAAGAAGAGGGGAGAGTGGGCGATGGGGGAGTGCATGAAAGGGAGAGGGAGGGGGGAGTGAAAGGGATAGGGTGTGTGTGTGTGTGTGTGTGTGTGTGTGTGTGTGAGAGAGAGAGAGAGCGAGAGAGAGAGCGTGTGTGACATGCGAGGGTTGTATGTGAGATGGTAGAGTGGGCAGGCGAAGTGCACAAGCACGTGTCAGGAAAACGGAGAGGTATAAAAGCCTGAACAGAGACCGACAGAGAGAGAGAGATAGAGAGAGAGTGAGGCAAGGAAAGGAGGGGAAAGGCAGAGAAAGGAATTTGGAGAGAGTAAGTGAAGAAGGAGAGAAGAGAGAAAAAGTGTGTGTGTGTTTCGAGAGAGACAGAGACAGACACACAGGCAGGCAGACATCTGGACAAACAGACAGACAGTTCTCTATGGAGTATTGGACCCCAGGACATCCTTCTTGCTCCTCCCTCCTGCCCCGCCTGGCCCCACCCCTCCCCGCCTGACACGCCTCTACACCTGAACGAGATCGCACACCAGGACCGCCGTCACCATGGAGACAGTCGCCACGGACACGGATGTCCTGGAGCCTGATTGGGGGAGGTGTCAGAATAAGGAGCAGAAGGAGAGAATGTTGGTGCGGCTGCGGGGAATGTAAGTGTGCGAGTGTGTGTGTGTGCAAGCTTGCGTGTGTTCGCATGAGTATCTTTATGTACCCAGATTTAGGGTCTGTTCCCCAGAGAGTGATGATATAATGCTGAGCTCACACAAGCTTCAAAGCTTGCCTCAGGTGTTGGTGTCACAGGTGTGTGTTTGCATGCAAGCTTGATTGCGTGTGCATGCAAATCGTCATGTAACCCGAGCAAAGGTCTTCTCCACATAGTTATGTGGTAATGCTGAGCTCACACAAGCTTCAAAGCAAGTCTCAGGTGACACATGTGCGTGGCAAGTGTGGTGTATTATTAATGTTAAAGGTAATGTAGCTTCTGCAACACTGATCAGATGCTTCCACTCTTGACCCTCCATCTCCATTTCTCTCACACACCCTCTTTCCCCCAATTTCTTTTGCCTCTCTCTTTGACTTTTTTATAATAATAATATATTTTATTTATATCGCACTTTTCAAGGTACTCAAAGTCACTTTATAGAGTTCAGCATTCATGCAGACACAGTCACAATGCATGTCTTTATGATGGTGGGGAAAACCGAAGTACCGGTTAAACCCGAAACACGGGGAGAACATGTAAACTCCACACACAAAGGACTTGGAAGCGACCGGGGTTTGAACCAGGGACCTTCGTGCTGTGAGGCGACAGTGCTAACCACTGAGCCACCGTGCTGCTGTATGTGTGTGTGTGTGTGTGTGTGTGTGTGTGTGTGTGTGTCTGTGTGTACGTGTGTGTACCAGGGTGTGTGTGTGTGTGTACGTGTGTGTACCAGGGTGTGTGTTGTGTGTGTGTGTGTACGTGTGTGTACCAGGGTGTGTGTTGTGTGTACGTGTGTACGTGTGTGTACCAGGGTGTGTGTTGTGTGTGTGTGTGTACTTGTGTGTACCAGGGTGTGTGTACCAGAGTGTTAATCCCACGTCTCTTCTTCCATCAGGCAGAAGTACAAGAGCACAGCGCAAAGGTAAGGCCCTCTGTCTCCGCCTCACGGGCTGAGCAGTACATCCTCCCGCCACCAGAGGTCCTCACCATTCCAGACACCTCAACCCAAACACCTGTCTTCCCACACACTGACTCACCTGGGAGGGCAGCGTGCTCACACACACACACACACGAGTGAAGATGGAGATGTCTGGTGTGCTTATCCGTCACAACAAATTCTTGTCACAGCGTGCAGGCTAATCTTCTGCTCTAGAAGGGGGGTCAGCAATGTTTTGTATTTGCTCGTTCAAAATGGATTCGGCAGCTGAAAAGACAGGTTTTTTAAGACAGAACTCGGAGCGAGGGTAATCATGGCTTGTGGTTAGTGAACACACACACGCTCATGCACACGTTTAGCAGCAGCACAGGCCATCGTCAAAACACGCCAACGCAACAGACATCGGGCATTGCTGCTTCTCCAGAAACACCTGTTGGACAACACACCTCTTCTGCTCCCTGACAGAAAGAGAGAGCGAAAGTGAGAGAGTGTGTGTGTGTGTGAGTGTGTGTGTGTGTGTGTGAGTGAGTGAGGATGACAGACTGGAGGTGGGTGTATGAGTCTCGTCAGCCAGCAAGGGTGTGTGAATGTGATGTAAGCTCAAGCTGACATGTTGCTAGGTTACAGGGGCCGGGTTGCCATGCTACAGGGGCCATATTACTAGGTGACAGGGGTCAGGTTCCCCTAGCAACATACATGTAATCTATAATCACTCCTAATCATATCAATCGGCCTGCTGATTGATTCACTTGTGTGTGTGTGTGTGCAGGCTGCGCTGCCTGTCCCAGCAGCTGGAGAGGGGGGAGGTGTCGGTGGAAGATGTGAAGAGGAGAATAGAGCAAGCTGCTGACGTCCTGGACACAGTCTACATAGACCACACAAGGTAGGGGGTGTGTCCGTGCGTGTCAGTGTGAGCGTGCGTTTGTGCTTGTGTGTGTGCATGTGTGTGTGCACGTGTGTGTGTGTGACTGTGTGTGTGTGTGTGCATGTGTGTGTGTGTGCATGTGTGAGTGTGTGTGCGTGTGCATGTGTGTGTGCGTGTGTGTGCGTGCGCGTGTGTGTGTGTGTGCGTGTGTGTTTGCTAGCTTGAGTGTGACTAACACCATGTTTCCTTTCCCAGACGTCTCCTGGAAACAGACGATGACCTCAGTGACATCCAGACAGAGTCCGTTCCCTCCGAAGTCCGTGATTGGCTGGCCTCCACCTTCACCAGGAAGGTGGCCGTGGCCAGGCGTCGTCCAGCCGAGAAGCCGAGGTTCCGCACCATCGTCCACGCCGTGCAGGCCGGCATCTTCGTAGAGAGGTACCCTGGGACATGTAGTCAGATATAGTAGGTACTATGGCGAATGGAGGCAGGCAGGTACTCTGGGATGTGGAGGAAGTATCCTGGGACATCCAGGCAGATAGGGACCCTGGCATTTATAGTATCCTGGTATATGTAGGCAGTATCCCAGGAAATCTAGGCAGATAGGTACTCTGGCATATGTAAGCATTATACTGGCATATGTAGGCAGTATCCTGGGATGTGTAGGCAGATAGATATTGTGGGATGTGTAGGCAGATAGGTACTCTGGGATGTGTAGGCAGATAGGTACTCTGGGATGTGTAGGCAGATAGGTACTCTGGGATGTGTAGGCAGATAGGTACTCTGGGATGTGTAGGCAGATAGGTACTCTGGGATGTGTAGGCAGATAGGTATTCTGGGATGTGTAGGCAGATAGGTACTCTGGGGTGTGTAGGCAGATAGGTACTCTGTGTAGGTGACCATAGATGTAACAGTGTACCCCCCACCCTCCAGGATGTACAGACGGACGTCTACCCTGGTGGGACTCACTTACCCGCCGGCTGTGACTGAGACCCTCAAGGTAGAAGACTCCTTTTCTCTTCTCTTTACCCTTCTCTCCACTCCTCTAGTCTCTCTTCCCTCTCCTCGTCCCTCCTCTTCTCCTCCCCTTCTCTTTTCTCCTTCCCTTCTCTCCTCTCCTCTCCTCTCCTCATCTCCCCTCCTCTCCTTTTCTCATCTCCTCTCCTCTCCTCATCCCCCCTCCTCTCCTCTCCTCCCCTTCTCTATTCTCCTCACCCCTCCTCCTCTCCTCACAACCAGACTGTCTGTTTCCCGTCCCAACAGGAAGTGGACCAGTGGTCGTTTGACGTGTTCCTGCTGCAGGAGGCCAGTGGAGACCACGCCCTCAAGTTCCTGGTGCATGACCTCCTGATCAGATACGACCTCATCAACCACTTCCGGGTGAGCCCCTCTTGTCTCCATGGCAACAGCAGTGACACAAAACGCGAACAAAGAAAGCGAAAGAAAAAGCCGGGAACAAGCAAGTATGTTCAACAGTCACCCAGCTGGCACGGCTGAACCAAACACTTCAGTAAAACATCTGCAGTAGCTTCAGCTACAATGACTAGATACAATGACTGGTGCTCAATAGCCCCCCCCCCCCACCCCCCTGTCCTCCTCTCCCCCCCTCCCCCCCCACCCCCCTGTCCTCCTCTCCTCTCCCCCCACCACCCCCCGGTCCTCCTCTCCCCCCCCCCACCCCACCCCACCCCCTGTCCTCGTCTCCCCCCCACCCCTCTCCTCCCCCCCACCCCCACCCCCTGTCCTCCTCTCCTCCCCCCTCCCCCTCTCCTCCAGATCCCCGTAGCGTTCCTGCTGTCCTTTGCGGAGGCCCTGGAGGCGGGCTACAGCAAGCACGGGAACCCCTACCACAACCTGGCCCACGCAGCAGACGTCACCCACACAGCACACTACCTGATGCTGCACACTGGGGCCATGGTGAGGGGAACACACACACAGACACACACAGACACACACACACACACAGGCACACACACAGACACACACAGACAGGCACACACACACACACAGACACACACAGACAGGCACACACACACAGACAGACACAGACAGACAGACAGACACACACACACACACACAGACACACACAGACACACACAGACACACACACAGACACACACAGACAGGCACACACACACACACAGACACACACAGACAGGCACACACACACAGACAGACACAGACAGACAGACAGACACACACAGACACACACAGACACACACAGACAGACACACACACACACACAGACACACACACACAGACACACACACACACACACAGACACACACACACACACAGACACACACAGACAGGCACACACACACAGACAGACACAGACAGACAGACAGACACACACACACACACACACACAGACACAGACAGACAGACAGACACAGACAGACACACACAGACACACACAGACAGACAGACACACACAGACACACACAGACACACACAGACAGACAGACACACACAGACACACACAGACACACACACACAGACACACACAGACACACACAGACAAACACGCACACACAGACACACACAGACACACACACACAGACACACACACACAGACAGACACACACAGACACACACACACAGACACACACACACAGACAGACACACACAGACACACACAGACACACACACACAGACAGACACACACAGACACACACAGACACACACACACACACAGACACACACACACAGACAGACACACACACACAGGCACACACACACACACAGGCACACACACACAGCACACACACACACACAGGCACACACACACAGACACACACACACAGGCACACACACACACACAGGCACACACACACAGCACACACACACACACAGGCACACACACACAGACACACACACACAGGCACACACACACAGACACACACACACACACACAGGCACACACACACAGGCACACACACACACACAGGCACACACACACAGACACACACACAGACACACACAGACACACACACACACAGGCACACACACACAGGCACACACACACACACAGGCACACACACACAGACACACACACACACACAGGCACACACACAGGCACACACACACACACAGGCACACACACACAGGCACACACACACACACAGGCACACACACACAGGCACACACACAGGCACACACACACACACAGGCACACACACACAGACAGACACACACAGACAGACACACACACACAGGCACACACACACAGGCACACACACAGGCACACACACACAGACACACACACACAGGCACACACACACACAGGCACACACACACAGGCACACACACACAAACACACACACACAGGCACACACACACACAGGCTCACAGACACACACACACGAAGGCACACAGACACACACATAGGCACATGCCTTTTGGAGGGAACGGGGACTCTGTTTGGATGTCACCGAGGTCATAGTCCGTATCTCTTTGTGAGACTTGGTGTCACAAACACACACACACGTGCACGCGCTCGCACACACCATGTGACAGTCCCTGAGCTGAGCTCGCTCAGGGGGGAGGGGCCACGAGAAAGGAAGATTCAGCGAGAGCAACCAGCACAAACGTCCCTGGCCAATCACGCGTAGTGTGTGTGGCGTGTGCCAAACGTCCGGGCCAGGGCGGCCCACCAGGGTGGAGCAAGACTCCCTGCTGAGAGGGAGGACTTCTGACTTTATGTTTCAAATATTGCTTCTCGGGTCAATTGAACTCATGCCAGAGCAAACCGTTTTCTGTCTCTGACCTCCTAAACTGGATGAGTCTCAGCCCTCTGGCTCTTACCCACATGTAAACACACAAACACACACACACACACACGGAAACACATTGGGAGTAGCCATCTCTAAACTGTGTGAGGGTATTTATGTGTGTGTTCCTCTTGCCAGCACTGGCTGACTGAGCTGGAGATTCTGGCCATGGTGTTTGCAGCTGCCATCCATGACTTTGAGCACACAGGAACCACCAACAACTTCCACATCCAGACCAGGTTTGCGTACACACTCACACACGCGCGCACACACCCACACACTTTAGGCTTTTTACACTGCATTTGCATGTTTAGAAGGTGTGTGATGGAGTGTGTGTGTGTGTGTGGAGGTCGCAGGTGGCCATTCTCTACAACGACCGCTCCGTCCTGGAGAACCACCACGTGAGCGCTGCCTACAGGCTGCTGCAGGACCACGACATGAACATCCTGGTCAACCTCAACAAGGACGACTGGAGGTCAGGACACACACACACACAGGTGTAGAGTACACACCCACACACACACACACACAGGTGTAGAGTACACACCCACACACACACACACACACACACACACACACACACAGGTGTACAGTACACACCCACACACACACACACACACACACACACACAGGTGTACAGTACACACACCCCCACACACACACACACACACACAGGTGTACAGTACACACACACCCACTCAAGAAAAAGTGTCCTCATACTAGAGCTTAATTGCAATGTGTGTGTGTGTGTGTGCAGGGAGTTGCGTGGCCTGGTGGTGGAGATGGTGATGAGTACAGACATGTCCTGCCACTTCCAGCAGATCAAGACCATGAGGAACCTGCTGCCTCAGTCTGATGGGTACCACTCCTCCTTCACCCTCCCCTCCCCTCCCCTCCTCTCCTCTCCTCTCCTCTCCTCTCCTCTCCTCTCCTCTCCTCTCCTCTCCTCTCCTCTCCTCTCCTCTCCTCTCCTCTCCTCTCCTCTCCTCTCCTCTCCTCTCCTCTCCTCTCCTCTCCTCTCCTCTCCTATCCTCTCCTCTCCTCTCCCCTCCCCTCCTCTCCTCTCCCCTCCTCTCCTCTCCTCTCCTCTCCTCTCCTCTCCTCTCCTCTCCCCTCCCCTCCCCTCCCCTCCCCTCCCCTCCCCTCCCTTCCCTTCCCCTCCCCTCCCCTCCCCTCCTCTCCTCTCCTCTCCCCTCCTCTCCCGTCCTCTACTCTACTCTCCTCTCTGTGTTGAGTGTGTGTGTGTTTGTGTGTGTTCCAGTGTGGACAAGGCCAAAGCGCTGTCCCTGATGCTGCACGCTGCAGACATCAGCCACCCAGCCAAGGCCTGGCCCCTGCACCATCGCTGGACACACTGCCTCATGGAGGAGTTCTTCCGACAGGTACACACACACACACACACACAAATACCTATGAACCCATGCACAAATATACACACACACATACTCGCACAGGTCATGAGCACACTCGCTTTCCTGTGTCCTGCACATGTTAAAAGTGTTTCCTGTTGGTTGCCAGGGTGACAAAGAAGCGGAGCTCGGACTGCCATTCTCCCCTCTGTGTGACCGCAAGACCACCATGATCGCTCAGTCACAGATAGGTAGGACAGCAAGCCGACCAAAAGATCCTGAAGGGTCTCCACAACACATTGCTGCCCTCTGGTGATTGGTGGATGTGAAATTGTGTGTGAAGGAGTAAAGGGGGCTATGTAGGCTTCCTCAGCTCTAGCTTCTTCTTTCGCTCCTGTCTTTTTCCTTTCCTCTACCCCTCTGTCGTCTTTCCGTCTCTCTGTCACCCCCCCCCCCCCCCAACTCGCCCCGCCTCTTCCCAGGTTTCATAGACTTCATCGTGGAGCCGACCTTCTCGGTGCTGATGGAGGCCATGGTGAAGGTCATCTCTCCTCTCAGAGACACTGCAGCATCAGGAGTCAGGTACACAACGCACACACACATCCATCCAAGAACACACGCACATCAGCCCACTCACAGTCAGCTTTAGGAATGTGTGTGTGTATGTGTGTGCAGTCTCCCAAGTTCAGGAGCCGTGGTGGGGTCTGTCCAGAGACACAGCGTGGGAGGGTCATGTGACTACTCCCTGGCCAGCGTGGACCTGACCCGCCTGCGTCACGACATGACACACGCCATCGTCACCAACAAGGAGCGCTGGAAGGAGCTGGCCCAGCACGGTAAGCCCCTCGTGTGACTTCACGCGTCAAACTGCCACCGTGCGTTTGACCCGACAGATGGAACCCTACACGCTATGCTTACACGCGCCTGTGTAACGCTTCAAGACACGTCAATCGTCACTCGCAGTCGACATGAAATCTGTCATTCTACACACACATCCATCAGAGGAATAACAGTCTGCTTGTTCATTGGTTGGTCCATTGATGGTCGAAGAGTTGGCCAATAAGGAGAGGTCATGTGACAAGGAAGAGGCGGACCCTCAGGAAAACATGCCAGCCGTCGCTGTGGAAACAGTTGATGATGCGACTGGTCCGGAGATGAAGGAGGAGCCTGTGTCAGAAATACACTCCCACAATGCACTGGGACAGGACAGTGTGAACCCAACTGAGAACAAGACCCTCTCCTGGAACGGTAGCACACACATGCACTTTACACACACATACTGGATGTATGCTTACACACGTGTGCACAACACACAGACAGAAAAGCAAACGCTTGATTGATGAGGTATTAATGTGACATTTGTTTGTCAGGAGTCAATGAGGATGAGGAGGAAGAGGAGGAGAAACAACAGACCCATCAATGTCTTCCCTCGGATGAAGAGGGACATCTTCAGTAAAGATCTATTTATCTATTTTAAACCTGATTGTGTATTTATATTTATTAAAGCTTGGCTCCATCCATGACTGTGTTCCATCTAAATCAGGCAACCACTGTCTGGCAGCTTTCTCCTGGCAACTGTCACCCAGCAACATGGTGACCCAGAGTTCTCTCGATGTCATAGTTACACTTCAGAGAGCACCAGCTTACATTGGCATGACTATGGAAGGGTTGGGTTTGTGGGAGATGTAGTTCTGTAGAGTAAGGAGCAGATCTCACCAAGGTTCAAGCTGCTTTATTTCCTTCTAACAGACACAGAGTACCGCAGTGCATGTATGTCAAGTTTCCTAGTCTCGAAATGGGCACCTCAGCACACACACATACAGGCACGCACACGCACGCTCGCACACACATGCATACACACACCCATGTAATGGACTATTGTCTCCCAGGAGTCAGTGAAACAGAAGCCTCTCAGCTGGTCTGATGGAGCAGCACTTTACTTTATTCTATTAGCTCTTCACAGCCATTAGACACTAAATACAGTTAGCGCTACAGCTAGCCAAGGTCCATTAAATAATAGCTATGCTAGTGCTACACCTAGCCAGGGTCCATTAGATAATAATAATAATTCTAATGCTACCGCTGTGTGACACATTATAAGCTATATATAATATATAAGCTCATTCGAGCCACTGCATTGGACTGGACTGAGACGTCCATTGTGCTATAGTTGAAGCTGTACTAGTTTAATCTAGGTTGCTGACAGAGTGTGTCCAGGAAATATCTTCATCGTACTCCTCCAAAATAGACTGCTACCACAGGGAGGAACTGTGGTTGGCTGCTCCAGACTGGGTCGGGGGTTTGCTGGGCTGTTAATGGGCTGGCCAAGCTGTCAGTCATCCTGGGAGGTAGCCCTGCCCTCCTCCTCCTCTGGGAGGGAACATTCTGTCTGGGGCTTGGTCAGTTTACCTGCTGACACACAACAGTCCTTCAATAATAAACAGAACGACAGACAGAGAGAGAGACAGACAGGTGGCAGGCAGACTGACAGACTGCAGACAGACATGCTGCAGGCAGACAGAGACACACAGACAAACAAGAAGGCAAATAGACAGACAGGCAGATATTTACACAAACAGCATTTCAAGCTACCTGCAATATTTCAGGAAGCGTTCTCTCTATAAAGACAAGCACACAGGCATACACACACACACACACCACCATTCCACCAAGTCAATAGAACTCAGAAAGATGCACCAAAATGTTTTATGTCTCATCTTTTATTAAAGTCCATTACTGTGTAAGTGTAAGAACTGTGTAAGTGTAAGAACTGTGTAAGTGTAAGAACGTTCTAACAGAGATAACATCCTACCATAATTGGATATCAACTGTAAAACACAAAACTCTTTGGGTGAACTGGTTGACACATACACGTTTGTGATTGGAGGAGACGATCTGAGAGCAGCAAAGAGATGTGTACGAGGATGATAGCGGGGCAAGGAGAAGGGAAGGAAGAGGACGCGAAGGATGAGAGCTGGGAAAAGCAAGAATAAAAGACAAAAGAACCAGAAATATGAGGAGGTTATCGAGAGACAGACTCTGGGCTGGACAGGTTCTCTTGTTGGCTGCTGGAAGGTTCTGGAGAGGACAGAAAGGGAAGAAGAAGGTGCAGAGGAAGAGGAAGAGAGGGAGAACAAACAATACCTAAATTAATATCATGTGAAGGCTAGTGTTTGGGAAAAGTTTGTATAGTACAGACCAAAGTCTCAGTACAATTGTTGGAATGGCTCTTGTGTGATATGTACTCAACAGTCCAAATGTATTTCTTTGGTTTAGCAATAGATGTTTGCATATCCTTGCAGAGAGGAAGCGGTTTGAAACCCACCTGACACACACCTGTTACACTCTCTCGCCATTACGTACGCTCACATTTAGCCCCTCCCCTTCCCCCCACTTACCCCCCACAGAGTCGCTCTCACCCAACACTAGCTCCTCATTGGCTAGCAGTAGGTACGCCCCATTGCCATTGGGCTCATCAGGCCCATTTTGATTAGCCCATTGCGCTGTGTTCTCAAAGTGCTGGGTTGCGATTGGACTGTTTTCACAGAATCCCGCCTCCGGCTGTTCGTGCCTCTGAAGGTGCTGCTGCAAATCTGCAGGGAACACAAGAGCACCCCCAGAGGTGGGAGGCAGGTACTGCGGCCTCACAACTGACACTGACAGCTAGCAGCTAACAACTGTTGTAGCAGCTGACAGCTTACAAAACTGGTACTGCCTAACAGGTAAAAGCTAATAACTATAAAGATACCAGATAGCAACTAGCAATTAACAACTACCTTATAACGGCTAGCAGTTATCAACTAGCAGCTAACTGCTTAGCTGACTGATTACAGCTAAAATCAAACCTCCAATCAGAGCTTTGCTTTTGGTCTTGCCGCCACATGACAAACTGACCAAAACAAAAGTGGGAACTCAAAATAAGGTGACAACTCAGTTCAGATCAATATAAGACAAGCAAACAACTCAGACTAAATCAACACACAGCTCCACCACACTTAGCCTGGAACACAAATCAACACAACTCAGCACATTCTCAAACAAGCAAAAGCAAACATGAAGCAAAGGAGCAACTGAAAAAAACACAGCGAGCAGAAACCACTGAGTCTGTTGAGTGGACTGTTTTCGAGAAGAGAGATGTACTCAGTTCAGACGTAACAGGGGCGACAGTGTAGCATGAACACAAATAGACATTTGTTTGTTTTGTAACGGCGTATTGGAAATTCTAGAATTTACAATTCAAATGAAATGAACATCATGGAAAGACCCACAAGGAGTTGGATGTTTTTATCCAAACCTTCTGGTATGAATGGCTGATTGGAGAAGATATTTTGGCAATACCTTTGATTGTGGGCGGGGCATAGCTTGGATTCCTCTGAGACACATTGGAACCCTAGAGGGGGAGAGGAGCAGAGATGGGGAGGGAGGGTACAGAGGAGAGGAGAAAGGAGGGAAGAGTAGGATGGGTAGGAGAGGAGAAGGAAGGGGAGGGAGGGTGCAGATGAGAGGGGGGGAGAACAGAAGGGAGGAGAGGAGGTCAACGTGGAGGATCAATACGATCCAGGTGACCGTGGAGTCTGAGGAAGGAAGTGACGTCAGCATGGCTGTCCAGTCAGAGTGTAGATGGAGGGAAGACTTACGTCTGTCACCCCACTGGCCGCATGCTTGTCTTCCACTTCTGCAGGAGAGAGAGAGAGAAAGAGGTAGGCACGTTATGCTATATCAGGTGAGTTCATGACTCCCTCCCTCTCCTGTTGTTTCCGGCTTTCACAACCACATCTCTGTTTCCCTGTTAACTCCCTGGTAGCTCCAGCATGACATCATCAGTGTTGGGATGGGTGTGTGTGGGAGGGAGGGGACAACGATACCATTGTCTTGAGGCACACACGCCCCTAAAATGCTCTGACTGGCTGGCTGGCTAACTAGTATTTTGGCTGACTGGCTGGCTGGCTGTGTTGCTTTCTGGCTAGCTGCCATATATATGAAACCTATATCTCTAAGGCTGCAGAAACCTAATAAACATCTCCATTACTGGGAGCTAAGAGAGAGGGAGAGAGGAGAGCAAGCTGATAGAGTGAGAGAGAGATTGGAAATAAATTGGGGGAGGATGAAAGGGGGGAGAAATATAGGGATAGTTGGAGGGAGAGAGGGTGGAGAGGGGGAGAGGAAAGTGGTGAGGGAGGGAGGTTGCTCTGGGACGGTAGCTGGCAGAGAGAGCAGGAAGCCCTTACAGCCAGTGTACAACGAGCTAATGGAAACACTCACGCACGCACGCACACACACACACACACCGTCACATACACTGCCATCAGTGCATGTGCATTTGCGTAACAGTTAGCCTGTCGCGACACCTGGGTAGACATCAAATGGGGTTTGTAACCGAAGCGGAACACCTCCTTCCCTGTCTCTCACACACTCCTGTCTCCACACATTCTGTCTGTTGTGCTCACACACACTTATCGTCTCTCACACACACTCTCTCTGTCTCTCACACACGAGCTGTGTCTCTCCTCTAATGTTACCTCCAGACAGGTCTTGGTAGGTGAGCAGGGTAGCTGGGGTTGGTCTCCTCCGACGGATCTGGGGGGAGGGTGTATGGAGGATGAAGACGGGGGTGGGGGTGGGGGGGGTTAGCGATACACGTTCACAAGTAGTTCTACCAACGCAAGCTGCCTCTTAACAGGCTGTAACAGCAGTAACACGCGCTCATGTAAGACACACAACCTAGGTCGGACACACATTGTGACTTGTCAAGTCTAACCCCCAGAACACCCCCCCTCCACACACAGACATGCACACGGACACACACTAAACACACACACGCATCCAGGGGTGGAGTACTCACATGCTCTGCAGCCTGAGGGTCCAGCTGGTTCTGGAGAGGAGGAACAGAGAACTGTATCTTCTTGGGGCTGCTGGGCTCCATGCTGCTCTCACACGCGGGACGGAGGGAAGGAGGAGAGGAGGGGACTGCTGACAGGGAGAGAGGGAGGCCAGTAGGAGAGGAAAAGAGGAGGGGGGGAAAAGCCAGGAGGTGGACGAGCTCGAAGGGGGGGGGGGGGGGGGGGGGGATGGACGGGGCAGGTTTGAGCTATCACTCTCTCTTCCTCTCCTCCCTCCCCCCCCGTGTCAGTGTTCTGGTAAGAGCTCTCTCTCTCTCTGCTGACCAACATCAATACATTAGTAATAAGCTGACCCCGTGCTCTCTCTCTCTCTCTCTTTCTCTTACTCTCTCTCTTTCTCCTTCTCTTACTCTCTCTCTCTCTCTCTCTCTCTCTCTCTCTCTCTCTCTCTCTCTCTCTCTCTCTCTCTCTCTCTCTCTGTCTCTCTCTCTCTCTGTCTCTCTCTCTCTCTCTCTCTCTCTCTCTCTCTCTCTCTCTCTCTCTCTCTCTCTCTCTCTCTCTCTCTGTCTCTCTCTCTCTCTCTCTCTCTCTCTCTCTCTCTCTCTCTCTCTCTCTCACTTCTGACGTGCGTGTGTCAGAGCTGTGCCTGCAAGTGTGTCTCTGTGTGTGTGTGTGTGTGTGTGTGGTCTCTGTGTGTGTGTGTGTGTGTGTGTGGTCTCTGTGTGTGTGTGTGTGTGTGTGTGTGTGGTCTCTGTGTGTGTGTGTGTGTGTGTGTGTGTGGTCTCTGTGTGTGTGTGTGTGTGTGTGTGTGTGTGGTCTCTGTGTGTCAGCCCAATGCGTTCTGTGCCCCTGCCCCATGTGTGTGTGGCCAGTGTTTGTGTGCCGTGCGTGTGTGTGTGGAGTTTAATTCCCAACATCCTCCGTTGTTACAGTGACTTGTAATGGTATAAAACCTCTGGACAGGTTGACTGTTTTGGTAGTCAAAGTTACCCCCCCATGTGTGTGTGTGTGTGTGCTTGCCTGTGTGTGTGTGTGTGTGTTGCCCAGAGGCATTACAGATACTGATGTAGTAACTCAGCCCAGATGTCAGCGCAGCGACAAAGCGTTTCCACTGATACTGCCAACGGGAGCGCACACATGCACGCGCACACACAAACGCACCAACGCACAATACAATGGATCTCCTGTATTCGATTGGAGTCGGAAAAAACAGTCAATCAAACACATTAATGGCACAATTTGTTGTACAGAACAACATACACTACAAAGTACAATGCAATGTATATATTCTACTTTGGAAGAAGCTAAGATAAGAAATAACACACACTCAGGTACATGCCTCCCCATACACACACACACCCTGCTACACACACACACACACACACACACACACCCTGCTACACACACACACACACCCTGCTACACACACATGCCTCTCCAGAGTTAGACAGTGTTATCTGAGGAGGAGATCAGACACTGGCCAGTCAGACAGGCTGTTCACACCTGCACCTCTGATGCATGCGAAACACACACACACACACACACACACACAAACACACACCGTTGTGTTGTCCGCCATCATAACAGGGTAACAATATGTGCTCAGCCAAAGCTGCGGTATATTTCAACTCCACAAACCCACTACTGTCTGAACACAAGTGGTGGGGGAGAATGAAGGGGGGGGCTCATAATCATTGTTTTGCTTGTTTTTGTTACCACAGGAGGGCAGTGTTTCTTAATGTTGATATGGAGTAGTGGTTCCCAAACTTTGCACAGTCCTGTACCCCTTCAGACATTCAATCTCCATCAACATTTTTGGGCCTTAATTTGAGCACAAAATAGTTGAGCTTTATGTCAAATCCGTGTTTAGTGAAGGTGATGTCTTTTTGTCTCTTAATTGTTCAGCCCCACCCTTACGTTTCAGAGCCTGCTTTTCCATCGTTATTCTTCTCCCGGCGCTTTTGATGACCAGTCAAGTAGGAGCAAGTTCTAAAATTGCTATCACCGGCAAGATAATCCTTGATTGTAGGCCTACTGGTAGAAGCCGATGGCGTTTCTCTGGACGGGGGATTAACTATTTCCAACCATTTGTCCATGTTCGTGCAGCAATCGGAACGAGCTCCCTCTTTCCTACACAAGTCATCAGCAAGTGAAATTCTGACAAGGGAGCTAACCGTTGTGCCTGTTTTGACTATACCTCACTACCTGTAGCTATTTTTCGCAGTGTAATTATTGAGCTGCATATGGGTATGTATCTTTGGCAATGCGACTTGGCTATTCAGCCTATTTAAGATGTAATGTCTATTTATAGCTCAGTTTGAAAATGTTTTTTTTTGTACTTTGAAAACACAAATCAAATGTTCTCCCCGCGTACCCCCTGAAGCACTTTGCGTACCCCCAGGGTACGCGTACCCCAGTTTGGGAAGCGTGTCATCTTAGTGCGACATCAGGACACAGAGAAAGGCTGACAGAGAGAGAAAGAGAGAGAGAAACAGAGAAAGAGATGATGGCCAGGACCAAACACAGACCAAAAAGAAAACAAAGTACATCTCCACCTGCCCCGTCCCCCTCCTCCCCCCCTCCTCACTCAGCTCCCAAGAGGGCTGGGGCGCGGGGGAGTTCTTGTGGATATCCGCAGAGTCTCAAACACGACACCAAGTTTTGCCACTCGATCACCTGGTACAGTATCTCTCCCCGCACTGCTGCCTGCCTCCCGCCCGGTCTCTCTAGCCCTGCTGACAAACCCCCGGGGCTCCATGTGGGCTCTGACCTGTCAGCGCCTCCGGCTGTGTCTCCACAACACCGGCGCTGACAGGTCAGAGGAAGAACAGAGGTCAGAGATTAGACTCTTTAAAGGGAAATCCTACAGGAGCTTAACTTAACTTGGGCGCTAACAGCCAACTGACCCACTGGCCTAGTCTCTGTTTGTTTAGCTGGCCCAGTGTCTGCTCTCCTGGAGGTCTACTGTAGAGCTAACTGGAGACCTACTGTAATGCACACTGTAGATGTACTGTAGTACAGCCTGGAGACCCATTCTAGTACACCCTGGAGACCTACTTTAGTACTCCCTGGAGTCCCTTTTACTATTGTACCATAACTGTGAAGAGATCAACACCGTGGAATGAACCTGACATTGTAACCAACATGTCAAGAGTGTGGAAAGCTGTCACCAAGTCAAAGGGTAGCTGCTTTAAAGAAACATAGGCCATTTGGTGGACACTGTTTTGATTGTCACGTGTTATTCAATAGCTTTGATATCTTGACCGTTATTAGATAGGAAAGAAAAACCTTTTCATGTGTCGGTGTGTCTATACTGGTGACTGGTACCGTACCCTGGGACACACTGTAGACCTCCTCTGCTACAGACTGCTGACCTACCTAGGTGCTTAGGTAGTTCCAGGAAGTCAAATGAGGACAGGTACTGCTGGGGTAAACAGTTTACTGAGCGGAGCGGGAGGAGGAGGGGGAGGAAGAGTGGAACTACTTAGAAGGTTGAGGCTGTTTGCCACAACATAATATACCGAAAGGGGTGAGGTGGGGAGGAGGGGGGTGGGAGGGGGTTGGTTGGGAGATTAGTGCCGCACGCAAGGATTAGGAGATAAGGAGTTGCGGTGTTCCGCTCAACTCTCTTCACACTCAGCGACACTGCAACCAGAGCAGACCTAACCTCTCCTCCACGGACCAGCCATCCATCCATCCACCCAGAACGGGACATGAGCCTTCACAACACACTCTGCTGCCACGGTAACTAAACCAGGATTGACTATGGGATGGAGGGAGGCTGCATTCTCACATCCACATCAACACGCCACACAGGGTTTTCATCGACAGCTAGGAGGATTTTGTAGAACAGAGATCATCGAAAACCTTTGTTTGTTTGTGTGTTGTTTTGCTGATGGTGTTTGTGTTGCTTCATGACCTAACCCTGACCAAGATTGTTACATGTCCAGTTGAACTTGTCCAGTTGTTCTGAGGTGTAATTAAATACACAGCCAAGAGCCTCTCTATGACTGCTATGAATCATCATGGACTTGTCTGCTATGAATAGTCTAATCTCTAAGCTGTGATTATCAACAGAACATGTGCTTATGTAGACGATGAATGAGATGATGATGGTAGTGACGATGATGCCATTGCCAAGGAGCGTGATTCAATCTGTCCCTGTCCTCTCCAGAATGACCCTGCTCCCATCCCTACCCAGAGAGAACACTGCTTGGCAGCAGCAACTGGACGTCTGCCAGGAACCCCATTTCACCATGATGGAGAGAGTCAACAGGAAGGAGGACGACGACAGGATGATGGAGCAGGAGAGCAACGAGGAGGAGGAGGAGTCGGAGGAGGAGTCGGAGGAGGAGTCGGAGGAGGACAAGGAGGAGGCGAAGGACGAGAGGCCTGGGAACGAGGGCTCGGTGGGCAGGAAGAGGAGGAGGAGCAGGACGGTGGGAGCCCAGCGCGTGAAGGCGCGGCGCATGAAGGCCAACGCGCGCGAGCGCAGCCGGATGCACGGGCTGAACGAGGCCCTGGAGGAGCTGCGGAGGGTGGTGCCCTGCTTCTCCGGCGCCCAGAAGCTGTCCAAGATCGAGACGCTGCGCCTGGCCAGGAACTACATCTGGGCGCTGTCGGAGCTGCTGCAGGAGGGGCTGGGCTACCAGGGCTACCAGGCCTACCAAGCCCCAGACCTGCTGGGCTTCATGCAGGCTCTCTGCCAGGGCCTCTCCCAGCCCACCTCCAACCTGCTGGCCAGCAGCCTGCAGCTCAACCCCCTCACCTCTCTCCCGGAGCAGGCTCCAGAGCCCCACTCCACCCTGGCACCACCCCCACAGCCCTACCCCTACCCCAGCCCTCCGTACAGCAACATGGACCTTCACCACACCAACCCCAGCCTCCAGCGCGCCAACACCAACCTCTACCATGCCAAGGTCAACCCCTACCACAACCTCGGCAGCACCCTGGAGACGTACTTGGACGTCGGGGAGTTCTCGTCTGGGCCCGCCCCCTCGGGCTTTGACCCGCCCCTGAGTCCGCCGCTCAGCTTCAGCGGAAGCTTCAGCTACAAGATGGAGGCGGAGTTAGACCGGAGCCCCGCCTTCTCGGCCCCGCACACTCCCGACCTGGGGCCGCAAGGCTCTCGCCGCGACGTCGTGGACAGCCCCCCACAACGCTATGACGTCACAGAGGGCCCCTCTCTGCGCTATGACATCGTGAACAACGCGGGGCTGGCGTCGCAGCCTGAGCGTGTGCTCAGGGACCAGCTCACCTCGCTCCTCCAGGAGTCCTGAACAGACACAAGGACCCACAGGAGCGTCGATGGACGGCCAGATGACAAGAAGGACGGGCAGATGGCTGGATCTGTATTTTCACTGAGCTCTTCATGAGGACTATTGTATGACTCGTGAATTTCATGGAGGATTTCGAATTGGGATTGAAGGATTGGTGGATGGACAAATTGATGAATGAATTGATGGATGGAGGGAAGGATGGATGAATAGACAGTTCTGGACTCTAATAAGCAGGAATGTAGCATTCAAGAATTGTTTGGCCTTAGAAGTACTGCTAATAAAGCCATTTGGATCATGGATTTCCTGTAACAGGGTCTGTCTTTGGTGGTGTCGATGAAGGTGAGGAGGATGATGATGATGAAGGTGAGAGTAACTGTTCAACTCTCAAAGGGAATGATATATGAATTGTGTAAGGATGGGAGTGATACCCAACTGTTTAAATAATTGGTTCATTATTTGTAAGTAAAAGCATTTACTTGAAAACCAATGGAAAAAAAGGTGGAATCAGGTGGCGTGCGTGTGAGTGTAAGTGATGTGGACTAGGTCAGGTGTGTGTTTGAGTGTGTGTGTTTGTGAGATGAAGACTAGATTAAGGTGTGTGTGTGTGTGATGTAGACTAGGTTAAGGTGTGTGTGTGATGTAGACTAGGTTAAGGTGTGTGTGTGTGATGTAGACTAGGTTAAGGTGTGTGTGTGATGTAGACTAGGTTAAGGTGTGTGTGTGATGTAGACTAGGTTAAGGTGTGTGTGTGTGATGTAGACTAGGTTAAGGTGTGTGTGTGATGTAGACTAGGTTAAGGTGTGTGTGTGATGTAGACTAGGTTAAGGTGTGTGTGTGATGTAGACTAGGTTAAGGTGTGTGTGTGTGATGTAGACTAGGTTAAGGTGTGTGTGTGTGATGTAGACTAGGTTAAGGTGTGTGTGTGTGATGTAGACTAGGTTAAGGTGTGTGTGTGTGATGTAGACTAGGTTAAGGTGTGTGTGTGATGAAGACTAGGTTAAGGTGTGTGTGTGTGTGATGTAGACTAGGTTAAGGTGTGTGTGTGATGTAGACTAGGTTAAGGTGTGTGTGTGTGATGTAGACTAGGTTAAGGTGTGTGTGTGATGTAGACTAGGTTAAGGTGTGTGTGTGAGGGGACTCTGCCCCCGACATCACATCTTCAGGAAAACAGGAAAGAGCTAAGAGGATCCCCCAGTAATGGCTTCCCTGCCTCTCTCTGTCCTCCTCTCACCTTCCTCACCTCCTCTCTTCCTCACCCATCTCCTCCTGAGCTCCCCAGCTGATCTCCATTAAGTCCTCTGACCAACCGGATTAACAGGTTGAAGACACACACAAACCCTTTCCTAGTAAAGCTTGTTAGCTCCTGCCAGAGGTTTGTGACAGAGATGGAAGAGACAGACCGAGAGATGAAGAGAGAGAGAAAGAGAGAAAGAGAGAGAAAACAGTTCAGTCTGTTTGGGACCACACCCTCACTGAGGCAGATGACCCAGGCACGTCGACACACTTTAATAAAAACACTTTACCAGACTTATTTATTAAGCACCACAATTTGGAAGAAAAAAAATTCAGACAGTAAAGCAACAAACCTTTCACCCTGAGCACAGTACTACAAACACACATGTCACACTGAGTAGTAAAGCAGAAACATCTTTCCTCTCCTCGCTCCTGACAACTCGCCTGAGATTCACATCATCACTCAATCACCTTCCTTTCCTTGTTGTCTAAGTGTGTGTGCGTATGCATGTGTATACTATGTATGCATGCATAGCGGAATGAGTTTGTGTGTATGTGTGTGTGTGTTGATGTTTAATCGTTAGTGTGTGAGGTTGGCAGCTTCTAGCGAGTCCCAGCTTAGCCTCCTGCAGTCCTCCTTCTTGAACTGCCTCCTGAAGAAGCCATGCTGTGGAACACACCTCCAGTTAGCCACGGCACCACAGTAACAATGACAAGCAAGAGCTCGGATCTCTGGTGCCTTGGTCCAGGGTTGATCCTGCCGTACCTTCTTGAGCCTGTGGGCCAGAACGAGGAACATGAGGAAGCCCAGAACCCCACCAGCCACCGGGATAATGACCTTCACATCTGGAGCCATGTTGTAGCTGTACTTGGCCTCCAACACCACCTACACACACATATATACAAACACACGCACACAAAACACAAATGCTTATGAGACACAACCAGATTATGCGACTGTGTGTATGTTCCTTACATTTTTAGTCATTTAGCAGACGCTCTTATCCACAGCGACTTACAGTAAGTACAGGGACATTCCCCCTGAGGCAAGTAGGGTGAAGTGCCTTGCCCAAGGACACAACGTCATTTTTGGCACAGCCAGGAATCGATCTGGCGACCTTCAGATTCCTAGCCCGGTTCCCTAACCGCTCAGCCATCTGACTCCTTACCTCGGTGCTGGGGTCGTGTGTGAGGAACCAGACAGAGGGGTGTTTCCTGGGGGTGACCACTGCAGTGGTCTGGTGTTCCATCACCGCATGTCGACCCTGAGGGAGGGCCAGAGGTACCACACTACTGTTGAGAAGAGTGTGTGTGTGTGTGTGTGTGTGTGTGTGTGAGCGTTCCTCACCGGTGAGACGTTCAGTACGGCAGGTGTCACCTCCACCTCAATGTGAACGCTGGCGTCCCTCCCAGCGGCCAGGTCACCCAGCTCACACACCACATACACACACAGGGCATCCTGTCGCATGCAGTACTGCACACACACACACACACACACACAGGCGTCATCTTATGGATGTACACGGATCTGTGCGGTATGATGACATAGTAGTTAGAGGTATAGTAGTGCGTTCCTATGGGAAGAGTTGTATATTGATGTGGGTTGTATAAGTGCCCATGGTTAGAGTAGAGGATTTCTGTGGTTCTTCTAAGTTCCTATGGTTAGGAGTGTATTGATATGTGTGTAAGCTTCAGTGAACCCACCATTTGTCTCCTGGATCTTCTGGAGAAAAAGAAGATGAGCTCCTCCAATTGAGATGGTCTTTTGACCTCACACTCCTCCCCTTCCACACTGCGGCTACTCCCATTGGTCCAGGATGAGACACTGGGCAGGTCTGTCCTGTAAGGATCCATTGCACTAGAGAGGTTGGACCAATCAGGGCCCATTGTGCTCAAAAGGTTGGACCAATCAAGCCCCATCGTGCTAGAGAGGTTGGACCAATCAAGGCCCATCGTGCTGGAGAGGTTGGACCAATCAGGGCCCATCGTGCTAGAAAGGTTGGACCAATCAGGGCCCATCGTGCTAGAGCGGTTGGACCAATCAGGGCTCGTAGTGCTGAATATGTTGGGCCAATAGGAGTGGCTGGTGCTGGCAGACAGTGGTGCAGAACCCTCAGCGCTCAGGATAGAGCACCCCCCAGTGGACGCCTGGGGTACAGCACAGGGATAGAGGCCAGTTTAATCTCTGTACGCGCATTACAGAAGAGTGGGTCACAGAAGAGCGTCCCAAAACAAAGCAGAGCAAACGATGATAAACAACATGACAGCAGTACACGAAGATACAGGACAGGAAGTACGGGACCCTTCTGCAGGGAGGGCTAGAGCAGTAGAGGGCTGTGGAGGACGGGAGAGCAGGCTACCTGTACATGCAGGATGCGTAGCAGGGAACGGGGGTAGGGGGCCAGAGCCCTGGGCAGGACCACCTCCACTCTGGTGCCCTGAGACAGGCTGGGGCCAGCATTCAGCACCTGGAGGAGACAGGCTTTACACAGGGCTCTGTCTGTGTGTCTGTGTGTGTGTGTGTGTGTACGTGTTTATGTGTGTGTACGTGTGTGTTGTGTACCTTGATCGTGTAGTTGAACCTCTCGGTGTGGCAGTAGGGCTCATTAAAGTCTCCAAACTCAAATCCTTGACGTGAGGCAAACCTACACACACACACACACACACTGCATCTATATCCACACTATATCTTTGTATATGTACAGAGCGATAGAGAGGGAGAGAGAGACAGAGAGAGAGAAAGCAAGAGAGCGAATGAGAGAGAGAGAGAGAGAGAGAGAGAGAGAGAGAGAGAGAGAGAGAGAGAGAGAGAGCTGAGGTCAGTAGAGTATCTGACCCATGTATGTTGAGGTTGACCCCATATCTCAGAGGCACGATCAGAACGACCACGTTGTCATAAAGAAGATCTTCACTTTCAAAGTTCTCCCTGTCACGACGAAGAACATACACACACGTGACCTTTGTGGAACGCACACCGGAGTCTTATAGAGCCTTCCAGACGGCGGAACTATGTTGGATACCTGGAGGCCGTGATTGTGACGTTGAGGTCACCTGGACCACTGTCGGAGCCGACCTCCATCAGGAAACTGACGTTCACCTGAGGCACACACACACACGTGTGAGAGACAAGCTTCCCACAAGACCTACGTGCACGTGTGTGTCTGTCTGTTTGTACCTTAGCCAGGACATTCAGGAACAGTTTTCCTAGGCGACAGTCTACTCCACCAGACTCTTTCTTCTCCTCTGTGCCCTGACAGCTGACATGTTGTTCTCCCTGTAAACACACCCCAAAGCTCACTCACTCACTGTGTGTGTGTGTGTGTGCATATGGATATATGTGTGTGTGCATCTTACCGCCGTCAACGCCTTAATAAAGTGCAGGTTGTCAGGGTAACGGAGGTGGAGGGTAGGCTGGAAGGCAGCATCTCCTATGTTACCCAGGGTAACGTTCAGTAGGAAGGTCTTGCCCTCCCCAAGTGCTATGAACCCTACACCTTTATGACTCCTGCAGGGGCAGACACACACATTATCACACAAACAGGAGGGGAGGGGAGGGGAGGGGAGGGGGAGGGGAGGGGAGGGGAGGGGAGGGGAGGGGAGGGGAGGGGAGGGGAGGGGAGGGGAGGGGAGGGGAGGGGAGGGGAGGGGAGGGGAGGGGAGGGGAGGGGAGGGGAGGGGAGGGGGGGGGAGGGGAGGGGGGGGAGGGGGGAGAGGGAGGGAGGGGAGGGGACATACCTGGGTGTTACTAGCTGGGCAGACAGCTGTAGGTTGGTGGAACAGTTGACAAACACACAGTACCTGGCAAACAGCGTCTGCAGAGAGAAGCACACACATCGACACTGCAAAGCTACACTGCACTCTCGACCTGACGGGTCATCTTCTTGGATTGCTCCCATCTAATTGATCAGCTGCCTATATTGTTCCTGCCTTCCAGAATGGTCAGAAGGTTGATGTGCTCCTACCTGATTGGTCAGCTGGTTGTGATGTTCCTCGCCCCTCTGCAGGACGGGGGTGAGAGGGGGGAGGATGAGGGAAGGCGCCCCCTCCCTGTGCTGACCCCCCAGCTCATAGTGCAGCTCCATTACCAGGGGGGAGTAGATGTCCCTCACGTCTCTCTAGGGAAGGGGAGGGGGGGGCGGGGGCAATGTCTTTAATACACCTCCTACTCCCTACAGCCATCCCTGCTTCCATACGTCCATTCATCCCTCCCTCCATCCTCCCCTCCTTCAATCTGTTCTTCCCTACTTTCTGTTCCTTTGGGCCATCTCTCTCCCCATCCATCCCTCCCTCGCTCATCCCTCACCCGCAGAAAGGCCTGATGGGTAGTGCAGGTCACGTTGTCGTGCGTTGTCTTGACCATGCCCGTCGTCGTTTTAAAGCGAGCCGTCCCATTGGTGGAGAAGTAGAGGCGGCGGCGCAAGCCATCTTTGTGCTTGACATCTGCAGTCAGGTTGTAAAACATGTCTACACATACACACACAGACACACACAATTATAGGTAAGGGGAATGGGGAGATTGTGTGTATATATGTGTGTGTGTGGGTGTGTGTGTTTGTCCTCACCGACGTGTCCTGTGCTGGGTTGCCCTCCCAGGCGGAAGCAGATGGAGGCATTGATGCAGACAGCTGATTGGCCGTTGTCTGAGCAGAGTGGCTGAGAGTGGTTCACACTTTCTGGCAAGAGCAGCCAAGCCTGTACTACCACCACCGCACGCGTCCTGCCATTCACACACACAGAAGCACACACACACATTTATGCACACACACAAATATGCACAGGAAATGATATGGTAAAGAGCTTCCTAGGTAGGCTACTGGCCTGGCTAGGTGTGTAGACCAGGTCAGTAGAATAGCTAGGTGTGTAGACCAGGTCAGTAGAATAGCGAGGTGTGTAGACCAGGTCAGTAGGATTACCTGAGAACAACAGCAGAGTCTGACAGGAAGGCTCCTATAGCTACATCTAGACCAGAGAGGGATGAGAGGTGTGAGAGAGGGATGAGAAGAAAGAGTGGGAGACCGAGGTGAGAAGAGAGAAGGGGAGGGCAGGGATGATTAGAGATGAGGTATTGGGATGAGCCGGAGTGTAGAGTGTACTACCTGTGTATCCGTTTACGTCCACGTCTATTCCCCCGGACAAAGATTGTCCGAACATCTTGAAGGCATTACCCATCACCGAGCCTGATATACGCTGTTCAGAAACACACAATAAAGAGACAGGGCAACAGAAACACAAACAGGGTTAGCCAGAGAGACATTGAGCAACAGAAAGAGGGTTAGAGAGAGAGACAGAGTGATATATAGAGGGAGAAAGAGAGAAAATGAGTGAGTCAGAGATACAGAAAGCGGGGCTGGAGAGAGGGAGATCAATACAGAGAGACGTGTACCCACTTGTGAGTAGTCTCTCCCCAGTCCGGTCTTCCTGCCATTGTAGATGTAAACAGCCCCCTGTAGGTCATCCTCCTGAGGGGCTCCTACAGCCACATCTACACACAAACCACAGTCAGGGTTGCCGGGGTAACAGTCGGTGTTGCCATAGTAACAGTGAAGGATCCCAGGGTGCCAGTGGTGGATCCCACGGTAACGGTGCGGGTTTCCAGGGTAACAGTTGATGAGGGTTACCGTGGTAGCCGTCATGGTCCAGGTCTCCCAGGCTGATGATGGTCTGGCCGAAGCGAGCAGCGTACGAGTCTCTCCCCGCCAGAGTAAACGTCTGCTCGATCAGGTTTGCCTGACACACACACACACAACCACATCACACACAAGCTTGTCATGACATCAACCAGAGCCTCATGTGTGTATGTGTGTGTGTGTGTGTATATGAATGCGTGTGTGTAGCATGTGTGTGTGACTCACGTGTCCCTCGTTGATGTAGACGTGCACGCGGCCCTCCTCCCTCACAGAGCTGAACATGGGAGCTCCAACCAGCAGGTCGGACATGCCGTCCGAGTTCAGGTCTACAGCACACACACTGGCCCCAAAGTAGGACCCTCGCTACACACACACACACAGAACATGAGATTCAGACTTGGCATCCTTCTTTCTGGACACAGTCAAGGCAGAGGTTATGGAGACAACCCCAGAACCACCTCACCTAGGCAACCCCGGAACCACCTCACCTAGGCAACCCCGGAACCACCTCACCTAGGCAACCCCGGAACCACCTCACCTAGGCAACCCCGGAACCACCTTACCTAGGCAACCCCAGAACCACCTCACCTAGGCAACCCCAGAACCACCTCACCTAGGCAACCCCAGAACCACCTCACCTAGGCAACCTCAGAACCACCTCACCTAGGCAACCCCGGAACCACCTTACCTAGGCAACCCCAGAACCACCTTACCTAGGCAACCCCAGAACCACCTCACCTAGGCAACCTCAGAACCACCTCACCTAGGCAAGCGGTACTGCAGCATTAGTTCCCGAACTAATCGACTACAAGACAGCTTCTATCTCCAGGCTGTCAGGCTCCTGAACAGATAACTACCCCCCCACCTGCCTTCTGAAACGGACTGTAACTACCCCCCACCTCCTTCCTGTACATCATATCTTCACAGTCTGAGTACTGCACTGCCCAGCATAGATTTTGCACATTTGCACTTATTATAACCACCTTGCAACTGCCTATCCTTACTGTTTCATTACATTAGTCAGTGAGTATTGTGTATACTATTGTTAAAACAAAAACAAAAAAATCGAATCCCTCATCTTTTATTATTAGTGTCCATCTATTTGATTATTACAAACTGCACTGTTGTAGGAAGCTCAGCGGCACAAAGCTTTTCATTGTACTTATATACTTGTGTGTCCTGTACATAATAAACACAATAAACTGGAATTGAAACCTGTGACCCTGTGACATCAGCGATGATCCTGAGAGTGACTGACTGCATGCTGAAGATGTATACCTGTGAGAAGAGAGGGGAGGAGGGTCAGAAAAGAGGAGGAGGAGGTGAGGGAGGAGGAGAGGGAGGGAGGGAGGGAGTAAAGGACAATGGGGTGGTTAAGAGGAAAGGGGGAGGAGGGGGGGTATGCAATGGAAGAGGGAGGGGTCGTTTGTTTGGTGTTGCTCACCATGCCGGTTTGGAGGTACTGTGGGGCTCCGCCCACCACCTCAATACTGTCTGCAGACAGGAAGTGACCCGCACTGACGGAATATCCTGGAATACAGCCGTCATTACTCAGGTGTTTCTGTTAGGGGATATACATGAGTGTGTGTCTGTGGGGGGGGGGGGGGTCGGGGGAGGGACTGTGGATGTGTGACAGTTACCCAGATAACTGTCGAATTGCACAGTGCCGTCGTCAATGTAGGTGGCGGTCACACGAGTGGAGGTGTTGTAGGCGATCACCGAACCCGTGAAATACTTGGTCCCTGGGGCCCCCATAACAATCAGGTCCTGTTGTCATAGCAACAGTGTGGTTGCAGTCTTACGTAGTACTGACAGCTACAATGTGGTTGTCTGAGTATTGACAGCTACAATGTGGTTGTCTGAGTACTGACAGCTACAATGTGGTTGTCTGAGTACTGACAGCTACAATGTGGTTGTCTGAGTACTGACAGCTACAATGTGGTTGTCTGAGTACTGACAGCTACAATGTGGTTGTCTGAGTACTGACAGCTACAATGTGGTTGTCTGAGTACTGACAGCTACAATGTGGTTGTCTGAGTACTGACCTCCAAGAGAAAGCTGGAGATCCCAGCGTGACAGGCGGTGTACCCCTCTCCAAATTCATTTTCATCGTCTAGAGAGGGAGAGGCCAGAGAGAAGGAGAAGTTGAGAAGCAGGTAAAGTGATAGGTAAAGGTAAAGGAAGAGATCGAGAAAGTGAGGTCAAAGAAACAAGAGAGAGCGAGAGAGAGCGAGAGAGAGAGAGCGAGAGAGAGAGAGAGAGAGAGAGAGAGGTGCAGAGACGCACTCTCACTTCCGAGGAAGATAGAGAGAGAGAGAGAGAGAGAGAGAGAGAGAGAGAGAGAAAGCCAAAAGTAGAGAAAGAGGCAGGGAACGGTTACCTCTGTAACAGGGTATCAGAGGGATGGACCGGACCAGGTCGCCATCTAGTTGGTAACATATGCCTAGAGGCAGCTTATCGCCCTCTGGAAGGTAGTTAATGTTCTTCCAACGATGAGCACACGCCTGTGGAGCACATGCATGTGGACTCTAGTCATGCTTGTGGGCTCATGCCATACGTGTAGTCTGTCTTGTGTGTCAAGCATATTGTGCATGTAGTACATATGTGTCGTCACGCACGTAGAATGTGTAAACATTGTACATGTACGTACACTTGAGTCATGCGTGTAAACTCTGGTCTTACGTGTCATACATGTGCATACAGGTCATACGTGTAGGCTAAGGTCATGGGTATTAGATGTGTAGACTCTGATTATGTATGTCATGCGAGTAGACAGATTCAGATCATGCATGTCAACTCTGGTCATGCGTGTGCGTAGCTACCAGTAGCAAGCCGTCTGCATGTCTTCTGGACAGACTGACACCCAGCCACTGGTTATCCACCTCCGAGGGGCAGTTACGGCCACAAGGCATAGGTCCTGTGTCTGGAACATTCAACACATGTATGACATCATGCATCAAACATGTAACATGGGTTTTGCACTGCTCTCAAATGTTATGAGAGTTTGGCAAAGTTTGGCATGAGATGACCATACCTTTCAACGTTTGGCTACAAAAATCCTGGAGGGGAAGGTGTGTGCAGCTGTTTCTGATTGGCAGGTAGGTGGCATTAAACTGTATAACTCGAGACAGCTCTCAACTAGGCAGAAAACTGACTTTCTATGCCTGCGCCTCGTCCATTCATTGTGCAACTATATAGCGCGGGACACGTTGAACATGCAACACACACTCTTGATATCCATCTATACTCACCCATTTGAATTTGCTCGCAGTGCCGACTGTCATTTAATGTGCACTTGTAGACCGCACCTGGGGTCTTTGCGGCCGGGTAGGTTTTGGAATCGGCCACCGGCGCTCCAACCAGAACCCTGAAACACACCGGAGACATTGCTGCTGTGCCAATGAGCCGTTTACCGAGAACACTCTTGCTTCACTGCCATGGCCCGTGAGGGTACAAAATATGGCCTACCACTTTGATTGAATTTAACAGAATGTAGCCTAGTAGTGGTGGTCTATTTTCTCACCATGTCTGGTCTTCATGCGCGTGAAGCAAAACCGAATATCCAAAGAAGGATCCGTTGGGTCCGCTGAGAGTTAACGCGTGCTGTGTGTCCAGGTTGTACGGCTCGGTAAACCGGTTGACATACCACAAGAACGTGAGAAATAGTTTTTCTAAGTTAACTATTCGAAACATATTTTTATCCTAACGTTATCTAATCCGAAAGATACTCGTTCCCAGCCGAAATGAATGCATGATAAAAGCAACATGGGCTATTTGCGTGATCTCAAATTTTCACACCTTCTCAAAAAGGATGCTTGCAGGGGCGTTGTTAAATATAACGCCCTCCTGGGGCACAGCAGGCCCCTATTCATATCCGTTTTTTTCTTCCAATCTTGCTGCGCACAGTGCACTACTCTTCTATATAAACTCCCCTTGCTTAGCCCACTATACAACAGCTCAGGGCCGCAAGTTTGATATCGGCTTTGGCAGGGACATCAATAGTTAATGAGCACGCACATTTCTTTTGCATTCATTTGAGCGCAAATACAGTTTTTTGAGCTTCATGTAATATTGTTTTTATGTTTTAGTCAAAATAAGAGGATCGTTAGGCCTATCATTTAGAAACGACCTCAATTCTGACTTGTGAGCAGAGTCCAACACCTGAACTTCTGTGTGCGTGCTAATTGGCAAGACATGGAATTCTGGGGGCATCGGCATGTGCTTTTATTTTACAAGTGTTGATTGGGATTCTGCGTTTATTTTTCCAGCACTATCAATAAAAATGAATGCACTGACTAATAAAATAAATTGTTAAATACATTTTGTTCAATAAATTGACTAAAACTAGATTTTACTGGGGCACAGAAGATTTATGCTGGGGCATGTGCCCAAGTCAAAAGGGTGTAACGCCCCTGGATGTATTCAATCGCCATGGTGACCCTGTGGCGAACAAATGTGTTTGTTGTAATATTAGCTGGTGTGTGAGAACAGAGGTCATACAGAGGAAGATGAGGATTGTGGTCTGAGGGTGGAGACGGGTGTAAACTTTTTGGGTGTGTTTGCAAAGCCTGTTGCATGACGCTTGTTTCGAAGAGCGAGAGGTGCAGTGTGGATGGGAAATGGTATGGTATGAGATGTTCTTGTGGGAACTGAAACAGACGGATGCCACCAGCGTGTGTGTGTGTGTGTGGGCGAGCAACACTACTACGCTGTATCTTGGAGAATATAGTTGTTATTGAAAATCGTGACTTTTTCACAATACAGCATCATTTACAAATATGATGCCCATCCATATATTAGAACAGAGAATGTCAATGTATTAACAAATAGCTGCTAATCTTTGGTTTTTGGATAAGTTACCAACGTTAGCAGACCATTGAAACGTCAATATTTAGAAATAAGCAAGAGGTATAGTGTCAGCAGAAAAGGTGATGACAAATGTTTGTCTCCACCTATGTTCAAACCAAACATGTCCTTGTCTGTGTCAGTCTGCATGTTCTGTGTATGTGTGTGTTTGTGTGTGTGTGTATCTGTGTTTGTGTGTGTGTGTGTGTGTGTTGGTCTGTAGCTAACACAGGTTTGACATGTTGACAGACAAGTTTTTATTTAAAACATTAAGCTGAGGATGTTCATTTAGACATCTCCTTCATAGTTGGGCAGGACAGACCTGCACTGAAGCATGGAAATACACACGAGTGCGTCTGGGACTCAGTAATACAGTGTGACGTGTGTGTGTGTGTGTGTGTGAGTAAAGTGTGTGTATGCATGTCATGCCAAGGCTTTGACATTTTCATCAGGGTCCTTGGCACAGAATTCTGGTCTCAGTGACCTGCATCCCACATCTTCTACTGATTCTAAAAACATTCAGAAAGGACGTCTGTATCCATCCATGTTGTTAAAGTGCAGGGACACGCTTCCACAGGAACTCCTACAATACTTCAGAGGGGACCCCAATGACTGTGACACACTATCAGAGGGGACAGATATCCCTGTGACGCCGATACGGAGGGAACTGTTATCGACGTGACCGGCAAGGGCTGGTAGGGGACAGAAAAGCACGTAACACCCGTCTGTTGGTGCAGCGTCTGTCATAATGGTAGCAGGGTCTGTGGTGTGAGGGACAGGACAGGCGCGTCAGCACGGCGGTCACTTCTAGATGGACACGTCCGTCTCGTGGGCGTCTGTGTCGGGCGTGGCTGTGGGACTGGCCCCTCCCCTACTCTCCTCCGGGATGCAGGGGGCAGAGTCTCCATTCACACTGGGTTTCAGGCACGGCAACGCCCCCGGCAACGCTCCTGTGACGCATTGGTAACCATAGAAAGAGAGAAGGAAGTGAGTGCGTGTATAGTGACAAAGTGTGCGTGGTTAATGTGGGTTGTAGTAACGGTGTGTGTATGTGTGCGTAGTAACCATGTGTATGTGGATAGTAACTGTGTTTGTGTAAGGTAAGTGTGTGTGTGTGTGTCCGGTAAGGTAACTGTGTCTCACGGTCAGTGTGTCCAGCAGGGAGGGGACAGGCAGCCTCGGTGTCGGAGCAGGTTCTGGTCCTGCGCTGGCCACACCTGTCGACAACAGGGCACACAGTGATGATGTCACGCTCATCGCATCACCTCAGTCAACGAGACCCACTGTACGGCAGCATGTGTGTGCGCGTGTGGTGTACAATCTCACCGGTCAGAGCTGTATGTTCCTGGGTGACTGATGGACCGCTTCATCTGCACAGGAGGAATATACCGTGGAACTATGGTTACTTAACACACTCACTGGTTACTCCGCGCGCGGATACTATACACAGGCGCACTCAAACACACACTCCGCTGGTCCTCACCCGGGCCATCTGCAGGGGGGAGGGCGAGACAGGGGAGAGGGAGTCTGGCGGCGGGGTGAGGTGTGTGTTGGCCAGGGTCATACACTCCTCTAGGGTCCTTAGAAAGGTGCTGCAGGTAGCCCTCAGCAGAGACGATGCCTCCTGTCTGGTCTGGAGAGAGAGAGAGAGAGTGTGTGTGTGTGTTAAGGAAACAATGTTCTTCATCGGAGCATTGGTCTAATGTTGTGACGTTTTTCGAGCTCACGCACAGCCGCAATCGAAGCGACAAGAGGTTACCTCAGAGCTGGGCGAGGGCGGGGCGGACGGGATGTCCTGGCTAGGTTGGTCTGCGCAGGAGGTGACGTCATGGCCAGGCGTGTCGCAGCAGGAAGTGATGTCGCCGATGGGTGTGGCTGAGTGCTGGAGCGTGTGCACCTGCTGCACCAGGAGGTCACAGTAGAGGCGCAGCTCCGACATCTTAGTCCTCAGACTGTCTGTCCTTTCTGTCAGCTCTGACACACACACACACACACACACTCTGGGCTTACTTTGAGTGAGTGCGTCTGAGCGTGTGCCATGTCTGGTTATGTGTCTACATGTCTATGCGTGTGTTTGTGTGTGTTACCTCTCTCCATGGTGCTGCCTGTGTACAGTAATCCAGCCTTGGAGCTCCCCAGAGCCACCAGCCACCTCTGTCTCTCAGCAGCGTTCACTGCCTTAACGTAGAAGTGCTGCTCCCCTGGGATGATCAGCTCCACGCGACTACTGTCTGAGGGGTGGACTGGACACACACACACACACACACACACACACACACACACACACGGTTACGTGTGGGCTGGGCCGTGGGGAGGTACGGAGGACAGACACAGATCCATACTGGTGTGTGTGTGTGTGTGGAAGTGGACGTGTTGTACGTGTGTGCATGAGGGCTTGGGTTGTGCGTGTGCGGCTGTGTGTAGACGGTGTGTTCACCTTTGATCTCACAGACAGACATCTTGATGCTGCCCTTGCTGCCTTTGCAAACGTCCTCCTGCGAGTCGTAGTAGGAGAGGATCCCATCGTCCAGGACGAACCAGCGAGGCTGCCACCCTGCAGCAGCAATGCACGCAACACACACAATACATTATTTAACAAATACGACTGTCCACAGCACATAAACAGCAGTATACATCAACACGCAAACACATTCCGACTGTAGGTTACGCTCGGCCCCGCCCCCTAGGTCGCGGCATAAGAGTGACTCGGGGATGGTATCAGTCGCTGACAGCTCCACACTTCCTTCTTTCGAGCGAAGACTGACAAACACTTGCTAATGTCTATAGAGGCAAGTGTCACACTTGCTTGCTTCCGTTAGTTGGTACACACAGTTAGTTGGCCTAAAGAACTGCTGTCAAAGGAACATCTGCTTGCCTGTCATGTAGTTCGTCCACTTGTAGAGAACTCCTTCCATCGCTCGTTTTCAAAAGCACACTCGACCAATACGGACTAGCTACCAGTACCACCAGATCTAAATTCTGATGACGCCTAGCTAGCCATTTAGGTAGCTAGTTAGCTTGTCAACCTAATGACACAAATCAAATGAAATATGTTAGCTAGCCTTACTGTACATAGTGCCATGTAACTGACTGGTTGTCAGGCAGCAAAATGCGTTCATCTTGCTAGTTGAACCAACGTTAGCTTGCTCGTTGGCTAGCTGCTACATAGTAAATATCGCAGCTGGCCAGCTATTTGTCTGGCTTCAGCTCTTTAGGAATCTTGTTTTGGGAAGTGCTCTGTGCTGCAAATGAACCCCATATCCGGTGCATATCAAAATAAAAGTTCTGCACTGAGACATACAAGGCTCCCAAAGAAAGATGTTTTTGCAGGATTGAACATAGATGAGAGATCAAATTGACTGGGGGAGAGATATCTAGAAAGAAGACTTGTGGGGTGAGGGGGAGGAAGAAGAAAGATAAATGTTGTGTTGGTTTGTGTGTGGGTACAAATATTTAATGACAAGCATTACACTAGGCTGAGTAAATTATTATGTATTCACTGATTTCAATGCTTTATTATTCTTATTACAGCAGTGATTGAATCTACTAACAGACATTAGCCGTTGCAGTTGTCTTTCACAGTTAATCATGCAGCTTTGTTGTAAATTACTCAAACAACTTCCTCAACCAAAAAATGCCCTAAAAGGTAAAAATAACAAGTATTTCAGCAAAACGTGTTCAATGTTTTCATTTCCAGTCATAAGACTTTTCACTTCCTTTAATTGTGTGAAACATACATGTATCTTACATCTTGTTAGTTTCAGTTTGACCAAACCACCTTCTGAAACTTACTTTGGCCTAAAGACCTACAATCAAAAAAATGGACTCCACCCATTGTTAAGTAATTGTTAGATTAGCTGTAGTTCCAGAGGAGCTTTCCCAGCACTGTGGAGCTGAGCGGTCCAGAGTGGAGGGGTCCATAGCAGTTCTAGTCCTGTTCTGCTGGTCTAGGTTGCGGTTAGTCCTGCTTCTTGCTGGCCTGGTTTCCATAGGAGGAGCCCGTGTTCTTCACCTCCGATACGCTGATGAGGCGCTGCATGGCAACGGAGGCTGGGGGGAGGGGGGAGGATGGGGGGAGGGGGAGGAGGGGGGGGGGGGGTACAGCAGGTCAGTATACTTCCTGAAACTGTCCTTGTTTATGTCTTTGAATACTTGTCTGACTGAACGGACGGACTGGCTGGCTGACAGACTGACTGACTACTGACTGACTACTGACTGACTGACTGGGTAGCTGGCAGGTTCTTTGACCGTCTTTCAAGCGGTCTGACTACCCACCAACGAAAAGCCCGCCAAGGAAGGCGAGACTGAGGACAAGGTTGCCACTGACGATGATGCCCCAGGCAAACGAGGAGAGGGGCCAGAGCAGAAGCCCCGCCCAGACTAGGAAGTTGAGGAGTGTCCAAGGTCGTCGGCGGGGAGTGATAGTGGGGCCGGGGAAGCAGCCCTCTTTGATGTAGTAGTCCTGGAGTGAATCCTGCCACAAAACACACATATGTACAACATTCGTACAACACTTTTAACGGACATTATTGTCGAGACCTTATACAGAAATCTCACGTTCATACAATGATGTGACTACTGTTATTTCAGCTCCGATCGATCCCAGAGAGATAGGCCAGGCTACACTAGCCGATCATGGAGTGAGAAAGCAGGCTAGATTAGTCAAGGCCCTACCTTCTCCCGGTAGAGATTATGAAGCCAATCAGCACACTCCTTTTCACCTTCAGGAATCTCGTCTACAGCATAGCGCCTGGAGAGACAGCACGCACACACACAGTTGGACACTAGAGACCAGGCCGACAGTTCGTCATTTAACCAGGCAAGTCATTAAGAACAAATTCTCATTTGCAATGACAGCCTGGAAAGTGACAAAAGTCACTGGAGGGGAAAGAGGAAAAGGACTGCAAGATAAAACCAGAAAACAAGGAGGTTTACAGCACAACAGTAGAAACAAGAGTAAAGGACATGCTGCACGAAAGCTGAACATCATGGAAGGATGTGACGTGTAACCTCGAGGGGCGACAACAAAAGAACACGCAGTCAGGGAAGAATTCAGTTGGTGTGGTAACCTTTCCGTGTATCTGGGAGAATGTCCTTGACTGAATCTTTGAAGGCAGATAAATGTTGCCAGTGTCAGGGGCATTTGTAATGTGTCCCAGACAGACTGAAATAGTGAGAGCAAGGTATGCTTTAGATTTGGGGAATTGTATCCGAGTATGGGGCAAAGACTGGGTGTAGGTAGCGGGGTAATCGATCCAGGAGGTATTTGTAAATAAGAGCTAACCTGTGCAGGGAGGTTTGTGGTAAACCGGATAGCAGAGTGGTAAAGCGTGTCAAACTTGTTAGCTAAGCGTTTGGATGCAGATCTATAACAGATGATATTACCATAATCCAACAAGGGGAGGTTGGTCATGTGGATAAGAGGGATTTTGGCGGGGTACAAGTTGAACAGGTTGTATAAAGGAAGTCAAGTTTTCGACCTAACCTTTGACTGAAGCTTTGAGATGGGGTGGGACATTGATGCAGTCCTATCTAACCAGATGCCTGTATTTGCAAATTGCAAACCAGGCAGTGCAGGTGTTCATCCTTCCAGCAGGGGGCGACGTGGCTCTGCAGCACAGGTGTGACAGGAGATACAGTGTGCTCCGGTGTGTGCACAGGCGTGTTACCTGATGTTCATGTCGGCCATATACTTGTCTCCCCTGACGATGCTCAGCAAGGTTGGCCTCTTGTTGCCACGGAAATTCAACGTCACGTCATACACGGCTGACACTGGGGAGGGAACGCACGCGTCAGCCTGACCCTGGTGAGTGTGTCTGTGTGTATGACTGTGTGTGTGTCTGTGTGACTGTGTGTGTGTGTGTGTGTGTGCATACCTGTGCCCCTGAGGCAGGCCATGGAGGTGGTGAAGCCCTTGGTGCGAGGCAGGAGGTGGTGTTTCAGGTGGGGCAGGCCCTTGCTGTCTGCCACCTGCATGCTCAACTCGTGCTTCTTCTTGGTGAACCGGGTGCCCTCACAGTACAACAACAGCTGCAGACAAGACTTGCTGTCACACACACACACTTACACACGCTCACACACAGGGCCACGAACAGACACCCGTGCGTGCACGCTCACTCACGCAGACAGATGCTCACACGCTGGCTCGGTAAACACACACACACGACTACACCTTGACTAGAGTGCACACATACACACACTCATACATAAAGACATACTGACTCACATTCTCTCTCTCTCTCTCTCTCTCCCCCCCCCTCTCTCTCTCTCTCTCTCTCTCTCTCTCTCTCTCTCTCTCTCTCTCTCTCACACACATAGTGGTACTGACCCATATGTGCTCGGGGTAGTCTTTGTAACTGGCCAGCCCTGACAGAACGGCGTCGCGGTCATCCTCCCACTTCCTCTTGCAGAACACGATCTCCAGGAAGTACCACGTCCAGCCAATCAGAGGTACCTTCAGCAGCTCATACTTTGCCAGCACTTTGGTGCTCTGGGAAGAAAAAGAACAGGCATTACACACACACACACACACTAACGGTACACACACAGTACACAGAAGATCCTCCCACAGAGACATGGTGTGATCTGTACTAACCCCTAGCACTCCATATCTTTCAGATATGGTCCAACCGCACAGGAAGTCAATCTCATAGTTGTGGTTGAGGATGATGATGGCGTGCTCCTTGCCAAAGCGGTCCACCGTGGCCTGGTCGGTGAACAGGGTGCACTCGGTCCCCGACCACCACTCCAGGGTGTTCACCAGTTCTGCAGTCACACACGATATATATCTTATCTACCTTCTCTATCTTATCCATTTGTTTATCTCTTGATCTCTCTCAAACCTCTAGCTCTTGACGGTGAACAATCTGCTACTTTATGGGTGTGTGTGTGTGAGTGTGGTCTTGTGTGTGTTGTACGTACGGCTCCAGAGTGAATAGGCCAGGCGGCAGTTGAGCCGTCGGTACAGTGCTCTGTTGAAAGGCCACAGGACGCAGGACAGCAGCTGCAGGAAGTTGATGATCAGGCCGCTGACCACAAACACCAGGCCCAACAACAGCTGGAACACAAACAGCCTCTTCACACTGTCCAGAAGGGCCATGGCACTCACTCACTCACTCACTCACTCACTCACTCAGAGCTCAGATTCAGAGTCATACAGAGGTGCTTACACACACAAACACACTCTCAGAGACACACACCCCCTCTGTAGAACTGAGCAGTCATGTGTTGTCTGGGCTGGAGGCTACCTGTAGGACAGATACATGTCATCAGACTCCAGTGACACACTGTCACACACACACTGTCACACGAACGCTGTCACACACACACTGCCGCACCCACACACACACTGTCACACACACACTGTCACACACACTGTCACACACTGTCACACACACACTGTTGCACCCACACACACACTGTCACACACAAACACACACACACTGTCACACACACACTGTCACACACAATCACACTGTCACACACACACACACACCCATACACACACTGTCAAACATGCACACACACTGTCACACACACACACTGTCACACCACAAATGTACTGTACTCCAGGCAAGTGTACATAGCTGATGACACACACTCATGCTGGTCACACACCCTTTCACCTAATTGGAACAAAGCCCAGCCATAAATTCCCACACACACACACACACACACACACACCACCACCAGCAAACACACAAAACCACTAACTCAGACAGCCTTAATCTTGAGCTTTGCTCTCTCTTTATATGAATACAGTAAGCAGCAGGACAGGAAGTTTTCACATCAACTCTAAACAGGAACTACAACTCTCAGCGTTACTATGACGACATGCAGACTGAGCAGGACAAAGCAGAGGCAGCACTTACCTGAGACGACTGAAGACTGGGCGACACGCTCTCTGAACGCTGCCCTCTGAACGCCACTCTGAAACTGAGAAGGAGGGGGAGAGAGCGTGTGGAGGGTTGGGCTGAACTCTGTCCTAAGTTCCTCTCACACACACAGACACACACACCAATCCCAAGGGAACTGGAGTGAACTTTATACGCTTGCCTCAGTGCCAATGAGAAGGAGAGAGAGGAAAAGGGGGAGAGCATAGAAAAAAAGAGGGAGGGCCAGCTGGTAGGACTGCGTGCGTGGGGGGGGGGGGTCGGGAGGAGAGGGTTGGGGGGGTGTCTACAATCACCTGATCCTCTCAGACGAATGGCTGGCAGTCGACACACACACCACAGGTTACTAAAGTTCATCCCCCATTGGTGAGTCTGTTACACTGCCTCATTTCCACAAACACACACGTTTACAGCTCACCCCAAGTATTTATGAGCAGTCATCGTGGAAATGTTTCTTATCCAAATTTCAGTTTTGTTCGACTTTTTTTGTTGACACTGATTGCTTACTGTACTGTACAAGAATGTCCACACTGAGCTTTTGAGATTTCAACAGTAGATTTATAGGGAAAGGTCATGGTAACACTATTTTAGTACACAGAAAAAGAATCATGTGCACATTTATTTTTATAGCAACGTGCTAAATGTAAACAGAAAATTCACATTTGCACAAACATTTTTTTACATTCCGGACATTCCAAGTCCATCAAATATATGTAACAGAAGATTTGCCACAAAATTACATGCTATTACATGCAAAAAAAGAACCCAGCAAAAAAATAAAAATAAAACTGTGGTAGTTTCGTCAAAAACAATAAAGTGTCACTCCTCACAGTACTTAATACTGTTCTGTGACATTCCATGTCAGAAATAGTTTTGCAATATACATGGATTCTGACAGATTCTAATCATATAACAGATCCTTTTGCATGTGATGGCTCACACAATAAAATAACAGTTAGAAGTGGAGAAGAGCATGACAGTTTCACTGAGAATCAACTCCTCAGCTTTCATCAGCAAGTCACTGCTGTCAGTTGTTCAAATTGTAGACAACTATTTTGCACACAGGCCAAAACACGTACATTCTGCTTGAATGAATTAGAAATTCAAATCTAGTGTGAACAAAAAAGACTTGTTCTGAGATTTGAACTTTGATTTGAAAAAATGTATTCTCATCTGAGACATGAGACTATATTTTAACATACAACACAAACACACACACACACATTATTGCAACATACAAACACACACATACACAAGTGAGTGCAAGTGAAAAACTGTAACAAATATCAAACATACAAGTGTCACATTTGCAGTGGCCTTAAATTTTACCCTTCTGTCCCTCGCTCAAAATTGTCCTTTTCAACTTTTTTTTTGAATGAAAGAAAAAGGTGCAGTGGTCGATTTTTTCATGAGCTTTATATGTATATGTGTGTGTGTGTTTGTGTGTGTGTATTTGTGTGTGTGTACCGTATACATATATGTAGATGTCTGTGTCAGGTGTGTCAGCGAGGACTCTGCCCTCACCACAACACCTCAGTTCTGACCAAAGACCAGAGCACCGACACAGGGGGTTCATTATCTGTCCTGAACCTTAATCACCATCGCCGTGTTAGCGCTGTGTGTAGTGTGTGTGGTAAGATTAGTAATATTGCTGTCAGTCAGGGGGCTGTTGGGGGTAGTCAGGGATCTATATGGCCCACACACACCCAGACACACACCATCTGGTGTCTGCTAAAGCCTACACACACACACACAACCTCAGAACAAAGAGTTTAGATCAGTAGGTTGATAATAGAATCATGACTTTATCTTTATTGCATCTTAACATACATCTTACATCTTATAAATGTGGATTTGTACACTACAATCTTTATTGTAACATGTTATAAAATACTTAGCACTAGAAACGGTACCAAACAGTTTCTTCAGACATGTCAGAGTCCCTGACAACTGAAAACATGGAGGAGGACACGATCAACAGAGCCAGCTAGCAGAAGCCAGGGTCAAGGGTCAGAGGTCAGGGGGGGTCATTCAGTGGAGCCTGGGTCACAGTTCCTCTTCCTGTCATGACATCTTCACAAGGGCACAGTGCATTGTGGGACTTGTAGTTTCAGATCCTGCCGCCTAAGGCAAGCAATCCAGGATTTACGCGCACCCTCTCTCTCTCTCACACACACACAGACATGACGCACGCCCACAGCACTATGGACCGGTTCAGAATAAGACATATACAATATATCATTATACAGTTCAGTATAGACCCCGGCCCCCACCCCCCTGGAATGTCCTCTGTGTTGCCATGGTAGCTGTCTTTGTATGGGTTTTCATGCTTATCCATGAAATACATTAACTAGCCTTCTTCTTGGTAAGCTACCCTGTTAGAAACCTCCTCTCCTTTCACACACACACACACACGCACACACACACATAGAATTATATATATATATATTATACGCATCATAGTTGGCACTGCCAACCTGTACCTGCCCAGACGAGACCCGTGGCAGCAGCGGGGTCAGCGTCTCTGACCCGGCCAGGCTGACCCCTGACCCCTGCTGTCTGACCAATCCTGCTAGCTTTTTCACTCTACTTTTTTAGCCCCCATACACCACATCAAATCACAGAAATACACACGCACACGCACACGCACACACACACACACTGTTTTCTTCTCACACACACACACACACACACACACACACATTAACACACATACATACACACACGCATATGCATACACACGTACACACACACACACACACATTAACACCACATTTACAGGTACACCAGAACACAGATGGAACAGGTCACTGTTGATGAGAAGCTGAGGAGAAAACGCCTGTCAATCAGACCAGAGCCAGCCCCTGATTGGTTCTGCACCGAGACACACCCCTACACAGATTCTACAGAGCTGTGGTCCTAGAGCAGTGGTTCTAGAGCTGTTCCCTTAGGGAGATTCTAGAGCAGTGGTTCTATAGCTGTTCCCCACGTGAGGTTCCAGAGCAGTGGTTCTAGAGCTGTTCTCTTAGTGAGATTCCAGATCAATGGTTCTAGAGCTGTTCCCTATGTGAGGTTCTAGAGCAGTGGTTCCCTCAAGTGTGGTTCTGGACCTATGGTTCCCCAGCGGTGGTTTTAGAGCTGTAATCTGAACTTGTTACATTATAAACTAAGGTGATTCATCATGTGATCATGTCTGTTTGATGATTACACAGGAGATTTGTCACCGAGTGTGCGTGACAACATTCTGCGTGACAACATGCTTCTCCAGTAAGATATGTCAGTCAGAGCTAATGGCTCCCAGCTGATTTTCTCTACAAACAACTTAAAGTAAAATACAATGAGATTCAAAACTAAAATATATCAAACCAAAAATGAAAGGGAATCACACATCAAAAATGACAGGGTCCTTCCATTTCAAACATCATGAAATAAAAACAGCATAGATAAGGGGCTCCCCACGAGCCCAAACCACGCCAAGGGTCAGAGGTCAGGTACTCCCTCAGCTGTGGTTGGCTGGACACCTCTTCACCAGCTGCTATGATTGGCTGTCAAACTGTGGAAGTTTGGCTCCTTAACACCCACTTCCTACCGTAGGAATGTGTGTGACTTTGAGAATGTTTTTGTGAGTGAGTGGATGTGTTTTCGTGTGTGTTGGGGAGTGTGTGTTATCGTGAGTGCGTGTGTTTGTGTGAGTGCGTGTGTTTGTGCTTTCAAGTGTGTTTGTGGGTGTTTATGAGTGTGTTTGTGCAAGTATAGTCAGGACCAACCAGAGGGTTAAGTTACATCCACGAGGGAATGGAAGAGATACAACTACAGAATCACTGCTCTCCTCCTCTCCATCCCTCCACCTCTCCTCTATGTCCCTCCACCTCTCCACCCCTCCTTTCCACCCTTCCTCTCCTCCACCCCTCCTCCTCCTCCTATGATGTGCTGTGCTGTTAAGATTCTAAGGCAATGTCACGTTACAGGTCAGATGACAACATCTATACATTGTGCGATTGTGGCGTCGGGGCAGGAGCGGGTCGTTTGGGGTCCGGGTGGCATGGGGGAGGGGGGGCCAGGGCTGGGGGGACCGGGGTGTGTGTGTGTGTGTGTGGGGGGGGGGGGGCGGGCCTCTATAGGACGGTGGCCTCCATGACGATGGCGGGCTCCTCAATGTCAGCCTTGCTCTGAACCATCCTCAGCTCCAGCTGGGGGGGGCTGGGACGCCGGCCGGGGCCCGCCAGGTCTGTCAACACAAACACACCCCACACACACACACACACACCAAACACACACACACCAAACACAGCGCATGTGAAAACACGCTGGGAAGGCCCGGATCCTCTCCTGAGTAAGGGTTATCGTGTCATGAGCAGGCTGTGAGGTCACAGGCAGAGTGCGAGGTGATTCGTAGGGTGTGATGTCATCAGCAGGGTGTGATGTCATCCATAGGGTGTGTCTCACCGTGAGCATAAGAGATGGTCCTCTGGATCACGTGATGCATGACTGAGAAGGTCTTCTCACACGCAGTCTAGACACAGGAGGAAGGTTGTAATCAGCTGGGGTATGGGCTTATGAGGTGTGTGTGTGTATTCAGGCCAGTAGGTCGTTAAGGTAGTGATTTGAGTCAAACGGTCAGTGTTTGTGTGTGTGCCGTGCATGTGTGTGTTCAGACCTTGAGGTCGTTGGGGTGGTGATGTGTCCAGGCCAGTAGCATGGCAGCAAACAGATCTCCTGTCCCCACAAACACAGCATCCACCTTGGGCACCTCCATCCTGACGCGCTGGGTGGCCTTGGTCCCATCTGGCAGCACTGACACACAGCACAGACACACCTCGTCAACATCTCCCAAACAGTAAAACAGGTGAAGAACACCACGCACACACACACACTGACACACACACACACGTACCAGTCCGCTGACTGCCCAGGGACACCAGGAAGCGGTCTCCAAGGCGTGAGGGGAGATCAGAGCTGGTGATCACCACCGTGTCTGGACCCATCTTATGGAGCAGGTCCATCACCTGGCCACACACACACACACAGGATATGAGTGGAGCCAGACAGGATGTGTTCGTTTTGGGTTTATCGGGCGTCGTGCTGCTGGTGAGAGACACACTTACCTCCACAGCATCCTTCTCTGTGCTGATGTTCTTCCCTGTTAACAACCTTGCACACACACACACACACAATGTGAAAATCCATGTCAGTTTCAGCATGCACTACTCAGAGTTTCCAGCAGAGGGAGCCAACCGCCTGCTGCAGAATTGAAGTACTGTCGTACCAAACCACCTCCAATATAGTATCACCTATAGTATTACTACAGTAACACATAAGTATAACACAGCAGGACTATGTTCTTTACTCACTCTGCTTCAAACTGGTTGGGTGTGATGATGTCAGCGACAGGAACCACCTTGTTCTTGTAGACAGGATGAAGGTTCTCGGGAACATACTGGACACACACACGCAAGTTACGCACACACACAAATCAGTTACATACAAACACATAGGTCTAACAAACACCAAGTCTCTCCCACACACACACATCAATTGCAATAAGTTACATATACACATACATCAGTCACATAAACACACAAGCATGCACAGGAACATAGGCAGGCACACACACACACACACGCTCTCACACACACATACTGATGAGTCACAATAGCCTCAATGATTCCGCATAATTCTTTCTGCAGCTCGGGCTAATGGCATCTGTCAGTGTGAAATGAAATGTGCTCTTTCCCCTGCTGCTCCTATCACATACACACTTCACACACACACTCTACGCTGATTCACACACATGCCCTTCCAAGAAATCAAGGACTTACCATAGAGCCATGGTCTCCCAGTACTGGATCACACACTGTCAAATGAAGCCAGAACACAATTAGTTTCCCCCCCACACACACACACACACGCACACACCCATATGTATATTGATACATATATTGATTCATGTGGTGCACACCATAGACGAGGTTAGGGTTTGCTCTCTTCAGCTCCTGAATGATGTCCACCACCATCTCAAGGAAGGATGTGTCTCTGTTGTAGCCTGGCGAGAAACACAATCAACCATTTTGACGCAACATCACAACATGTGTGTGTGTGTGTGGGTGTGTGTGCGTGTGTGGATGGGGAAACTAAGTGTGTTCTGGCTGTTACTGAATATGGAACGGTCATAAGAGGTGGACAAGAGAGCTGTTGGAATTTGGACGGAGGTCATAAGTGCGTGTGTGTGCGTGTGTGTGAATGTGTGTGTGTGTGTAAGAGTGTGTGACAGATAGCAGTTTCCTGCCGCTGGGAGTGTTTCACACCTCAGCAGTCTCTTTAAGAGGAAGACCCCTCACTGTCTCGCCCTCCATGTCTTCCTCCTGCTCCCGCTCTTTCTCTCCCTCCTTCTCGCTCTCTTTGTATCCCTCTCCCTCTTTCTTTCTCTCCCCCTGTCTCCCTGTCCCCCTCCCTCTGAACCTCTCTCCCTGTCCCCCTCCCTACCTTTATCTGTCTCCCTCCCTCCCTCTGAACTTCTCTCCCTGTCCCCCTCCCTACCTTTATCTGTCTCCCTCCCTCCCTCTGAACTTCTCTCCCTGTCCCCCTCCCTACCTTTATCTGTCTCCCTCCCTCCCTCTGAACCTCTCTCCCTGTCCCCCTCCCTACCTTTATCTGTCTCCCTCCCTCCCTCTGAACCTCTCTCCCTGTCCCCCTCCCTACCTTTATCTGTCTCCCTCCCTCCCTCTGAACCTCTCTCCCTGTCCCCCTCCCTACCTTTATCTGTCTCCCTCCCTCCCGCTCTCTCCCTCTCTCACCTGTGAGAACGTAGTCGTAGTGATGGACGTTGTTCAGCTTGATCCCCTCATATAGAACATGCAACTCGTCAGCTGTCAGCACCTGGCCTTTCCAGTGGGAGTAACCTGAGAGAAAAGTCAGGGGTCAGTGACCTGGGAGACAGAGGTCAGGGGTCACTAACCGAGGAGACAGAGGTCAGGAACTTAGGAGACAGTGGTCCTTATCCTTAGAAACGGGGGTGTCAGCTGGGAGTGGAAACAGTTACCTAGGAGACCTTCAGGACCTTGTCAGTGCAGTTCAGTTCACAACATCCCTTGAAATATTAATTCCTCTCAATTATCTCTCCATCTTCGTCTCTCTTTTCTGCTCTTCCATACACACATCTGAATCCCCAGCCAGGAGGCCCAATAAAAGCCCCCTACCGTGGTGGCAGAGTAGCCCCGGAAAGGGCTGGGGCTGATGGGCCTGAGCTCCGTGCTAGCAGTCCCTTCAACCGGGGGTGAGGAGGGGGGGGACGAGGTGGGGGCTGCTCTCACAGACACCATCGCTGCTGCAGGAGTCGTGATGTCACATTTCAGGTGAGTCACCAAAGCAGGTCACATGGTGTGCTGCTGGTTGCCTAGCAACAGGCCAGAAGAAAGCCCGAGGGCTGAGAGCGAAGAACAGTCGCCTCTGCTCTCTTCCAAGCGAGTGTGTGTGTGTGTGTGTGTGTATGCGCACAAGGAGGAGGGAATCTTTGTGATAAGGGCTGGCTCTGTCGTCATCATTTGCTGCTGTCGCAATTCTGACTCTATGCTGGGAGCAGACTTTCAGCTGCTCACACACACACACACACACACACAAAGCAGTGGGTAGTAGCAGCAGGCAGCTGCTGAGTGTTGTCAGCTGTGAGCCTAAAGCAGGGAGAATCAGAGCAGCTTTGCCATCGAAACCTGCTAGACGGTTCCTCACGGTTCCTCAACTATGTGGTCTAAGACGACCCAATTACACATTCACATCTCCTCAATGGCCAGTTCATTTGCTCCAAAAACTTAAGGGGGAATCATTTGACATTTCAGCAGACGGACAAAAACCATCCTGTCTTCTACTGCACAAGGACAGGACCATGATGCTTCTGGCCTGGAAAAATACAGTCAGACAGCTCAGGATGCACCTACCTGTGTGATTAGAGAACTGCACAGAGTTGATAGAATCTACCTCAAAGCCCAGCACCTGAGGACAGACAGACAGACAAACGTTTAAACAGTGATAGAACAGCGGCATATGCCAGGACAGACCACACTAGGCCAGTTTATGTTCTAGGAGTTTCCAGAGAAACAACGGTGGGTATTCTATCTAGAACAATAACACCGTTTGCTCCATCAGGGTGACCCTACGCTAAAAAACAACAGAATATCACTGTCCCGCTACGGTGACGTCAGCCAGGTACAAGCCAATCACATTCCGACGTCAGTCTCGCTGTCATGCAGCGCCTGCTGCTTCAAGATAGCGAAGACGGAGGATATCCCCACTCATCATCTCCGTTACCACTCTCATCATCACCATCATCAATCTTCTTCATGTGACTGACATGACCAGATAATAAGTCTGAGGAAATAATTCAGTATCCACACCGGAAACCATTCGGTATCAATAACAATCAAACACGGGCGTCCCTAACGCGTGACTAGTGATTTAGAGGGCTACTTCTAGTGCTAACAATGTTTATGGTGATGAGGATGATGAAGATGGTGGAGGAGGAGGATGAGGAGGATGTCTCACACATCACTTAGTTTGGAGACAGACTGGGATGTAACAGCTGCCGCTCCAGACCATGTTCCCAATAATCATAGGAACGTGACATTCAGTCATGTTACTAGATAGGAATGATGCTAGCCAGTTTTCCTGGTCCATTTTGGAACTGTCAACACTGTAAAACATGTCAATTTAAGTTCTAATAAACATGCAAGCTAGCGCCGAAAGGGTATTTAGCCATGTGACCTTTCTGTAGGCTACCTGCACTTGCCCTGTAAACCACTTTTACCGGCTAGACAACATCAGAGCAACTGTCATGATGCATTTTTATTTACAGACTACTGAAACATTTATGTCTTATCAGAAAAGACATTTGTACCTGCAACGGGAACGACGCCGATTTGTTGCCCACATATCCCCTGACGACGTGACTCTGGATCGACAACACTCTGCATTCCATCTCGTGCATCCAATAGTAATACAACCCGTTAAATCCACGCGGTTCGGTGTCTTGGGCTGCAGAATAAGCAGCGGTCCCGAATCAGTCCCCGATCCACAGTGTTGTCGTGTTGTCGGTGATGGTAACCGCAGCTCCAACAGCTAGTGAGCTGAAGGACATGGACCCACACAGGCACGCTCACTGACGAGACATCATTATTCTACAGGCATTCGTGATGGACACCTAAAAATCCACTGACACATCACGAGCGCAAAAAATTGAATGAACGTGACGATGATGCTATTCGGTCTCAATAAATGAATCCATTCAATCCCTGTGTACAGAACAGCCATGAAGCATGTTGAGTGTGATATGATGAGGCTGTGACGCTGTTAGCAACACGACATAAACTGCCAAATACGAGCTCTTCTTTAAAGCCTGTGGTGCTCTTTTTACTAGCTTAGAACCTTAACATTTTGTACGGTTGTTATTTGCGTGCGAGAGAGAGACCCAAAAAGCTGTGCTGAGTCACATTTGAGTAGTCTGTACAGTCGTGACTGAGAGAGGAAAGAGCAGAGGAGGTGGAGATAAGTGGAGAAGGAGGGGTACGTTGTCACCATCATCATCAACACCATCATCATCAGAGATGGTGTGTCTGTCACAACCCTCCTCTCCTGCATCAGAGTGGCTGCCGTTGTCGTTGAAACCATGCTTCCGGTGCCAGCTAGGAGTCATAAGTGGATGGTGAAAACCATCTGCATAGTGGGCATATGTAGTAGCCTATGAGCTACAATAGGAACTTTTGAATGTGATTATGGATAGGTTTCAATGGAACAGGTTTCAATGCTAAAATCATCCAAGTCACAAATGTATTGCAATCCAAACCTGTGTTCTTCCTGTTTTAGTGCAACCCAAACCTGATATCATATATTATGATATCAATGAGCCTTGTACTGGAGCACAGTGGTTGTTATTTGTCCATTGTTGTATCATTGTCATAGGCAGGTAGCCAGACCTATCTACTAGCTCATGGTTGAGTTGCTCTGGCATATGGGTCTGGCATCCCTCCCATTCAAACGGATTTTCCTCCGGCATGAAAAGTGTCAGGCCAATCATAACCATTATATGGGGTGGGTTTAACACTATGACTGTACAGAAGAATAGCAATGGACTGGGGGGAAAAAGTGACCTGGGAGTTACTGTCAGACCAGCCCACTCAATACACGGCCCACTCAGCACACGGCGCGTTGCCCATTCAATGCATAGCACGTATCGTTGTTTTCTCCCTGAGCTTTTCAGCTCCACCTTTACATTTTGGTGTCGATGACATGCTCTAACGAACTCTCCAAAACAGCTTTGTCTGCTAGCCAGTGACCCACATGTTGAGTAGGCAAGGCAAGTTTATATATTATACGTTATACGTGTTCAAGCTGTGTAATATGGAAAATAGTTGGAGGTGCCGGCGATGTCAGAGGGAGGGCCGGTTGGTGATGGAAGTGGGCCGGTATTTTGGACCATCCCCATCCCGTCGGCCCGCCGGGGATTCCCCCGGTATTCCCCATGGCCAGTCCGCCCCTGCAGAGGAGTACTGTACTGCATTTGCGTATACAACCAAGATGATCATAGCCTTTGCCTCCATTGCTTCCATACGAATTTTGGTCTGAGGCCTTTAAAAAACGACCTGAGGTTCCAGAAGAATCCACCAAATCCAGAATTAGTGTAGTGAACCCACGCTACCGTTGTTTGTCTGCCTAGGACTGTACACACAAATCCACCACACACGCAAGAACACGACACACGACACAAATGCTCCCCACCCAGATCAGAAACTGGATCTTCAGGTCAGACAGAAGATCTTCGGTGGATAATGGCTCAGTGATGTAACCCCCCCGTACCCCAGCTCGGTAACACAGACTCCTGTTGTTCCCCAGATACATACGAACACACACCTTCTGTGTAACCCGAGTCCCAGCTCCATCACGGAAGGGTTCGGGCTCTGAGACACCTGCTCTAACCTGACAGGCTAGGAGGGAGGGGCCTAGAGCTGGGGTAGGAGAGCGAGAGGGTGCACCGAGTAGTAATAATACCGGCGAGTAAGCTAGCCAGTCAGAGGGTCAGATAGGCAGACACAGCACAGTCAGTCGTCACGACAGTCATCCAGTCATTCCAACAACCAGGCCAGTCAGTGTGAGTGATTGTGGACCAGCCAGTTGAACTCAAAGGGGCTGGGATGATTAGCTGGTTCGGGAGACATCACGACGCCTGATAGGATAATGACCAGCGAACACCCGGCTACCACAGAAGAAACACGCTCACAGGAGAAGGTCAGTGGCACTCACGCACACTAACGCTAACGCTAACACACTCTCACGTTTATGCTCACACACTCTCAGAGACAAACACACTTATCACTCTTTATCACAATCACATGAAACGCTCCCTCTCATACACACACTCTCTCTCTCACACACACAGAGACACACGCTTATCCTGATCACGTCCACACATTGTGACTCTCACAGACAACACTCTCACACACACTGGAGACCCATCCACAACGTTGTTGGTGTGCAGGGTCCGGGGGCGGGGCCAGCAGGCGAGGAGGAGGAGTCTGCCAGTGATGAGGAGGACCTGCCGGTGGTGGAGACGCCCTCCAGCTGTTACATCAGCAGCCTGGCCATCAGTGGCAGCTACATCCAGGAGCCCTCCCACCCCAACGTCCCCACCTCCCAAACCCCCCTCCCCGACTCCCACACGTCCAGCTCCAACCTGCCCCCTGCCCCCCATGTCCCCACCGGTTCCCCCCTGGCCTCCTACCCCCGCCTCCCCTCCCTGGCCACCCCAGTCGTCCTCCTGGCCCAGAGACATCACCCCAGCACGGCCCCCGCCATCATTAAGGTCCAGCCCTTCATCCACGGTGCGTACACATACATGTTCATACACACTCGCGTGCTGTCCGTCTCTCTCACACACATACGCTTTATTATCTGTCCTGCATGACTATTGCTGTTCCTCTTCTTCTGTGGTGCTGCAGGGGACAGTGCTGTTTTCTCTTCCCTTGTGGAGACAAAGTCGTTGCGAGGTTACGTAGTGCGCCACTGGAGGGCGCTGTTAGTGCTGCTGGGACTGTTCCTGGCGCTGATCCTGATCCTGGGGATAGGACTGGGAGGTACCTGTCTGTCTGTCTGCATGTCTGTCTGTGTGCATGTATGTCTGTCTGTCTGTATATCAGTCTGTTGGTCTGGACATCAGTCTGTCTCCATGTCTGTCTGTCGGTCTGTTTATTTATCAGCCTGTCTGTCGGTCTGTACATCAGTCTGTCTGTTCATCTCTCTATGATATCTATATATTAGCTTGTCTGTCTGTCTGTCTATCTGTATGTTGTCTGTTGGTCTGTCTACATACCAGTCTACCTGTCAGTCTGTCCATCTTTCAACAATGCATAAATTAACTTGAAATGCTTCTTCTTATGGATCTGTCTAGAGAGAGAGGAAAAATGAGAGGTAGAGGCGTGTGTGGGGGTGTAGTACAGAGTGTGTATTGAAAGATATGAGTGTAGAATAGATTTTGTGCAACCAGATCTTGTTGTTCTATGTAACTGGAGACAGCAGTACTAAGTGTTACATGAGATTACGCGGGGAGCCTTGACAGTGTCAGTATGTGTGTGTGTGTGTCTGTATGTGTGTGTGTCTTTGTGTGTGTTCCTGTGTGTGTGTGTGTGTGTGTGTCTGGGTGTGTGTTTCCACAGTGGGACTGGGCTGTTCTGGGAAGTTCCGCTGTAGCTCCTCCCAGGTGTGTGTGCACCAGAGCCTCCGCTGTGATGCGGTCAAAGATTGTCCTCATGGAGACGATGAGCTCAACTGTGGTGAGACACACACACACTACACACGCATACACACACTCCCACACACACTCACACACATGCTGCTACACACGCACACTCCACAACACTTCCTGTGTGTGTGTGTGTGTTTGTAGTGCGTGTGAGTGGGCGTGGTTCAGTGCTCCAGGTCTGCAGTAAGGGGGCGTGGTGGACTGTGTGTTCTACAGGTGGAAACTCCTCCTCCCTGGGACAGGCTGCCTGCAGACAGCTGGGATACGACAGGTAGACACAAACACCCCCCCAGCTACAGACACCCCCCCATGTACAGACACACCCCCAGGTACAGACACACCCCCAAGTACAGACACCCCCCCATGTACAGACACACCCCTAGGTACAGACACCCCCCCAGGTACAGACACACCCCCAGGTACAGACACACCCCCAAGTACAGACACCCCCCCATGTACAGACACCCCCCCATGTACAGACACACCCCTAGGTACAGACACACCCCTAAGTACAGACACACCCCTAGGTACAGACACCCCCCTAGGTACAGACACCCCCCTAGGTACAGACACCCCCCTAGGTACATACTTATTCCCCTCATCAGCCCTCCGCAGGTGTTTTCTCAGAATGGCACAGGGCCATGGTAGGTGTTCCTGCTCCATTAACCACAGTGGTAATCCTGTTACCATTCCCTTACAGCGAATCAACACACACACACACTCACACACATACAGTTGTAAGTAGGTCAAGATGTTCCCTTTTACCATCACCCTTTTCTATCTGAGGAGCTACATAGAGCTTCTGCGGTAAGGACGACTGTCAACCAAACGATATGTGTGTGTGTGCGTGTATGCGTGTGCATGCATGTGCTTGTGTGTGTGTGTGTGTGCAGTTACAGCAGCTCCAGTTCCCTCCCCCTCTCCTCTGTGGAACCCTTCCTCCAGACTGGCCTGGTATTGGTCAACCTCAACCTGCTCACCCTCCAACCCTCCATCAGCATCCAGAGCCCCACCCTCCTCAGGTACACCGACCAATCAGACGTTTTCTAGGCCTACATCAGGAGGAGGTCCCACGTCTGGTGTTAGTGTGTGCGTGTGCGTGTGTATATATGTGTGTGTGTGCGTGTGTGTGTACGTGTGTGTGTGTGTGCGTGTGTGTGTACGTGTGTGTGTGCGTGTGTGTGTATGCATGCGTGTAACCTCTCCCCTGTTCTGTACCCAGTAAGACCCAGTGCAGTTCTGGAAATGTGACCACGCTTAGCTGCCTGGGTAAGTTAATGAGTGTGTGTGTGTGTGTGTGTGAGCACTAGGCATTATGATGACTTTACACCACTGTGAGAGTGAATTCAGCCTATTGAGCTCTGTTACTTGTATCTGTTTGGGTGTATGGGTGTGTGTGTATCCCCCCCCCCCCACCAGATTGTAGTCTCAGGCCCAGGCTAGAGTCTCGTATTGTGGGGGGGGCAGCGTCCCCCCCTGGACAACTCCCCTGGATGGCCAGCCTGCACCACAAGCACACCCCCACCTGTGGGGCAGCGGTCATCACTCACACCTGGATACTGACTGCTGCTCACTGTGTCTATGGGTGAGACACACACACACACACACACACGCACACCTCGATGCTCACTGTGTCTATGGGTGAGACATACACACACACACATGCACACCTCGATGCTCACTGCTCTTCGTTAGAGTTAATGGTTGGGTCATTGACTATTGATCATAAACATGTTTGAGTGTGTATGTGTGTGGCAGTTGAAGGTTGTGTCACCAGAACAAGACTCATGTTAACATCCACTTACCCCTGGAAAGCCCAAACTCCCCCATGTCATGTTTTACATGTGTAATAACTTAACTAACCCTTGACAGAGTGTAACTACATACAGTCCTTATGTGAATACAAGGTTGATACTAGAGGTATTGCTATGAAGTTACATGGTAGTTAATGTCATGTTATTGCCAAAATAAGGGACCTAATTGGTTGTTGTTCCCCCCTTTGCCCTCCTACTGTCCAATCAGATTTGATGACCCCGGACAGTGGGTGGTGTATGTTGGATTGACAGCCCAGCCAATTAATGGAGCGGGGTCTCTCTCTGTGGAGAGGATAGTCTATCATGCCCTCTACCGCCCCCGCAGGACAGAGTATGACATTGCGCTCATCAGGCTGGAGCAAGCCCTCAGCTTCAACGGTACACAAACACACAAGCAGAGCAAAAATACACACTACCTTCTCTGTTCAGTTTGGCAGGTAACCATCTTCTATGTTATGTAACTTCCCATAAATATGTCATTTCCCATTTGTGTGTCTTAAAACTGTCATAATAACGATGGAATGTAACCATTTCCCATGCGTGTGAGGGTTCACCCAGACGTAGTGTTAGTGAGCCAGCCTGTCTGTTCCCTGCAGGCCTGCTGAAGCCCATCTGTCTGCCCAATCACGGTGAGCAGTTAGAGGAGGGGCGGAGCTGCCAGATCTCTGGCTGGGGGGCCACACAGATTGGAGGTTAGGGGAGACACACACACAGATACACACACACACTTACACACACACATACACTCACCTGGATACTCATCACTACTGACGGTGTCCATGGGTGAGACACACACAAAACACATGCACCACTGAAATACACCCACATGCACCCTCCCTGGTTAAGCGTCACGGTGTGTTTCTCCAGGAGAGCCCAGCTTGCTGCTCCAGTCTGCCCAGGTGCAGGTGCTCTCCAGCAGGCTGTGTGAAGCCCCCTCCTCCCCCTGGAGCCTCTGTGCCGGACACACACAAACCGGACCACACTCCTGCCTGGTAGGGCACGTGAGGTCACACACACACACCAGATTACACTCTTACCAAGTTGTACACTCCTGCCAACAGAATCGTGTGTGAGTGTGTGCGTGTGGACACATCTGACTCAACTAAATATCAGTTGGTGCTTGCGGGGAATTCTAACTTGTGTGTGTGTGTGTGTCTGTGTGTGCAGGGGGACAACGGGGGTCCGCTGGCCTGTGAGGGGGAGTCTGTGTGGAAGGTGTGGGGGGTGTTAGGCTGGAGCTATGGCTGTGGAGAGAACAGAACAGGAGAGCTGTACACACAGGTTCTCTATGCCCTACCCTGGATACACACCATCATGGAGGTATAGACTACACACTCATTACTGTCTGTCGGCTTCATATCCACTTCATTTAGATAACAACTGTATATCTAGTGAGTCTATATAACTATTTTATATCTAGTGAGTCAAAATAGCTGTATTGTATATCTAGTGAGTCTATGTAACGCTTGTATATTTAATGAGTCTATATAGCTGTTTAGTGTATTTAGTAAGTTTATATAAGCGTGTTGTGTATTTAGTAAGTCTATATAACTCTTGTGTTTTGTCCCCTCAGGGATAGGTGACAGGGGACCTGAAGTCCATTTGACGCGTTTTCTACAGACCGACAGGATGTTGAGGATGTACGTTACCAAAGATACACGTCTCACCTGGGACATTGTGTTACTGATGCGGACATACATGGATGTCAGCGTGTGTGTTTATGAGGCCATCACCATGACGAACTGATAGTGGCTGTTTGTACAGAACCAGGAAGTAAAGACCAATTTGTTTACAAAGCAACTGAGAGTCTGATCATTCACACACACAAAGTCCACACAACAGTCAGACAAACATTGTTATTTTATTATTTGATAAATCCAGCAGAGACAAAGGGGCCATGATGAAATGCAAACAGAGAAACTATAAACAAGTTCCTGCCAAGTCTGAGATATAAAAATATGCAACCCAGTCTGATCTGTCCCAACCCCTCACACCAGCACTGCTCTGAACTAGGTGGCTAGTATAAATGTCTGGTGTGGACTAGATAGTCAGCTAGTATAGATGTCTGGTGTGTACTAGATAGTCAGCTAGTATAGATGTCTGGTGTGTACTAGATAGTCAACTAGTATAAATGTCACATGTGTACTACTAGATAGTCAGCTAGTGTAAATGTCAGGTGTGTACTAGATAGTCAGCTAGTGTAGGTGTTAGGACAGTCTGGGACTGTGTGAAGAAGGTAAACACATCGTTCAAACAGGCATGCAGGAGAAAAAGGGCGAGAGAGAGCGAGAGGGTCAGAGAGCAAGAGAGAGAGAGAGAGACAGAGAAAGTGGGAGAGCGGCAGTGGGACAGAATTCGAGAGATCCCATCAGCCCAGTCCAGCTATGCCTCCCTCCTCGTCGTCGTCGTCGTCGTCATCATCCTCCTCTTCCTCACTGTGAGTTCCCAGCATGACTTGCTGCATGGCCAGGGTGGCTCCGTCCGACGAGAGGCTCTGCAGCTCCTCCACGCTCACGCCCATCGTTACCATGGCAACTGGCAAGAGCAAGAAGTTAGGGTTAACGTCTGCCAGTAGAGATTCGTATCGGTAACCCTAAGTTCCTACAGCCCCGGTTCCCATTGGTCAAACTCCTACAATATGCGTCTTAATGGGTCGACCGGATTCCTCCCAAACTCCCACCTCCGCCTAAAAAACACTACAGCTCTGTAGAGGTAACCACTACACTTTGAGGCCAGCCAACCATCAACTGGCCCTTTACAACATCCACTCACCCCTTACACCCCTCCCTCACACCGTGCCTTCTTACACTTTTGTAACAACCTACACCGCCAACACCAAAACCATTATACAAACTGTGTGGTAACAAAGGGAGTCAGGTGGCTGAACGGTGAGGGAATCGGGCTGGTAATCTGAAGGTTGGCAGTTTGATTCCCAGCCAAGTCAAATGACATTGTGTCCTTGGGCAAGGCGCTTCACCCTACTTGCCTCGGGGGGAATGTCCCTGTACTTACTGTAAGTCACTCTGGATAAGGGCGTCTGCTAAATGACTAAATGTAACAATACGATCTGATCCAGGAACAGGCTCACTGACCCAGTGAGGGAAGAAAAGCATCAGATAGCAGCGTGGGAGGTTAAGGGGCCTGATCCCCCCTACATGCTCCACTTCTTATCAGTTGAACTCGGGAGTATTATGGGATGTACCATTGTCATCCTGTTCCTCCATCGCCTGGGGGAGACCAGTTGCTGTGGCGATGGAGTCAGGCCAGAAGCGCTGCGTTGGCCGGCTCTGATTGGCCCGCTTCCTGCTTTTGGGTGTGTCAGAGGAGCTGCTGTCAATCATGGGCTGGAGGATCCGCCTCCTGGCATTGATGAACCTGCGGAGAGTCGACCAAATGGTAACCCAGTGAGCAGACAACCCAGTTAACTGGGCCCAGGCAGTGGTGCTGGTTCATGTTTTGTGCGAAAGTGTGTCTCACCAGTTGTTGACCTGTAGAAGGGAGAGGTTGGTCTGGATAGCTATCTGCTTCTTCTCTTCCTCTGTTGGGTACGGATGCTGAGAAAGAGAGAGAGAGATACATCAGACTAGACTCGAGGCTGTGTGAGTGTGTGCGTGCGTGCGTGTGTTACTTACAGCGATGTGCTGGAAGAGCCAGGACCTCATGACGTTGGTGGCCTGCTTGGGCAGAACTCCTCTCTTGCTCCGGCTGCTCTCCTCCTCATGCTGTTGCTGCTGGGGGTAGAAACTCAGGTCCTGGCTCAGCTGCACCTGCAGCTACACACACAACTGTGCTGTTTTGCTGCATCATCACAGTACTTGCTCTTACAGTTTGCCAGTACCTGGGTGTTTTGATGAAGTATCTTCACAGTACCTGGAGGTTTTAATGAGGTGTATTCACTGTACCTGTGTTTTCTGGAAGCGCAAGGTTCCGGGGGAGAGGCCTTGCGCCAGCACCTGCCCCTGAGGGGTGACCACTGTGATGGGCTGGTACACTGTTCCACCTGCTTCACACACGCACAACACACACACACACAGTAGCAGCTTGTTTTAATTAAGTATATATATATTTTTATGAATCTTATTTTATGACCGCAACAGCATTGAATACCTTTTTTTAAGTATTTATATATTTATATACAAATACATGTATTCTACATTCGATTCCGAGCCAGATTCAAAGTGCTTCCTTTACTCTCATGTTTCATTGGTCATACTTATTCTGTGGACATGGAGGTTCCTGAACACTTGTATTTCTTTGGGGATCAGTAAAGTGAATACCTGTAACCATCTGGGATGGGTTGACTGTTGCCACGGTGAAGTTGCCATGCTGCAGGGCCGAGGCTGGGACCATGATGCCCTGTGGACTGAGGGTTCCTGAACTAGGGCTGGTGTTCTGCGCACACAAACACACGCGTCAGTCTGGGGGACGCACTGCATACACACAGCACACACACGCGTGTGTCTTGTGTCTGATGTGCGTTTGCTGTGTGTGTGTATTACCTGTGTGTTACCCATGTGTGTGTTACCTGTGCGTTTGCTGTGTATGTGTTACCCATGTGTGTGTTACATGTATATGTTTGTTACACATATGTTACATGTGTACTACCTGGATATGTGCCTTAAATGTGTGTTACCGGTATGCATGTTTTACCTGTATCCGTGTGTTACCTGTGTGTTATATTTGTTTTGCTTGTGTATATGTGCTACCTGTGTATGTGTGTTACCTGTGGATGTGTGTTACTTGTGTATATGTGTTACCTGTGGATGTGTGTTACGTGTGTTACCTGTGTGTGTCCAGGAGAGTCTGGATTGTCCGGCTCCGCCCCCAGCAGGGTGTCAGAGTTCATCTTGGTCCTCAGGCAGGCGATGTAGCGCGAGCAAAAGTCCTTACACAGGTCACTGACCTTCTCCAGCTCCAGCAGGTGGATACGCAACACCTGCAGAGCCCCCACCATCTACACACACACACACACTTCAGCAACGCTACTCTACAGAATGAAGCTTGCCAACCACAATGCCAGCCAACATAGTGCTGTGTGTGTGTCCCACCAGGGTGTCGGTGTCAGGGTCCAGGCTGTTGGCGGTGGAGCTCTCCTTCCTGTGACTGATCAGGAAGTTGTCGAGGTCGGTGCGAAGGGAGGCGGAGCTTACACACTCTGGCGTCTGAGTGGACTGCTCACACTTCTCAAACATGAGAGCCAAGAGGGGGAACAGGGGGTGTCTGTGCGCACACACACACACACACACACAATCAGAAAAACTCGACACGCTGTTCAACACCCACGAGGAAGGAGAGGGCGAGGACTACCTGTAGATGTTTGATTTGTCCGCTTCCATGGGGGTCTGGGTGTGAGGGGAGGAGGAGATTCCTTCTGCTCCTTCGGTCCTCTCCTCCGTCACACTCCTCTCCTCCTGCCCTTCCATCTCTTCTCCCACACCCATGACTAGGATCTGGAGGAAGACAAAGAGAGCTCCGAAAGAGGAAGTACACGCAAAACATCATGAGAACATCTTCGACACTCGTATCCGAGTGCCTTCGCCCTGCCCTCACCTGGTCGACCTGGGGGTAATCCTCCATAGCAACCAGCTGCTCTGCCATCTCAGTGTCTCCAGCGATGCCAACTCTGTCTCATGCCAGTCCAGGACACCTATAGTCCTACGTGGAGAGACACCTCGTATTTGAACTACAAGTCTACATGTGGTCATGCTCAACGTTAAAAGTAGCGTATCACAGGCCTTTAGACATAGTAGCCACTTTTATCGCTAATATAACACGTCCCTTCACCGTCTGGCATTTAGAACTAAAGGCTACCACGTGAACGGCTTATAACTACACGGTAGTGAACTGCCCGACACACTGGACTCTCACTCAGATTGACTAGCGCCTGTGTAGCATCTGGGTTTTTGGTGAGAGCATATTTTACATGTGAGCTGGGGTGCATGGTCTACTATTGCGGCGGGAGTAATGTAAACACTTGAGTGGACGTAAGACGAAAAACAGAGGAGATCTAAGGACCACACAGTGCCCAGATGACCAGTCGGTCGGTTAGTGCTAACATACACAGCACTTTATTAGCCGAACACACAGGGCCTGGGCCATTCCCCTCTCTCTCTTCTCTCTCGACAAACAAGCCGACATCTTTATTCCGCCACCGCAGCGGCTCCCTCTCGCCTGGTCTCTTGCGCCTCACTGTCCGCCTCCATACCGGCATGTCCTCTCTTTGCATGACGAACCCACTGCATCCGAGCATGCAGCGTCGATAGTTAGATTGATGGGAGACGAAAAAAAGAAGAATTTGAGTGACAGCTTACCTGGGTGCCAATCTTCGTCACGCTGACAAGGCGCTGCTGCAATCGCGGGCCGCAGTTTTCTTGTGTCGTCATTACGTACGGGCACGTCGACTATTTTTCTCATATATATTTATAATGTGGGAGGAGCGTTGCAGCCAAGAACGGGAGTTGTCCCGCCCTGGAGGCTGAACCCTGGCATTCGCGTTTACGATATGAATAAACTTGTGGTAATGATACGTACAAAATCCCAAAGTCTATTTTTACAACACTGTTACAACATCCATCCCAAGCAAGTATAATAGTATCAGTTGTAAATTGAATATTCCTTATTTGAAACGGACCATTTTACAAGTTATCGCTCCGCCACTGAGGCCAAGCAGGAATTTACATGACCGTAATGTATAGAAAACACAACAATGTTCATTCTGTTGAAACTTTATCAACCGTTTTTCCCCAGGGGTTCTTTTAGAAGAAAAGTGAAGAAGACAGCTGGTTATTTAGGGGACACCTCATCTAGAGGGGGATCTGATGAGAGAATGAAGAGAGGGAGAGAAGAGTAAGAGACAATTCACTTCGGTACCTACACTTATTACAACAACAGTAGGATGCTATAAAAGACACACACACACACACAAATATACCTGGGAAGGAGAACTCTGGGAACTGGCTGAGGTCTCCACCCCCAAACAGACGCTGGAGCTTCACTCTCTCCTCTAACAGGGCTTTCTCATACTCTGTCCCTGCCTCCACCAGACCCCCACAAGCTCTGATAAGATGACGAGGAGAAACACAGAATGCATATGTAAACATTTGTTTGGTACGAACAATGACATAAAGGTTTATGGATCTTCATATAGTACAAATAGCTCAATGTATCTTAGAGAGCTAAATATAGTTAACAGCACACGCTACAGTTTAAAGCTACAAATAGTTGTATAGAGCTATATATAGTTTACAGAGCTACTTTTAAAGAGTTGCAAAGAGTGATAAATGTGGAGGTCTCACTGGCTCCTGGTGGAGTACTCTCTGATCTTGTCCAGGAAGATCTTCTGAACCGGATCCAGACCGTCTAAAGTAGAGATCATCATCATCTTCATGGGCTTTCAAGACAGGAAACAGCTGATACACTGAGGTTTTGCTGTGTGTGTGCGTGTGTGTGTGTGTGTACCATCAGCAGTGTCTTGGGCTCCAGAGTCCCCTGGTTCTGCATCACATGGTCCCAGCATCGCAGAGTCTTCAGGGTCTACTGTCTCTGGAACTGGGTCCACCTGGCCGATAGCAGCCAAACCTGCCAGCTCAGGCTCAATAGCAACATCCGATGCCAGCTCCTGGCCAGTAGCTACCTGTGTTTCTTCTATCTCCTGGCCAATAGCAACCTCAGTTTCTTCTAACTGTTGGCCAAGAGCACTATCAGCTGCCTGCAGTAGGCCAATGGCAATTTTAGCTGCAGGCTCTAGCTCAGTAACAGCCTCAGCTGCCATCTGCTGGCCAATGGCTGCCTCAACTGCCAGGTCCTGTCCAATAGCAGAGGTGACTGGTGCTCCATTGATGACCTCTACAGGTGCGTCTGTTGTCATGGAAATTCTTTCTACATGAGGGGTGGCTATAGGCTCTTCTGGGGCAGTTGTGTACTCTACTGGGGCAGCTTCCACTTCTACAGGGGTAGTTGTGACCTCTACTGGGGCAACTTCAGCTTCTACAGGGGCAATTGTGACCTCTACTGGGGTAACTTCCACCTCTACCAGGGCAACTTCAGCTTCTACTGGGGCAATTGTGACCTCTACTGGGGCAACTTCCACCTCTACCAGGGCAACTTCAGCTTCTACTGGGGCAATTGTGACCTCTACTGGGGCAACTTCCACCTCTACCAGGGCAACTTCAGCATCTACTGGGGCAATTGTGATCTCTGCTCGGGAAAACTCCGCTTCTACAGGGGCAGCTGTGACCTCTACTGGGGCAACTTCAGCTTCTACAGGGGTAATTGTGACCTCTACTGGGGCAACTTCCACCTCTACCAGGGCAACTTCAGCTTCTACTGGGGCAATTGTGACCTCTACAGGGGCAACTTCAACTTCTACAGGGGCAATTGTGACCTCTACAGGGGCAATTTCAGCATCTACTGGGGCAATTGTGATCTCTACTGGTGAAACTTCAGCTGCTATAGGGGCAGTTGTGACCTCTACTGGGGCAACCTCCACCTCTACCAGGGCAACTTCAGCTTCTAATGGGGCAATTGTGATCTCTACAGGGGCAACTTCAGTGTGTACAGGAGTGGTAGTGACCTCAACTGGGAGAACTACCACCTCTACTGGGGCAACATTAGTTCCTACATGGGGAATTGTGACATCTACTGGGGCAACTGCAGCTTCTACAGGGGCAGTTAAGACCGCTATTGGGGCAATTTCCAACTCTACTGGGGCAGTTGTGACCTCTACTGGGGTAACTTCAGCTTCTACTGGGGCAGTTGTGATTACTACTGGGGCAACTTTCAGCGTTACTTCTGGGTCAACAAGATCTTGTTCTGAGGAAACGTCTTGGGTGAAAATTAAACCGGTTACCTCCTCCTCTGTTACAGGGGCAACTGTAGTTTCCTTCGAAGCAGATAGGGCATTTCCTGGGGCAAATGCAGACGTTGTGGCAGGTTCTGTCTCAGTTGCAGGTGCAAGTTCTGCTTCAACTGCAGTTGGTGTAGCTATGGTAGTGTCGGAGGGCAGTTCAGGGGTAACTGGGGCAGCTGGTGTAGATGTAATAGAATCTTCTACAGGCTCCGCCCTAAGGGGAGAAAGATCTTCTACAGGCTCTGCTCCTAGGGGAGAAAGATCTTCTACAGGCTCCGCCCTGAGGGGAGAAAGATCTTCTACAGGCTCCGCCCTGAGGGGAGAAAGATCTTCTACAGGCTCTGCTCTAAGGGGAGAAAGATCTTCTACAGGCTCCGCCCTAAGGGGAGAAAGATCTTCTACAGGCTCCGCCCTAAGGGGAGAAAGATCTTCTACAGGCTCCGCCCTAAGGGGAGAAAGATCTTCTAAAGGCTCTGCTCTAAGGGGAGAAAGATCTTCTACAGGCTCTGCTCTAAGGGGAGAAAGATCTTCTACAGGCTCCGCCCTAAGGGGAGAAAGATCTTCTACAGGCTCTGCTCTAAGGGGAGAAAGATCTTCTACAGGCTCTGCTCTAAGGGGAGAAAGATCTTCTACAGGCTCCGCCCTAAGGTCTTTGTCTGGGCTTGAAGGGTGCAGATCAGGGACAGGGACAAAGTCAGGGTGGGGGTTAGGGTGGGGGTCAGGGGAAGGATGCCCTGAGTGACTCCCAGCTGCAGCGGCCCCAGAGGGGGCTGTTTCTGTAGCTTTGTTTGTCTTGGTAGAACGCAGACTCTGCAGCAGCTTGGCGATGTCAACAGCAGGCTGAGGTTTGGCCTTCTCTGCGTCGTCAGGGAAAAAGCAGGTACATGGAACATGCCGTTACAGCATTGAGGTTCAGAACTGTTTCATGACTATCTCAGAGAGAGCATTGTTAGATTATTTGACTGTTTTATGTTTGCCGTCTGCCGTAGCGCTGAGATCGACCGGATGTAACCGTTATCATAAACTTTCTGTTCAAACTGTTGTTTAAAAAATATATATTTCTAGAATTTGTCAATTAAAACTATTCATGGACAGACACGACACAATGTTATTTATTTTTAAATGTTTTTTATTGAATTGAATTTGACTTGGTATGTGCCGCACCTTGAGTACAGAATTATCAACAGTCTGTCTTGTAACCGTTGCTATGCCAACCAGTATGGCAGAGGTGTGTCTACTTTTAAAATGCATCTTTGCAATGATGATCGCTCCCAGACAACCAATAAGCACCAGGCAGAGTTGATGTATCATTTTGTCACACTGTTGTGTTCTGTTGGCTCAGCACAATGCATACAGCATATTTTGTGTGAGAGAGAGTGGTGAATATGTTAAATAAAAAGAGGGAAAGATAGAAGGAAAGGTAGGTTTTATTAATGGGTGAATTTACATCAGAAGGTGAGTGTGCCTTCTTGATGTGTATGTGTGTGTGTGTGTGTGTGTGAGAGTTAGAGAGAGTGAGATGGTGTGTAGGCCTTACTAATGTGTGTGTGTGTGAGAGAGAGATAGAGAGAGTGTGATAGTGTGTAGGCCTTACTAATGTGTGTCCTCCTGGTCCTGCTGTCTGCAGGAGTTGAGCTGAGTGCTGCGTGAGGACCCAGTCTGCTCCACATCGCCACCTGCAGACCCTGGTCAGAACAGAACCACAACACCACAACAGACCATCAGCGTCGCTCCAGCCGCTCTCAGCTGGCAACGTATCTAGAGTACTAAAAATACACACCCCTTTCACGCATAGTCCGGAGGACTCTACAAACACAATATAACTTAAAGGGCTTAATACATCGGAACTCATGTTTAGTATGTGGAGTTGTTAGTCAGTTTCCATGGCAATTACCCGAGACAGAAAACTAATTTTCACGTAAAGGGGACAGGAACATTGACGGTAGCCTACAATATAGCCTATATGATTATGAACTTCATTATCATAAATAAAGTTCAAATACCTGCAGACAGCTGCGACGTCCTGTATGGAGGAAGGACGCCGCCATGTCTGTGCTCTCAGAACAGCTTCCTCTGAGACGGACACCAACTTCTTCGGTTCCTCCGCTTCATTGAGAACAGAATGTTCACGTTCTACGAAATTCACACATGCTGTGCAGGACAAAAGGAAATTATGTTGCTGCTAAATGTTAAAATGTATATTTTCTCCCCAGCAAACCTTCACTCCGTAGTATGTCTTCTGCAATGGTCTCCTTGTTGCATAAACATACTTGAACCGTATGGAAACGCCCCCCTAAATGTCACGTAAACACTTTACGGTGCCGCCCTCTGACAGGAGTGAACACAATGTACAGCGCGGGCCTGGCAAAACACCGCACTCAAAGAAACACGAGGAGCCACCTTGGTCCAATTGAATTTTATTTTCAACACTTAAGACAATACACTTCTGATACATTGATAACAATATGCTGTCATCAACATGGTTCTTCTACGGAGCTGATGTCATATATTAATATTTGAACAATATTCACAGACGTAGTGGGAGGGGGGGGAGGGGGGGTTAGGGATCTGGGTGAGGACTTGTTATCTTCATCATAATTATTCATCATTATTATCATCATCTCCCTGTCCTCCATTCAGGAATCCGGAAAGCAATTCACTTAACAGCTTCTCTCACCCTTTCAATCTCTCTCTCTCTCTCTCTCTCTCTCTCTCTCTCTCTCTCTCTCTCTCTCTCTCTCTCTCTCTCTCTCTCTCTCTCTCTCTCTCTCTCTCTCTCTCTCTCTCTCTCTCTCTCTCTCTCTCTCTCTCTCTCTCTCTCTCTCTCTCTCTCTCTCTCTCTCTCTCTCTCTCTCTCTCTCTCTCTCTCTCTCTCTCTCTCACACACACACACACAGCTGGTGAGACACAGTAATCTATTCCACCCTTACCGTTGGCTAACTAACGTAAATAAATTAACTACAGTAGTCACATCCAAAATACTTCAACTGTACACACACGCGCACGCGAGCACTGAAGCGCGCACGCAGTTAGTCAGGTCTGCACCGCCTACAGTCCTGGTCTGATGCTGTGAAATATCTGACTCTCTAGGTCTCCTGATATCACACACTCTTCATCCTCATCATCCTCCTCATCCGATTAAAATACATCAAAGAACTATACAATGCCTAGTAAGACATACACACACATTTTCACGCACTCACACACACGCGCACACACACACACTGAGGAGCAGTGGGTGGGGCCCATGGGGGCAGCAGGATGACAGTATCACTACAGTAATATTACAGCAGGACGGGGCCTGCTGGGGTGAGGGGCTAGGGGCGGAGTCTGGGGGCGGAGTCTGGGGGCGGAGTCTGGGGGCGGAGTCTGGGGGAGGCGAAGAGCGGCATTTATGGCTCCTCGAACAGCTGCAGGTCGAGTCGTACGACAATCTCTCCGGTCGGGACCTCGTGCAGTAGTAGCCGCTTGGTGATTGGTCCTTTAGAGCCCTGGTCCTTCTTGATGTCAGCCAACCGGATCTCTGTCCTGCCCAGGAAGTCTACACACACACAGGAGGACCAACACTGAGGACAGGGTGTGTGTTCAGGTAGTGTGTGTGTGTGTTCAGGTACTGTGTGTGTGTTCAGGTAGTGTGTGTGTGTGTTCAGGTGGTGTGTGTGTGTTCAGGTAGTGTGTGTGTGTGTTCAGGTAGTGTGTGTGTGTTCAGGTGGTGTGTGTGTGTGTTCAGGTACTGTGTGTGTGTTCAGGTACTGTGTGTGTGTTCAGGTAGTGTGTGTGTGTGTTCAGGTGGTGTGTGTGTGTGTTCAGGTACTGTGTGTGTGTTCAGGTACTGTGTGTGTGTTCAGGTAGTGTGTGTGTGTGTTCAGGTAGTGTGTGTGTGTGTTCAGGTACTGTGTGTGTTCAGGTAGTGTGTGTGCGTGTCCTGACCGTCAGGTGAGAACTGGTCCCTCTCGAACACAGTGACACAGAGGACGTCCTGCTCCAGGTCTTTGATGAAGAACTGACAGTTGGAGTTCCACTTGGGGTTCAGAGTGTCCTGCAGGGTCTTGGTGATGTGGCACTGGGAGCCCATGGTCACCTCACAGTATGGGTTACTCTTCCCTGACAAACACACACACCATGGGAACATCGGTCATGTTCAGCAGCATCAGCACCTCTTGAAGGTGCAGGTTTGAATAGACTGTGAGCGAGGTGAAGTGTGTGTGTGTGTGCGCGCGTGCGAGCAGAGCGAGGTGTGTGTCGTCACCGTGGGAACGGCAGGGTTTCAGCTCGATGCCCTCCACGATGTTGACCATCAGTCTGCCGATGCCTGTGGCTCTCTGAGACCTCACTGGAAACACACACACACACACGCACACACACGCACACACACAAACACACGTTAGATGTGAAAAAAAGAAAAAGGAGTAGCATCAGAGGAGCGAACGATGACGACGATGTCACACCCAGGTACGCCTTCTCTCTCTTCTTCTTCTCCGTCTCGATGAAGAGTTCCGACGCCGCCTTGATCTTCTGCACCCAGGCCGTCCTGCACGCAGGCACACACAAACACACACACAAATAGTTCAAGTGGGTGGAAAAGAGGCGTGTGAGAGACCATAAAAGTACACGCACGCATGTGCGTGTTCGCGCGGCGCGCGCCTCCTACCGCTCGTTGATGCTCTCGGCGCGGATGGTGTAGACGCGGTCGATGTGGGAGATGTGGAAGATGGGCTCGTCCCCCGAGGGGTCGGTGGGCAGCTTCACGAGGACCTCGTTCAGGAAGATGGGCTGCTGGGGCAGGGGCCAAGGGGTCAGGGGTGAAGGGTCAGGGGTCGAGACGGCTCCAGAACAGGCATCCATAGTCTGTGTGTGTGTGGCACCACCTTGATGCTCGACTGGATTCAATGGGCCGGCAATGTTTTGTACGTATGCGAGCGCGCGCGCGTGTGTGTACTTACGGTCTTGTACATGCGGTACAGCAGGTGAGACTTGGTGCTGAACACCTTGTCCGAGTTGGAGGCGCCCAGGGGCTTGGTGACCTGCGTGAGCAGCAGGAAGTCGTTGAACAGGAAGCCGTACAGCTCCTTGTTGCTCTTGGCCTTGTAGAGGCGTCCGCTGTGGAGGAACTTCCTGGGGCCGAGGCAGTTGGTGACCGAGTTGAACACCAGTTGCTGGAAGGGAAAAGCGCACGCGCCAACACACGCGTGTCAAAGCTCCCTTCGAGATGTGCTTGGGGGGGGGGGGGGGGGTTCCGTTTGCAGTGTGTGCGCGCGTTGCAGTGTTCTTACTTCAGACAGCCCCTCGCACTGGACATGAGCCTGGATCCACTCCAGACGGTCCGAGTTCTCCTTCTCCCTGACCCCCTCGTTGACCTGGGAGCACAGCTCCTCAGCCTTCTCCAGAGCTGCCTTCAGGTGGCTGTGGTCTGGGTGGGCCTCCGGAGTGTTCTCCAGGATCTACACACACACACACACACACACACACACACACACGCCAGCTGTCTGTGAGTCTGTGTGTGTGTTGTGTCCGTGTATGTGTCCGCGTGTGTTGCTGTGTGTGTGTTGCTGTGTGTGTGTGTGTTGCTGTGTGTGTGTGTGTGTTGCTGTGTGTGTGTGGAGTACGTACGTTCTTGATGATGAGTGGGTAGCGTGTGACCCTCTGCATGGGCTTGAGCAGGAAGCTGGAGAGAGGCATGCCTTTACAGCGAGGGTCCATGGCCAGCCTCTGCACACACACACACACATTACCACAACAACCGGGTACGTTCCCAAACCCAACCAGGTGTCCTCACCGCGAAACACCCGACGCGCGTTGCCGTGACAACCGGGCCCGGTTACCTTGACAAAGTCCTTGAAGTCGGGCACCTCGTCGGTCTTCTGCTGGATGAGCGTGGCTCCGTTCAGCTGGCAGGAGCAGAAGCGGATGTAGGGCTGCATGTGGGGGAGCTGGGACGTCAGGATGTCCCCGATCATCTTCACCGGCATACGCTCCCCGGACATCTTCTTCCTGACTCTCAGGGCCCTAGGGGGGGGGGGGGGGCGGGTAGGAGGGGGGGTTAGGGTCCACTCTCCTCAGACCAGGGCATGGCAGTGTGGGGTAGGGTTAGGGCTGGAGGGTGCATTGCCAGAGAGAGACAGAAGGGGGCCTACTTGAGCAGTTTGATGTTGCACATGATGAGCTCCTTCCAGTTGACGAATATCATGCCCACCTCCTTCTCTGTCAGCACCTCCGACTCCAGCAGAGGCTTCTGGAAAACCTGCGCACGCCGCACACAGTTACTGACACCTAACACACTCGTGCGTGGGCTATGGAAGTTTCAGTGGAAGTAATTTCAAGAATGTGTGTATTGATAAGTGTGTGCGTAGCCTGGTATGTGGCTGGATGCGTATGTCTAGGTGTGTGTTGGGCTGGGTGTGTATGTTCAGGTGTGTATGTATGCTTCATGTTTTGGCTACCTGCAATGTTTGGGGCTATCTCATTTTTTATGATCATTGACCTATGAACTTTTTATAAAGCTCTCTCTTGGAAGTTGCTTTGGATAAATGGTCTGCTAAATGAATAAATGTGAATGTCCAGGTGTGTAGGTCCGGACGTGTATGTCCGGGTGTGTACCTCCGTGACCAGCTGCAGGTCGTTGACGTAGTTCTCCTCAGTGAGGATGAGCTCGTGAGTGTAGCCCTGCCTCTTCCTCTCCTGGGGACTCAGCATGTCGAGCAGGTGCAGGTCAGCACACCCTGCAACACACCACTGGGTCAGACGCCTGCCAATCACCCCCACAGCCAATCACACTTCCCAAGATTAGAGAAACCACCAATAGGAGAGCTGTGGAAGTGTTATGTAATATAATTCAGGTGTCCTGTTGCTAAGGTACTAGGAGAGGAAGGGGATAGTTTTCAGAACTGTCTAATTGGATGATTCTGAAAAGCCAAGAAAGCTTGTAGTCTGTATCCCATAATACAGTGGTTCTCAACCCTGTCCTCAGGGACCCCCTGTCCTGCATGTTTTAGATGTTTCCCTGCTCCAACACACCTGATTCAAATAAAAGGGTCGTTATCTAGCTCTGTAGAAGCCTGGTAACGAACATGCATTTGAATCAGGTGTGTTGGAGCAGGGAAACTGATCTAAAACAAGCAGGACAGGGGGTCCCTGAGGACAGGGTTGAGAACCACTGCCATAATATATATGGCCATCCCCACAAGAACATCCCATAATACACAAGTCCCTCTTGGTGACTTCTCTGGCTGGTGAGAGGGCTGGTGGGTGGAAACTCCCCTGGACGTTTCAGTTTCCATGACAACATTGTGAAATCATACCAACAGGAAGCTGCCATGGACCAATCAAATCTGACTGTGGATCTAGAATGCACCAATACACAATCCGTTGAGTGGCACCTTGACCATCATTGGTCAGTTGAGTGAAGAATCACACCAGCCTGGCGTCTCCATGGAGATTTTAATCATCATACATGTCAATATTCTCTACATTAAAGACCGCATGACACTTGTAATAAAGCTAGGAATAGTTTGTGTACATTTTCCATTTGTACATTCATGTCACTTGTAAATGTTTCAGACATCAAGTGCAACCATTACATTTGGGATTAGCAGAGCAGTCGTTCACAGAGCAGATTTGAATGCAGCACTGTCCTACGGTACTGTCCTACAGTCACAGCACACATTAGTGCTAGGTTACCAGGCTGTGTGTACAAGTGATGTTCTTTTGACTCAGGAAACAAAAACAAAAACCTTCAGTCACTAACGGGAGGCAAAGGCTCATGGGAGAGACCAGTGAATCAATCAGCGAGCATCAGACTCCAACACTGTGGCGCTGAGGAAGGAACCCGCTGGTACAGCCAGACGGCTAGGCCAGACGGCTAGGCCAGACGGCCAGGCCAGACAACCAGGCCAGGTCAGACAGCCAGGCCAGACAGCCAGACGACCAGGCCAGACGACCAGGCCAGACGACCAGGCCAGACGACCAGGCTAGACGACCAGGCCAGACGACCAGGCCCCTCCTACTGAGCTCTGTCACAGCTCTGCACTTGTCTTGTAATAAAGACGAATGCTACCGTATGCAAAAACAACAACAAGCCCAAGAGTCAGGAATTGGGAAAATAGTGTGGTATAACCGTTGTTTACACATTTGTCTCCCGGTATGAACTTTATTTATGTTTGTCGTGATGAGTATAATCAGACGATGAAGTTAACTAACAGTGTGCTGCCATGCATATTAGTCTCACTTTACCGGCGTACAAAATCTTCGCTCATATAGAAGGACTGTATACAGGAAGTCCCAATAAGGAATTACAACTACAATACTGTCATGTGACTAAACACCTTTGAGCAGATCAGACGGCTGCCCTTGGTTACCAGGACCAGACTACTGCTGCCTTGGCTACCGGTGTTGTTGTCGTGGTTACCAGGACCAGGTAACCTTTGCTGTGATTTCCGGTATTAGACAACTGCACGTGGATATGGTTGCCCTGTCTGTCTGTATCTGTCTGTGTAAACATTGTTAAAGGCTTCATTAGCGAAAGCAGTACTGTCAGATTTTGCACACATACATATTCATACATATTAATTACAATTCATACATATTCATAGCTAGCTGAATCATATTCGATCATCTCGGGGGACTTTGTTCAGTAAAAAGCTCTGGTAAGATTTCAGGCAGGCGGGGCCACAGATAGTCAAACGGTGAAGCGTCTTTACATGGTGTTCATGTAGAAAAATAGACGACCCACCCACACCTCGCTGCACACAACACAACATGTAAACAAACCAACATCCCTCTACTTTGATCCCACACACTGGAGACTGGAATTAACTTGTTAGGTATCAAACACACACGCACACACACACATGCACACGCACACACACGCACACACACACACACACACACACACACACTCGCACTATCTGGTATGAAGAGACAACCCCAAGGGTGTGAAACAACACACAGAGATGAAGTGTGGTCCATATGATGACAGACAGCAGCTCTGGCCAGTGTCTGAGGGAAGGAGACAGGATGTCCCGCCCCCTCCACCCCGACGTAAGCCTTGGTATGTCCTAACCGTCTACAGCAGCCTTCCCCTCTACTCCCTCTACTCCCCACCTCCTTTCCCCCTCCCTCCCTCCTACCCACCTTCTCCACTGCATTCCCTCATCTCTACTTTACTCTGCCCCCATCCCTCTCCACTTCCTTTCCTCCTCCCCTTCTCTCCTCTCAGCTCCTTCTTCCCTGCTGGGGAGAGGAGCTAGGAGTTAGGAGTTAGGGACAAGAAGAAAGAGGGCTGCGTTTTATTCCAGAGTGTGTATCCTCCCCTAAACAGAACGACCCAGTCCCCGTGACGACGGGTCAGGCTGCTGTTTAATTGGCTGCTAGTGGGTCTCTCTGTGGAACTGAGGGCAGACATGGGCGAGGTTAGTAAGGGAAGGGGCGGGAAATCCATTTGACTGACAGCTGTAGAACCAAATGGGTGTGTGGTTAGAGAAGCAAAATTCTACAGCTACTAGCAGAAAGCCACAGAGGGACCCACTATCCAGCCTCATACTCACACCTACATGGAGGTGTGTGTGTCTGTAGGTGTGTGTGTGTGTGTGTGGTAACAGTGCAGGCTTTTTAGTCTTTCAGACAGGCTTTATGAGAGTCTGTCATTTGTTGCCGTGTGTGTGTTAGTGTGTGTGTGTTAGTGTGTATGTGTGTGTGTGTTTGTGAGTCTCTGAGGAGTCAGGCTGGCTGCGGCAGCTCTCTTCCTGGTCATGTGAGCGTCATGTGACTGCTGCTGCTGTCCCCATGGTCCGACGGGGCGTGGGCCAGGGCGGCCAGGGGCGGGGCTAGGGCGCCGGGGGCGGGGCTAGGGCTAGTGGGTCTCTGTGAGGACTTTCAGGGCGGGGGGGAATGGGGCATGTGACTCCTGGAGAGAGGAGGAGAACACAGCACAGAAGCAAATCAACACAAAAGGAAAACAAACAAACAACAACTAAACAAAAAAACATGTGACTGGCCGGGAGCCAATGGGAGGGCTAGGAGCGTGCAGCAAGACAGGGAGGCGGAGTCTAAACATGCTGGACATGAGGGGTGAAGAGTTAGTATGGGAGGGGGATATAAACACACACAGACACACACACACACATGCGAGCACTGCACACAAACATGCATCGGTCACACACACACCAGTACAACATAGCCACAAGAAGACATGCACAACACACACACACACAGTGGTTTGTGAGTGAAGGGTGAGGTATGAAGGTCTGAAGGTCTTCATAGAGGCCCTGGCTAGCAGAGATTCAGTGTGGTGTGACAGCAGAGCAGCCGACCAGAACTGGGCCAGAACTGGACTAGAACTGGACCAGAACTGAATCAGAGCAGAACTGGACTAGAACTGGACCAAGACGAGAACCAGACCAGAACAAGGCCAGTGCTGGACCTGAACCAGAATCCGATCCGAAACAGACCAGATCCAGAACTGGACCACGGGGGTTAAGTTAAGATGAATCAAGTTTCAGGAGAGGGAGGCAAACCACAACAAGACCACCTCTGTGGAGAGCAAAGGTGTGTGTGTGTGTGTGTGTCGGTTTGTTACGGATCGTTTCAGAGTGAAAAGAAAGAGGACTGTCGACACAAACTCGCTAACACTTCATTACTGTGTGTGTGTGTGTGCTTACATTGCTGGCTGGGATCTGTGTCGGTGGTCAGTTTGACGTAGTTGGAAGGGAAGAGCCCCACCGCGCCGTTCAGCTCTCCTTTCCACCAATCAGGATCCTCCCTGCTCAGCACGTTGATGATGCTGCCTTTCCCAAACGCCAGCTCGTCATCGTTCTGGGCCTGGTAGTCATACATGCCTATCACCTGGCACACTGCTGTGCACACACACACACATACACACACACATATATACAAAGTTGATACTAGCTGAACATGTCTCAAAACATTGTGTTTTCTTCTCCTCTTCCCATCCTCCTCTCCTCCTTCCCTCTACCCCTCCCCTCCTCACCTGCGCTGGGCGTGGGCAGCTTGGGTGGGGTTGGCTCTGTGGGCGTGGTCTTACTGGTGCTGGGGCTCAGGAGCTTCACGTAGTTGGCCGGAAACCAGCCAATCTGACGCTTCTTTCCTCGGGCCTGGACCAATGAAAAGGAAGTCAACAAAAGACTTTTTGTTGACGTTTCCGTGCGTTATGTGTGTGAGAGTGAGTGTGGGTGAGTATGCATGTATGTGTGTGGGTATATATGCACCCGTGTGTGTGTGTGTGTGTGTGTGTACCTGCAGCTCCCCCTCCCACCAGCCCCCGGGGTTCTTCTTCCTGATGAGGATCAGCTGACCAGGAGCCAGGGTGAGCTGCTCCGCCCCCGTGGCTGTGTATGGAGCCAGGACCTGGGCGATCTCTGGAGGAGGGGAGGGGAACAGGGTTTGGAACAGGGTTTGGAACAGGGTTTGGAACAGGGATTTTGCCCAGCCTAGGTCTGTGGTGGTGGTGGTGAGGTGTGCGTGGCACTGGAACAGTGATTACCTGGCTTCTTTCCCAGAGAACCCGTCTTCCCTGCCAGTCCAAGGCCCTGGAGGAGGGGGGATAATAACAACGAGTGAGAATGTGTGTGTGTGTTGAAGGGAGGTGTGTGTGTTGAAGGGCGGTGTGTGTGGGGAGGTGTGTTTGAGGGAGTGTTTGAGGAGGTGTGTGTGCGTAGGCTTACGTCTGAATCCTTGGGTTTGACGTAGTTGGAGGGGAAGACCCCAGTCCGGCCCCCGACCACGCCCGTCCACCAATCCCCCTCCTTCTTGGTGACGGTGATGACGTCACCCTGCTGGAAGGACAGGTCCCCCTGCTCACTGCTCTCATAGGTGTACATGGCTAGGTACTCTGGACACACACACACACACACAGATATGTCAGCCCAGTGTGTGTGTGTGTGTGTATGTGTTTGCGGGGTGGGTGTATTTGAGCGTGTGTGTGAGGGCTGTACCTTCTCCCTGGTCAGAGAGCCTGGTCGGCGAGGGGGAGGGTCTCTTCATAGTGTGGGGGCTGTCTGAGGCTCCAGACTCCAGACTTACACACATACAGAGAGGGGGGGGTTAGTACACCGTCCCATCATCTACACCCGGAACGATCCAGAAGGGGTGGCGGAGCGGGGCTCCTACCTGATGGAGTGCCGGGGGGGTCCGGAGATGAGCTTGACGTAGGACTTGGGGAACCACCCCCTCTGGCCCCCGCCCACCTCCCCGAACCACCACATGTCCTGCTGCTCCAGCACGGTGATCACCTCCGCCTTGTTGAAGTTCAGGTGGTTGTCCTTCTTGGCTCTCCAGGGGTACAGCGCCTGGGCCTGCAGGCCCTCCACCTTCTCGCCCTGTGTCACACACACACACACAGACACACAGACAGACAGACAGACACACACACGGGAAGGAACGATGTGTAGGTATGTCTGTGCTTGTACAACGGAGTCAGAAAGACAGACCCAGAGATCCAAACAGCATGTGTGTGGGTGTACCTGTCCCAGTACTGGCGAGGGGGAGGATCCGGTCAGGGTGGCGGGCGTGAAGGCGGAGCGCTGTCGGAGGGCTCCTCCCCCGGCGCTGGGCACGGACAGCGAGGGCTGCGTGGGCCAGGCGTCCCAGCCCTCCTCATTCTGACCCCCGCTGGACGGCCACCTGCACACACACACGCGCGCCCTCGCTTACTGTCTGCTGGGGTGTGTGGGTGAGGATGCGAGGGTGCGTGTGCGGGTGCATGGGTGTGTATGTGAGTATGTGCGAGTGTGTGAATGTGTTAGTGTGTGCGTTTGTGTATGGGCTGTCACTCACGTTGTGCTGAAGTCAGCCCAGTTACTGGAGGCTGAGGAGGAGGAGGAGCCAGGGCCGGGGCCAGGGCCAGGGCCAGGGCCGGGGCCGGGGCCGGGGCCAGGGCCGGGGGCAGGACCGGGGCCAGGGGCGGGAGCAGTAAGTGGAGGAGGGGTTGCCATTGGCTGGCTGGGCGGTGTGGGCGTGGCCGACGGTGGGAGGCGGGAGGCCAGAGTGGGCGTGGCAGCGGCAGAGGAGCGGAGGCTCATGGGTACCTCGCTGTCGGGGATCTTCTCAGCGTAGTTGGCGGGAAACCAGCCTGTCCTGCCGCCCAGCTCCCCCCCCAGCCAGCCCGGCTCCCCCCTCTGGGACTCATCCACCTGGGGGAGGGACACACACACGTTACACACACTGAATAGGTTTGACACACACACAGCACACAGAGCACATACATGGTGGCTGGTGCAGAGCTTGATGGGTGGAGTGGGACATGCTGTAACCCATGAAAAGAGAGAGAGAGAGAGAGAGAGAGAGAGAGAGAGAGAGAGAGAGAGAGAGAGAGAGAGAGAGAGAGAGAGAGAGAGAGAGAGAGAGAGAGAGAGAGAGAGAGAGAGAGAGAGAGAGAGAGAGAGAGAGAGAGAGAGAGAGAGAGAGAGAGAGAGAGAGAGAGAGAGAGAGAGAGAGAGAGAGAGAGAGAGAGAGAGAGAGAGAGAGAGACGGAGAGAGGGAGAGAGAGAGAGAGAGTGATGAAATGTCATACTGATGACATACTACTAATTACATCACAGGTGATTGCACGCGATGAACCAATGAGATTAGAAATTGATATTAGAGCCCAACCGATAAAGGATTTTTAAGGCCAATACCGATAAAAAAAATGTTATTTAAAAATCCGATATTTTGATACGTCAGCCGATATATATATATTTTTTAATCCAGAAGCGCGTAACAAAAAAAGATTTCCCTAACACTCTGCCCGAATCTGGCTGAGTTGTAGGGTTGTCTCAGCTGGTTGTAGGGTTTGTGGAATTGTAAACACGAGTATTGCCAACAGGGACGTTGTAGAGTGACCTCTGGTGGACAAACTATGGTACACAAACACTCATAACATTGTTAAAGGGTCTTTTGGACGTTTTTTATTTAATATTCATTTATTGGCCATTATGAGCCTTGATTTTGTACCTTGTTTGTTTGTCTGTATTGTGAGGGCATAATAAAAAATTAACAAATAAAATATCTGCCATTATAAATGCCGATAGTTTGGAAAATGCCTAAAATCGACCGATAATATCGTCCTGCCGATAAATCGGTCAGGCTCTAGTTGAGATGAAGGTAGACAATTGATTGGATAAGGGACAGTGGGTTGGGCCAGCACTTACCCACTCCCCTTTCACCTTCAGGTAGAGGAAGGCAGGGGGAGAGAGGCAGGTGGAGTTAGTACTCTCTCTCTCTTTCTCACACACACACAGCTCAATGGTTTCAGTGTGTCTTACCATAACAATGTCTCCGGGAGTGATGGTGATTTCGTCGTGACTACGGGCATCAAAGGGGTAGAGAGCCCGGTAGAACACCACCTTCACCTGGTCCTGGTTGAAGCCACACACTGGAACCTTCTCTGTAGACACACACATACACATCTGTCACTATCTGTACACACACACCTGTATTCACCTGTATTTTCTCAATGCACGTGCACACAAGTGACTACGTGTGTGTGTGAGTGTGTGTGAGTGTGTGTGAGTATTACCTGCTGCGGGCCAGGGGCTGTGTGTGTGAGACAGCTGTTTCCCAGGGGGGTCAGTCTGCTGGAGGAACACCTGGCCACGCCCCTCCTCCTCCTCACTCACCCTCTTCAGCCAGGCCTGGGGATCTGGGGGGACTGGGCGCTGGGGGGCCACCCTGGCAGGGGCTGGGGGCTGGGGGGGCTTCATCTCGCCACGACAGAACCTCTTCAGCACGCGACAGCCTGGGGAGGGGAGGGATCAACACACACTTAAACACTCTCTATCTATCTATCTATCTATCTATCTATCTCTCTCTCTCTCACACACACACACACACACACTCTTACCTGCCCTCCTGCAGCTCGGCAGAAATCCTCTCAGGGGCGGGGTGTGTGTGTGTGAGCGAGTGTGTGTCTCCTTCCAGCTCACGGTGCTTCTGGCGCTGCTGCCTGCTATGGATCTCCCGCAGCTCCTGCAAAGCATCATGGGACACCGGAGGACAGGTAAGGGGGAGGCGTGGGGGTTGCCAGGGTAACAAAACAGGCACACAACCACAGTCACACCAAAGCCTATGCTCTCTGCAAGCACTGGTTGCCATGACAATACAGTCTTGGCTATGTTATCGAAGACAGTCTGTCAGCCCAGTTAAGGGTTTTGATTGGCTTGCGTGAGTGCAGTTCTGAGTTGTAATTGGCTTGCAGAGAGCATGGTATTGGGGGCAGGGTTCATGGGGGCGGAAACATTGACCATGAACCCCGGGTTAGAAAACGATTACAACACACCAAGGTTACCATGGTGACACACAGATGGAACAGGCAGCTGCAGATAACTCTACTGGTTAAGGCAGAGAGAAGGTACAGTTAAAGGCCACTCCTGATCAAAACTACAAGTCCCATAAACCTGGGGTCAGAGATTGGGCAGCTGTCCTTCCAGAACTGATAGGGGTCCAGCAGGACTACAACAATTCACTAGCTAATAGATATGCACACACACATGCACTCTCTCTCTCACACACACACACGTATCCAGAGTGCTAACTACAGCCCCTTGGACCAGGGAACAAACACACTACCTTCACAGAATCAACCAGGTAAAGCTTAATCAATTCCCTTCCAAATGGCTAAACTAGCTACCCCAGCAGAGGTTTAACAAGCCTAAAACAATAGCTAGCCCAGCAACATGGCAGCTAGCCTAATACCATAGCCATCCCAGAAACTTAGTAGCTAGCCAAATACATAACCAGCAACATGGTAACCTGCCAAGGGAAGCTAGCCCAACAACACAACAGCTAGCAGCACATTCAAAACATGCTAGTGCATGTCTTGTGTAGCTAGCCTTGCAACATTGCCTGAACATGCTATTGCTAGCCCAATGTAGCTATCCCAAGTACAACAGCGACATTGCCTGTACGTGTTAGTGCTAGCCCAGCTAGCTGGGCTCTGCTAGCCTCGGCGGGTTCTAGGAGCAGTGCCAGACAGAATACCACCAACAGGGTAGAATCTGTCTGTAGGCCGGGGAGGGGCAGCAAGGTAGCCCCTCCAAAGACAGCTGTGGGCGTGGCCGTGGGGCGTGTGGTTGGGGGGAGGGGGAAGCGGGGGAAAGAGCGGGAGGGGGGGGGGTTCCACCTGCAGGAGGGAGTGTGAACGCTGCAAGACGGCCAGCAGGCCAGAGACACAGTCCAGCAGAACAGCCTCCACTGACTCCTCCCACTGGAACACAGACAGGGGTCAGGGGTCAGGGGGCGGCCCTGACAGACCACAACCCTCTGCCCTGGCCACCTAGAGGCCAACACATGAGAAGAGATCTGTATGAATCTGACACACACACACACATACATACATCAAACACACACGCACACAGACTTGCACGCATGCACGCACACTGACACACACGAATGCACACGCGGGTGTGAGTGTGTCTGTTAGTGGTCACTCGGGTTATTCTCTGTGGGAGGGCGGGGGGAGTGCAGTTCTGCGTCAGTCCAGTGGGGGGCAGTACCTCCTCCTGCTGCAGCTGCTGGTGCAGGGCCTCTATCCTGGCAGCATGGGCCCCATAGAAGCCTGCCAGTGACTGGCACACACAGGGTCAGGGGTCAGGGATCAGCCAAGCCACAGATACCACAGGTCAGGGTGGCAGGGGGCAGGGCAGGGCAAGGGGCGGGGCAACAGAGTAGCAATGGTCAGATCCACAAAATATCAGAAAGAGAGTATTGCAGTGGTGAGGAGTGGAGTTGGACAGAGTCGCGATGAGAGCTTCCTGTCTACAGTGAGGTGGCAGGATGTTGGATCGCGCGCGTCTCTGAGCACGCTTCCGCGCACACACACACACACAAACCTCCAAGACAAACACTGATAAGGACAGACAGATGGACGGAAATGAGCGAATCTTCTTCAAACATGCGGGGTCTCCATAGCATCATGCTGATCTTGTCTGGGGGCTACCTGGAGGTCTGGGGGTGTGAGGGGCTGGAGGTCTGTGTGTGGTGGTGGGGCTGGAGGTGGGTGTGTGGTGGTGGGGATGGAGGTCTGTGTGTGGTGGTGGAGCTGGAGGTGGGTGTGTGGTGGTGGGGCTGGAGGTGGGTGTGTGGTGGTGGGGCTGGAGGTCTGTGTGTGGTGGTGGGGCTGGAGGTGGGTGTGTGGTGGTGGGGCTGGAGGTGGGTGTGTGGTGGTGGGGCTGGAGGTGGGTGTGTGGTGGTGGAGCTGGAGGTGGGTGTGTGGTGGTGGGGCTGGAGGTGGGTGTGTGGTGGTGGGGCTGGAGGTGGGTGTGTGGTGGTGGGGCTGGAGGTGGGTGTGTGGTGGTGGAGCTGGAGGTCTGTGTGTGGTGGTGGAGCTGGAGGTCTGTGTGTGGTGGTGGGGCTGGAGGTGGGTGTGTGGTGGTGGAGCTGGAGGTGGGTGTGTGGTGGTGGAGCTGGAGGTGGGTGTGTGGTGGTGGAGCTGGAGGTCTGTGTGTGGTGGTGGGGCTGGAGGTGGGTGTGTGGTGGTGGGGCTGGAGGTGGGTGTGTGGTGGTGGAGCTGGAGGTCTGTGTGTGGTGGTGGAGCTGGAGGTCTGTGTGTGGTGGTGGGGCTGGAGGTGGGTGTGTGGTGGTGGAGCTGGAGGTGGGTGTGTGGTGGTGGAGCTGGAGGTGGGTGTGTGGTGGTGGAGCTGGAGGTCTGTGTGTGGTGGTGGGGCTGGAGGTGGGTGTGTGGTGGTGGGGCTGGAGGTGGGTGTGTGGTGGTGGAGCTGGAGGTCTGTGTGTGGTGGTGGAGCTGGAGGTCTGTGTGTGGTGGTGGGGCTGGAGGTGGGTGTGTGGTGGTGGAGCTGGAGGTGGGTGTGTGGTGGTGGAGCTGGAGGTGGGTGTGTGGTGGTGGGGCTGGATTTGTGGTGGTGGGGCTGGAGGTCTGTGTGTGGTGGTGGAGCTGGAGGTGGGTGTGTGGTGGAGGGGCTGGAGGTCTGTGTGTGGTGGTGGGTCTGGAGGTCTGTGTGTGGTGGTGGGGCTGGTAAGTAGTCACCTTGAGCTGTGTGTTGAAGGCGTCTATCTCCAGGAGTTTAGAGCGAGTCTCTCTCCACTGAGTCCAGCTGTTCCTTCAGCTGCTGCCGGCTGCCCTCCTTCACCTCCACCGCCCTCTGGAGAGAGGACAGGGAGTCTCCTACACACACACACACACACACACACACACGCGCTCCAGTTAATAGTTTATAATGTGCGTATATTTCAGAGTGTCATTTTCAACACAAGTGATTCATACAAGGTCAAATATTAATTATTTGAACATCGCAAACGTGATTAACTGGAATTTATCAATTCAAATTGCCGTACCACAGAGATGGCGTAACAGTACAGCAATCGTGTGTAGCAGTGAAGCAATACTGTGTGCCTGTGTAGTTACAGTGTATACCAGTGTGTGTGTGTGTGTGTGAGCAGTACGCACGGTGCAGGCTGTTCTGCTGGACTTGTTTCAGCTGGTCGTTCAGACACTGTTTATCCGGGATCAGCCGGCCCAGCCACTGCTGAGAGTCCTGCAGAGCGACACCACCACGGTAAACACAGGCGTGGATACAGGCAGGGGATTAACACGGTTTACGCGTGTGCGTGCGTGCGCGTGTACCTGTAGCTGCTGCTGAAGGTGTGTGATCTCGGCGATGCGGACCTCCCTCGTCTTGTTGGTGTTCTCGATCTCCTGCCTCTGAGCCGACAGACGGAACCTGACGTCCTGTAGCTTGCCCTCCAGCTGGCTCCTCTTGTCACTCTGAACACACACACACATGCAGGGTCAACTCAATCACACTGTGTGTGTGTGTGTGTGTGTGGGGGGGGGGAGGGGGAAGCGTACCAGGGCCTCCAGCTCGAACTCGAGGGTCTTCTTGCGGGCCTTGAGCAGGACGATGTTCTCCTGCTCCCGGTTCCTCTGGGTGAGCAGCTCCTGCCGCCGGCTCCTCTCCCACTCCAGCTGCCGCTGCCGCTCCATCTCACGCTTCGCCGCCTGACACACACACACACACGTCGTCAGATTACGGCACGCGCGCGCGCTCCACCGGGTGCCCCCGCGCTTCCCCGCCCGCTCACCTCCCTCCTCTCGATCTCCCGGCGCCGCTCCTCCTCCCGCTGCCTCTCCGCCTCCCGCTGCCTCTCCAGCTGCCTCTCCAGCTCCTGCTGCCGCCGGCGCTCGTGCTCCAGCCGCTCGCGCTCCTTGCGCTCCTCCTCCTCGCGCTCCAGCGCCGCCAGGCGCTCCTGCTCCTTCCTCTGCAGCTCCAGCAGGGCCTGCCGCCGCTTCTCCAGCTCCAGGTTGCCGCGCTCAAAGTTCTCCCTCTTCTTGTCCTCAAACGTCACTGGGGGGGAGACGGGGAGACAGAGGGAAGGGAGAAGAGGATTCAGGGCGAGGGGTTCCACGGCGAGAGCCGTCAGGGGCGAGGGAGGGGCGGGCGGGCGGGCGGGGGGGGTCGTCGTGGCGGCCAGCCGGGCGTCGCCGGGTTACCTGGCAGCTTCTTGTCGGCGGTTTGCTCCTCCACCTCCTCCACCTCCTCCTGGACGCCGCGCTGCTCCGACTGCAGGCTGCTCAGGGACACGCCGCTGCCGCTGCGCACGCGCCTGGAAACAAACACACGCACGTAGACACACGGTTAGTCGTCAGGCTGTGGTACAGAGGAGGGGGCGGGGCGGGGCGGGGGGGTTATTACCTGAAGGTGGGGGGTATGTAGTCCGGGGGTAGAATCGGGGGCAGGGGTAGACCAGACATGGCCATGTCGATCAGGTGCATCGCCAGAATAAACTCCTCCGCCGTCAGCTTCCCATCCTGGTCGATGTCAGACAGGTTCCTACACACACACACACACACACACACGATAGGAGGCAGTCAGTTAGACAGGCAGGCAGGTTCGTTTGTCTTGTCCTGGCCGGGGTGTTGGTATTGAGGTCAGGGCCTCTCACCAGATGGAGGCTAGCTGGGTCTGGGGGAGGCTGGACTGCATCAGGATCGTCCTGGCCTGAGGACCTAAAGAAGCACACACAGAATGGTTTGATGTTCAATGTCTTTCGAAGCATGATATCACTGTGTGTGCGTGTGTGTGTGTGACTACCAGTGAGGTGTCCACACATCATCTTGTCGTGGCTGTTGAAGAGCTGTCGGTACTTTAGTCTGGAGGACGAAGGAACGGCCCAGTCTGCAAGAGGGGGGGCCACAGGAACACTGGGGGAGGGAGGGGGGGGGGGGTAGACTGTTAGAGGATGGACGTGTGTGTGTGCTTGTGTGTGTGTGTGTGTCTGTAGTGTGACAGACCTGGCTGTCTCAAAGGACTGTCCCTTCTGCAGCTTAACACTGGAGCGTCCGAACGACGAGCTCTTACCGAGGCCTGGGATAGAGAGAGAGAGAGAAAGAGAGACATAGAGATAGACAGAGAGAGGGAGACAGAGAGAGAGACAGACAGACAGACATAGAGAGCGAGAGAAAGAGAGAGAGAGAGAGAGAGAGAGAGAGAGAGAGAGGCAGATGAGACATCTCGACACACACATCCTACACCTCCACGGGCAAGCCCTGTTTTCATTGGTCCCTACCTGGGTGGGAGAAGCCCTGGATTGGCTGGATCATGGCAGGAGCCCCATTGGCCAGGGGGGGTCCAGGAGGGGGCACGGATGAGACCAGAGGGGGAGACATGCCCATACCAGGGAGGGGGGGCAGCGGCAGAGGGGGAACTGCTGGCAGGCCTGGCATCGGCCCCATAGGTGGCATCCCTGTGGGCAACACTACCGTCACCATGGAGACAACCAGGATAGCCCCACCAGCAGTAATACTGGATTCCCAATATTAAGAAATACGTAAAAAATACAAAACAAAACCACGTTGTTGGATGTCAGTGGTGTGTGTGTGGTGTCGTACCGAAGGGGGCCTGTGGGGGCGGGGCCAGGGGCAGGGCGGGCTGCTTCATGGAGGGGGGCAGGGTGGGGGGCAGGGGGTGACCCTGCAGCTTCAGCTTGATCAGCTTCATGGCGATGGAGAACTCCTGCATGTCCATCCTCCCATCACTGTTCATGTCAGCCAGAGCCCTGTGGGGGGGGGGGGGGGGGGAGGAGAGAGAGAGAGAGAGAGAGAGAGAGAGAGAGAGAGAGAGAGAGAGAGACAGAGAGAGACAGAGAGAGACAGAGAGAGAGAGACAGAGAGAGACAGAGGGAGGGCAAAACAGAGAGATAGAGGGAGAGGAAACTTAATTTATCTAGAAATAGGCAAAGGGGAACTTAGATAAAGAGAGAGTTGGAAGAGATATTGAGGGTGAAAAGGGGAACTGGAGTAAAGGTGGAGTGTCTCACCATATTTGGGCGAGGATGGGAGCGGGCAGACCTGACTGGAGGAAGAAATTCCTTGCCTGGTCGCCTAGGACACATAGTGAAACAGGATGTGACATCTTTCGGACTTCGAGCCCCACCCTTAACTGGTAAGACATGCAGTTTCACTTCTCCGCCGGGGCTGGAAATGAGGACGTGTAAGTGTGCAGGTGTGTGTGTATGTGTGTGTGTGTGTGAGTCAGTCAGATTACCAGTGATGTATCCTGCAGGGGTTGGGGTGAGGCTGTGGAACTGCTGGTCATGTTTGGATCTCTCATCCACCGAGATCGCCCAGGCATCCAGACTCCCTGGAGAACACACACACACAGGCTGGAGACACTGGGGTCTTATAGAGCATGCGCACGTATTCACGCACACACAGCCAGGCGCACACCCGCACACACACTTACCTCCGAAGGCTGTGGGAAACTGAGCCATGATTCAGTCAGTCAACTGCAGCTGAGCTGCAACACCTTGGGGAACACAGAGACTGGTGTTACACTGGTGTGTGTGTAAGTGTGTGTGAGTGTGTGTGTGTAAGTGTGTGTGAGTGTGTGAGAGAGAGGGTGTGCATCAGGTCATCTGGTAATGATCAGTTCTGGCCTCGTGCACCTCCAGCCTAGGGGCGAACAGAGAAGAGAAGAGAGAGAAAGAGGGAAAGAGAGAAAGAGAGCGAGAGACAGACAGAGAGAGAGAGAGACAGAGAGAGAGAGACAAAGAGACAGAGAGAGAGAGAGAGAGAGAGAGAGGAGGAGGTCCCCCCCAGCTGTGTAAATGTGAGTGGGAGGCCAGCCATCGTGTGTATGTGAGGGAGGTATTTTAATCAAGTCCAGATCCCAGGGTGGGTGGAGCCACATCATCGTCATGGATACACGTTTACAGCCCATAATTCCGTGCGGCAGGAAGCCATGCAACAGGAAAGCATAAATGGACTAATCAGAGAATATCATTCTCTGTACACACACACAGAAACACACACACACACACAGTGTGAGGAGACAGGAGAGACATGACTCACTCTCCCTTCTCTGGACTCATTCACATCACAGCTCCCTGCTGAAGCAAACACACACACATCTCGCTTTCCCTCACACACACTAAGACCCCCTGCACTCCTTCACACACACACTCAATACACCCTGCTCTCTCCCTCACACACACACACACACAATACATACTGCTCTCTCCCTCACACACACACTCAATACACCCTGCTCTCTCCCTCACAAACACAAACACACAATACACACTGTTCTCTCCCTCACACACACAATACACACTGTTCTCTCCCTCACACACACAATACACCCTGCTCTCTCCCTCACACACACAAACACACAATACACACTGTTCTCTCCCTCACACACACAATACACACTGCTCTCTCCCTCACACACACAATACACACTGCTCTCTCCCTCACACACACAATACACACTGCTCTCTCCCTCACACACACACTCAAGACACCCTGCACACACTCACGCCGGGTAACAGAGGGTCTGTTTTGTTCCTGTGACCTACTTAGTTCCTTCACACTTTGATGCTAATGAGACTCCTTCCCCTCCTCCTCCCCCCTCTCTCTCCTTCCCCTCCTCCTCCCCCCTCTCTCTCCTTCCCCTCCTCCTCCCCCCTCTCTCTCCTTCCCCTCCTCCTCCCCCCTCTCTCTCCTTCCCCTCCTCCTCCCCCCTCTCTCTCCTTCCCCTCCTCCTCCCCCCTCTCTCTCCTTCACCTCCTCCTCCCCCCTCTCTCTCCTTCACCTCCTCCTCCCCCTCTCTCCTTCTCCTCCTCCTCCTCCCCCCTCTCTCCATCTCCTCCTCCTCGCCCCTCTCTCTCTCTTTCTCCTTCCCTCTCTCTCCCCTTGTCCCCTGTCCGCCCCTACTTCTGCTCTCCTCTCCTCTGCCCCCTACCCACCCCTCCTCTCCTCTGCCCCCAACCCCCCCATCTCATCTCCTCTCTATTTCATGCACCACTTCTCTCTTTGTGTTGTTCCTAACCAAGCAGGGAGTATTGTCTGGTTCTGCATACCAGCCCTGGGAAAACCACACAAACACAAACACCTTGTCCTGGCATTTACTCAACAACCTTCACAGGCTATGCGGTTGATAACGAGAGCTGAAGTCGTTACGTCACATCGACGGCACTGACGGATGCCAGCTCTTCTGGTTCATTCTTTCTGTGGAGAGACTTTCTGAGCACTGACGCCTGAATGCTGTCTGTAGAACACATTGGTTCTGCTGAGCAAGCTGCTAGCCGGCATCCTAATCTCTTGTTTTTCTCTGTGGTAAAGACCTGTATTTCTCTATAATGGGACCGTTGCTACTACGGAGGGATCAAAATAAGACATGAAGGACTGATAGAGCAGTTAGATGGATAATGCAGGATCTAACTCTGCGCGTGTGTGTGTGTGTGTGTGTGTGTGTGTGTGAGTGTGTGTGTGTGTGTGAAAGAGTGTTGGATTAGGCAGTAAAAATGAGAAGCTAAAGGATGATGCTGCTCCAAAGTGTAGCTGTGTTTGTGTGGGACCTGGTAGCAGATGTGTGTGTGTGTGTGTGTCCCCTCCCCCCATAATCTTAGCTGCTGAGGGGACAAGGGGGTGGGCTATGTAGCTAGCCTCTAACCCTCTGAGTCTGACTGATATGATAAGCCTGTGTTCGGCAACACTCACACAAAAGCGATTTGATATGAGGAACAAGGGATCTGTATCTAAGTGTGTGCGAGAGTGGGGTGTGTGTGTGTGTGTGTGTTTGTGTGTAGTTTACAGTCCGGCAGGTCTTTTGGGGTCAACAGCACCGGGCTGTCATCTGGTAATAATAGTTTTCTACTTCACATGTCCATATCACCTCCACACACACACACACACTTACACACACACCAGCCTACAGTTAGTTTAAATCTACACCTCAAGTACCCAGCACCCCTGTCCTCTCCTTTCCCTCTCTCCTCTCCTACCTTTTTGTAGATGCAATGTCAACACAAGGTTGGCCTTGCCATGGTGACCCTGCAGGCTGGAACGCAACCATGACATTGACACTGCTGCATCCACACACACACACACACACACACACACGTCAGCCCGGTAAGCCTGGAATGAGGGTCAACTAAGAGGTTCACGTAGAAATGTAAAACAGATTATGAGGTGGGTTGGCGGGGACTGCGCATTCTCTTACTAAAGTATACACCACTGATACCCACTCCTCCTCCCCTCTCCTGCACACACAGCTGTCAAAACAGCGGCATCTCCTCTCTCCCCACACAGTTAACTTATTCACTATTTGTGGAACCTGCTTTAAGTTATCGTATACGGCATCGGACTTTACGGTTTGTCAGCTGCTAAGACTGTTGACATTAAATAGCGAGCCAACCAAGATATAATAGATGTCACCCAAGGTTGTATTTCAATCACTTACTCAAGCTTCCTGCAAGAAATGTTCTCTTAAGTCCAACCAGTCAGCATATCCTGGGTCTACCACGTTAGTTGACTAACTGACCACTATTGTCCGTCGACAGAATTCAACCTATAGTCAGCACCGCACCACCAGCCACAATCAATTAGTATACAGTAAATACAAACTGTGTATCTAGCTTATCAGTCCCCGCTACTACCATATTACGTTGACAAGTGGTAATACTTCACGTTAGTCAACCACCATGAATCGGTTTAGCTATGTTCCTTGCTAGCTCGATAGCAGATATTCCTAGTACTACCAGTTAATTGCTAGCATTCTTGACGCTGGTTTGCCTCAAACCAGCATCTATCATTGAACTATCATTGCGGCAAGATAATAAGATACCTTCACATGAGGTTGGTTGATTACGAAATAATGCACTGTAGATGAATGAAATGCATCTGCCTCGTTAACTAGCTACACAAGCCTATATCAGCTATCGCAAAGGGTGTTGATCGATCAGCAGTGAAACGCAGAGATTCCTGCCCGTCTTGTGTGTCAATCCCCCTCTGCCCTCCCCGACCGTCCTGGACCGCCACCACCAGCAGTCTAGCGACGCTAGCCGCGGATGATACGTAAGCTAGACAGCTACAAGACATTCTTTTACATTGTCCTCTATTTCACAGTTTCCTTACCTCATAGTTGTTTTTCCATGCTTTGATAAGTAATAATATATACTGCTGTGTGTTACAGAGCTCGTAAAATGGAGTAAATTGCCCAATGCTTGTCGATTTTCTGGAATATTTGTCCAGTAATTCCTGTCTCCCCTCCACCAAGGGCCTGCCGCTCGGCTACGCAAATTGGAAAATGGGGTAATAGCGCGAGATGTCGACTGTTGTGAGGCTGACCAGCATTAGCCAATCAGCTAACACGGTCGTGTGATGGATAGGATAGTGGGCAAATCATAAAACGTATGGAAGTGTAAAAAATCGTTCTATTGGCTTGAGACGAACCCCTATTTGTGATTGACAAGATTTTCGGTGAACATGATGACAGGAGTGGCAAAAAGACAGACACAAAATGACCAATCAACAATATCAGGCAACTCTCGCATAGAAGCAGTTCATCTAGGCTTTTCGGTATTTATGATATCCTACTCACATGATTTAAGCGAGTTACATGGCTATGTATCCGTTTGAGTTGAGTTTAGTGGGAAGATTGGCACTGGGAAGCTAGGTTAGCTGATCCGAGTCGCCTTTTCTTACCTATGATATTGCCCATTGTGCAGGGGTGTGTACTTGCCGGTTATCAGCGACAAGCTAGCATTGTTGGTAAACAGCTTCCCGAGAGTAAGCATCCATACAGGATCACAACAGCTCTGTCGCCATGAAGGGGCTGTACTGCAAACCGGGGCAGACCACCGCCGACCATACATTTATTATACAGGAAACGGTACGTTTCAGGTAACTTAGAGTATGACACCAAGAGCGTCTCTCGACTGTGTAGGTCTACACATGTAACGGCATTGTTCTTCATAGTTACTGTGGTGTGTGTGTGTCCTGCGGTCCTTTCTGACAGCCTGTACCCACCGTGCTGGACAGTCACCAAGTCAAGGTGCAGGTCAAAGCATGTGCACTCAGCCCCATAAATGTAAAGGTAGGTCATACATGTTATAGTTGTGTTGTAAGAATGTTTTAACGATGTACGGGTGGCGTGAATGTGGTTATTAATGATAAGAGATGCGTTGTAGTTGGTGGTATAACTGTATCATAGAGTAATAACAGCTCTCTCTGCCAGTTGATGGAGGAGATGATCATCCAGAGAGATGTGTGTCCGGTTGGCAGGGAGGTGGTGGGCATCATCCTTCAAGGTATCATCGTAACAGTTTCCACAGTAGCAATGTGATTAGCATCAGTCACCATAGTAACCATGTTGGTGTTTTTGCAGTGGGATCCAAGGTGACCTTTTTTCATCCAGGCGATGAGGTTGTGGGTGAGTCACAATGCTCGTTGTCATAAAACCAGTAGCGTTACTTGCGTTGAAACAGTGTTATGGTTACTGTGGTGACTAAGCAGAGTCTGGTTGCAGGGATCCTGCCATTGGACACGGACATGTCCGGTCTGAGTGAGGTTATTGTCATGGACGAGTATCATCTGGGTATGGATAACACACTCACAGCTGGTTTCCAGTGTGTGTTGACGGTGTGCTAAAGAGTGTGTGTGTGTGTGTGTGTGTTTGTCCTCCAGTGCAGAAGCCAGAGAAGGTGAGCTGGGTGGAGGCCGCGGGGGTCATACATGACGGTGTGCGAGCGTACACGGCTCTGCACACCTTCGCCCGCATGGCGGCCGGACACACCCTGCTGGTCCTGGATGCAGCCTCGGTGCGTAGCCATGGCAACCATCGCCAACGACACTCCTATCTGAGGCTGCACCTACGGGTGCCAGGCAGGCAGAGCTAGCTCTACCTCAGACGTCTGGGGTGTTCTAAACATGTGTGTTCTAAGCGTGTGTGTGTGTGTTCCAGGCATGTGGCGTTTTGGCAGTGCAGCTGGCCCACTCCCATGGTGTGAGAGTCCTGGCATCTGCCCACTCTGCTGAAGACCAGGCCTTCCTGGAGCAGCTCCGGCCCAGCGTGGGTGAGGAGGGGGCGGGGGCAGGGGTGAGGGTGGTCAGGCCTCCCTGGAGCAACTCTGCCCCAGTGTGAGCGAGGAAGGGGGAGGAGGGGGGATCCTATAAGTTACCCTCTAGTCTAACGATAAACCTAACTTTATAAGGTTATCAACCTAAAACCCCTTAGTAGCCCTATACCCTTGCTTACGCTAGTATTTTATCTTAACTCCCTGTCTCTGCTCTCCTCTGCCTCATCTTCTAGGGGTGCAGGAGTCACTCGTAGGTCAGTCTGTGTCAGTCTGTGTCTGTCTGCTGTCTACTTTGCCTACCTGCCTGTCTGTTTTGCCTGCCTATCTGTCTGTTTTGCTTGTCTGCCTGCCAGTCTACGTGATTTGAGTGTTTCCATGTGGAGCCAGGGTGAAAGGTGTGTGTGTGTGTGTCCAGGAAAGGTGATAGGTGTGTGTGTGTTTCCAGGGAGGGTGATAGGAGTGTGTGTGTTTGTGTGTCCAGCCAGGGTGATCGGAGTGTGGAACAGCCAGGTGGACTTGATCGAGGTGTGTATGGAGGAAACAGGAGGGCTGGGTGTCGACATCATCATCGATTCTGGAGGTAAACAACAGAGGCTAGCCTCCCTGTATCTGTGTGTGTGTGTGTGTGTGTGTGTGACTGTTGGTGGGTGGGTTATGATTTTGTGTCTCCTGTAGTACGGCTTCAGGAGGAGACAGATGCCAGGAGGCTCCTCCCACACAAACATGACATCATCACCCTGCTTGGGGTCGGAGGTCACTGGGTGACCTCAGAGGACAACCTGCAGGTAGACATGCATACACCCCGCCCCCCACACACCACACACACAATCACACCCCACTCATACACACCAACACCACATACACAATCTGTCCTCTCTCTCTCTCCCCAGCTTGACCCCCCCGACAGCCAAATGCTCTTCCTTAAGGCCGCCTCCCTCTCCTTCCTCAACCAGGAAGTGTGGACTTCCTCCAGCGCGCGCCAGGGTCGCTACCTTCGTATCCTTTAACCCCCCTCACCAATTACAGGCCAGCTTTCAGGTTCTGTCTATCTTGTTGAAAACTGTCCTCATGTCATTTGAAGCTGTTACCTTAGCGATTGGCTGTCCAATAGATATCATGAGGAACATTGTAGAGAAACTGTCCACTGGAACCCTCAGGTACTCGCCAACTCAAGCACAAGCAGATTTCAATATTTTATTGTAAAATACATGTCGCATATAAAACTACCTATGCTGGATGTAAGCTACACAACACCAAGTAAACTCTGTGTGTTTGTGTAGACCACAGTTGGAGGAGCCTGTCCCTTTGTATGAAGCTACTGTCTCCATGGAGATGGTTCAGCGTGGCCAGATGAGGAAGAGGCTAGTGGTTCAGCTGTGATGAGACTCCAAGTCCCATCAGTCCTCTGGGGGACAGACACTTCCTGGTTGTGTTTCAGTATTCCCTCATCTGTCATTTTTCCCCACATCCACATCAGCCAACATCTATATTTTGATTGACAGCAACAACCACCGTATTGGTGGCTAATAAAGTTTTTCCTTGTTTATATAAAATGTGTGGCGTCTGTTTGTTCAGGTGCCTGGTGTAAAAGCAGGCCCAGGCCAGATCTGAGATCTGTACCCACACAGTCTGAAGGAAGCAGGCACTGCAATCAGCCCTGATCAAGGACTGCATAGTTCTTCTCAAGGCCCATGTTTTTCAGGTTCATGGAGAGGACACTTGTGATTAGACAGGCAGCGATGATGTTGACCTATCAGGGACATCTATTTGCTTCACTCAGCCTGGCTGTGCGCCTGGAGCCTCCGCAACACATCTAAGGAACTACCCAGAATACCTTGCTCCTCTTGACGTAATTGAGCCACCACCTCCAACTGCTCCCTCAGAACCTGGTCACACTGCTCTCTCAGCCTGGAGATCTACACACACACACACACACACACACAGGACACAAATACAGTCAGAACGTGCTGTACGTTTACGGCCAGGGTCATCAGGGCAGCGCAGCCAGGGTTGTCAGGGGTACCTGGTCCAGGGTGGCGGTGGTGTCCTGCAGCAGCAGCTGGCAGGTGTGAGCAGCCATGAGGACGTTCAGCTGCTCCGTTTCCTCACTCACTGCTGCCCCCTGCAGGACGCTCTTCCACTGGGGGCTGGAGAACACACATCTCACACACATGCAGGCGCCACACACCTTTTCTGTCCAAAATCTCTGAATTAAAACTGGTATTTCTGTTTAGAATAATGTGTGTGTGTGTGTGTGTATGTGACAAGTCTTACTAGTGTTCGGGTCTCAGTGACAGTAGTCTTAGGACAGTCATTAGTCTCCAGGACGGCCCGTCAACGCCGAAGGTCAGATTTCTGATGGAGGGAGAGAGGAATGGTGAGGTCATCCTACACTATAGCGTAGCTTAGTGTACAGTTACTGAATGTCCTGTAAGGTTGAATAGCTTAGCATAGCATCAAGAAGCGTAGCTTAGTGTAACATTGTGTGTAGAACGGTGCAATGTGGCGTAGCTTAGCGTACATGCATTGACCAAGTTTTGCATCTTACTGTAGTAAGTCATGTTGTTTGAGGAAGAGCAACTTCTGTTCCAGCTGGCCTCTGCCTTCAGCACTAACACACTTTTGCAGGAGCCCTGGAATACACACATAGACACATGCAAACACACACACATACACCGTAATACACACCAGGATACATGCAAAGTAGAAGGAATAAGCTGAGGGTTGTTTGAGAGTAACCCAGGATAACTGCTGTTGCTTGGTGACCTTCCTCTCCCACCTTCCTCCACGTAAACCACTCCATGGGGGTTGTCGGGGGCGACAAAGCCATACTCCAGCAGCAGGCGCTGGTTGTCATGTGGACCGTAGCATATGAAGGCCTGTTGGAACTTGTGGCAGCCTTGAAGGCTGTGCACCTCATAACATTTGGACACCTCGTTGAAACACGCTTGCACCTACACAAACACACACAGCGTCTTTAGTTGCTCAACTTGTCTTCATTTGGTGCACATTTTGCCAGACCTGTGTGTCTCTGTCTGACCTGTGTGTCAGGGCGGTGGTTGAGGAGGTCTAGGTATGGCGCCAATGCATAGACATCTTCTTGTCTGGACAGGGAGTGGTTGTAAGGATGCTTCTTGTAGACAGTGCGGGTGTTGACGCTACACCAGGCCCAGAGCACAGCCTCCAGAGAGAACACCTCCTCCACACAGCCAACCAACAGGGGCTGCAAGGACCTTTACCAGACCAATCACAGTCAAGCACAGGCGGAACATTACCACCAGCAGCCAATCAAAAACAGTCAGTGTCCTTTCTCACCTGAAGAAGGCCAGTGAGGAGGCATGGAGCTCCTGGACTTCCTGTTTCTGCTGTAGGGCCCGCTCCCTCACTCCACTCGGCAGAAGGCTGATGACCTCATCAGAGAAGTAGGCGGGACATGTGTAGGAAGTGGGTAGGACTTTTATGTAGGGCATCCAATCGGCATCTTCTCCCAGGTGTCTCTCACATATGAGGAAGGTACACAGGGCCAGCAGAGGAGACACTGGCGGCTGCCACCTGACACACGCACACACACACAGCTGTCAATGGGCATTACTACATCTTTCTATGTGCTCTGAGTGTATTTCTTCATGTGCTGCGTGTATGCACCTATTGTTGTACTGTGTGTGTGTTTGTGTGTGTGTACTTATTAATGTACTGTGTGCGTACCTATGGTTGTGCTGTGTGTGTACCTATTGTTGTATTGTGTGTGTGTGTGTGTGTGTGTGTGTACCTCTTGATGTACTGCCCCAGGTAGCTTTTCAAAACTGTAGAAGTGGTCAGGAGACAAGACTCCGGTAAGGAGATGAGTAGTTCACCTGGCTGGACGCACACACACATAGCTGTTAGACATGGGAGACATCCCTACCTGCAGAGACCCATTTCCAATCCACACGCATGATGTACCCCCTCAACCAGCACGTACCCCCTCCCCCCTCCCCCCCAATCAGGACGCGCGATATGCACTTGTTTCGACCATAAATGGCCATTGTACAGTCTCGCGCTCGCTCTAAATACAAAATCCTCAAATTCCAGGAGATTGTATAGCATTTGCGGTTGTCCGGGAGCGGGAGACAACCGGAACTTCCGGGAGACTTGGGATGTCTGACATGGGAGACACACACACATAGCTGTTAGACATGGAAGACACACACACATAGCTGTTAGACATGGAAGACACACACACACAGCTGTTAGACATGGAAGACACACACACACAGCTGTTAGACATGGGAGACACACACACACACCCAGAGAGGGTTTAATGTTGTACTGACCTGGAGAGCCGTCAGGCTGAGCAGACCTCTCCCAGTATCTGATGGGAGAAGCAGGCCAGGGTCAAAAGGTTACAGAGCATGTAAACTACATGCTATACCACCCAATACTGCTGTAACTACCTGAATAGTGTAGGTAGTGTGTACTACCTAGGGGCACTAGGATGGATACTACCTGAGAAGTGTGCTGGGAGCAGCAGTCGTGAGCTGAAGCCTCGCTTCTGCAGCCACCTCCTCAGACACACAAACGGAGGCTCATGAGACAACGTCACTGTCACAAACGAAAACACACAAACACGTCTCAGACCTGACACACAGACAGACTTCCTTATTGTCCAGTAAGTTGAATGGTCAGTAAGCGATGGTAGGAAGACTACCTGACTGGACAGCTGCTACTCCCTCTCGTTTCCTTCTCTTCCTCCTCGCTCTCCTGCCGCTCCGCTGCGCCATCAGTCGTCACTGTGGCATGAATACATAGCTATAGTACGCATGTGAACGCGTATAGTTGCCTATAAATTATAACCTAGATATTCCATTACAAACTATGGATCACCAACAACACGCTGTTAGTAACTGGTCACATGGTGTGTTTGTTTTTCCGTGTCTGCGCATTGCTGCTACGGAAGCCTACATAGGAACAACGCCCGTGCAGATTCACACTGTCTGTGGTGCAGGCATTTGATCATAAACGTCACCTAAAGATCCATCTGAAAAGTAAGTTATGATTGATCTGTGTGTCAGATGTGTTTACAATAAATAACATTCTATATTAATAAAAATTGTACTGTAGCCTTTGGTATACAGTGCCACCTGTACCGTAGTTACCGTAGCCTGTATGTAGCCTGTGCTGTTGTATAGTTTGCTAATTTAGCTAGTTAGATAACTTTGCATCTGATGTATGTTCGGCTCACATAAACATTATTTTATTGTTAGCAGGCTAGCTAATATAAAATAACACTGGCCGACTAATGTTGTAATCTCTATCTCGAGCTAACCTGTTCGGTAACACTTGCAGAACGGGATATGCCCAGAGTTGCTCTCGTGACAGGATCCAACAAGGGGATCGGTGTCGCCATCGTAAAAGCGCTCTGCAAACAGTTCAATGGGGAAGTGTTTCTTAGCGCAAGAGATGTCGGCCGGGGGACAGCAGCTGTGGAGAGTTTGAAGGCGGAGGGTCTGAATCCGCTGTTCCAGCAACTTGACATTAACGACCACTCAAGCGTGTGCGCGGCCCGGGATTTCTTCCAGAAGGAGTACGGCGGTCTCGACGTCCTCGTGAACAACGCAGGAATCGCGTTTAAAAGTAACATCACTTCAACGTGAATTCTGCTGAACATGGCAGTATGTCGGCTATGGTATGTTGAGTCGAAGTGAACTTAAGCTGTGTGTGTGTGTCCACAGTGGCTGACACCACTCCGTTTGGTACCCAGGCCGAGGTCACCCTTCAGACCAACTTATTTGCCACCAGAGACATGTGTAATGAGTTCCTGCCCATCATCAAACCAGGAGGTAGACACACTCACATGAACACACACACTCACTTAACACAGTGCCCTGGTTCTGGAGGCTGGAGTCCAGGTCAGGGTTCATCAGTGTGTGTGTTTGTGTGTGTCAGGCAGGGTGGTGAACGTGTCCAGCGGTATGGGCTCCGTTGCTCTGGGCCGCTGTAGCCCCGCCCTCCAGGCCCGTTTCCGTAGTGCCGACATCACGGAGGAGGAGCTAGTGTCTCTGATGCAGCGCTTCGTGGACGAGGCGCAGGCGGGAAGCCACGCCCAGGGGGGCTGGCCCAACACGGCGTACGGCATCTCCAAGACCGGCCTTACAGTGAGTCAGCAAATGTACACACACGCACACATACCGCACCTCTGTGTAGGGGGGTCAGATGGCTGAGCGGTTATGGAATCGGGCTATTAATCAGAAGGTTGTCGGTTCGATTCCTGGCTGTGAACAAATGACCTCACCCTACTTGCCTCGGGGGGAATGTCCCTGTACTTACTGTAAGCCGCTCTGGATAAGAGCGTCTGCTAAATGACTAAATGTAATGTTGGTGACTGTAAGGTAGTCCACAGTAGATACAGTTGTGTGTATGTGTTAGGTGCTGTCAAGGATCCAGGCTCGTCGCCTCTCCCAGGAGAGACCAGGTGACCAGATCCTGCTGAACGCCTGCTGTCCAGGCTGGGTCCGAACCGACATGGCGGGACCCAACGCCACCAAGTCACCTGACGAAGGTGCCGTCACTCCCACCTACCTCGCTCTGCTGCCCGCCGGGGCCACACAACCCCACGGGGAGTTCCTGTCTGAGATGACCGTGCAGCCCTGGTGACCAGGAGGCCTGCTTGCTTCGTGTGTGTGTGTGTGTCTGAGTGTGTGTGTGTGTGAGAGAGAGCTTCCTTCCCGGCTTTAACCATGTCAGTCTTTCTGCCTGTAATCTTGATTTGTAATCTTGATTTGTAATCATGGACTCTGTGCTGTCAGTTGCCCTGTCTGTCCGAGCTGGATCACCAATAAAAAGCCTCTAGCCATGGAATTAACATTCTGTCTGTCTGTCTGTCTGTCTGTCTGTCTGTCTGTCTGTCTGTCTGTCTGTCTGTCTGTCTGTCTGTCTGTCTGTCTGTCTGTCTGAGGAAACAATGAAGGAGCAGCAATTGGAGGAGGAAGGAGAGAGAGATCAGCTTTCACAGTTTTCTATTTTCAAAAGTGCAGAGTTTACAGAACTGTGATCCTCATGACAACAGTTTGATATGATCATATCAGACAGACTTGAAACAGGGAATATGCACGTGAGATAAACTATACACGTTAAACAAGGAACTTTTTCTTCAGATAAATACATGATGTTTGGCTGGTAGATGTGAGAGCAGGGCTCTCATGAACAGACATTGACTCCTCCTGCTGGTCAATGTAGGGAACAGCAGGGATACAAGTCTGTATACAAGGTGCGTGCGTGTGTCTGTATACAAGACGTGTGTCTGTGTGTGTGTGTCTACACAGCCAGGTCGTCAGATCGGGCACGGCTGCTTGTGCCGCTGGTCTTGCTGAGCCGGCGATTATCCTTCAGGAAGTTGCTGTCAGCTAGAGGGGCGGGGCCAGGGGCGCTGGGGGCGGAGCTCTGGGTGTAGGCCAGGGACAGGAAGTCATGCTGCCGCTCGGCTGCCATGTTGGCAGAGTTCTGCTGGTGCGCCAGGCGGAGGGGACAGGGAGGGCAGCTGGGAGGGGCGGGGCCCACGCACAGGCTGAAGTCTGGGGGCGGGGTGCACGGCGGGGCCGGCGGCGGGGCCCGGGCCTGGGCCTTGCGGAGGCGGAGCCTGACGCATCCGCGCCAGGCCAGGTGGTAGAGCTCGGCGGCTGACAGCAGCAGCGACACGGCGGACACGGCCATCATGAAGACAATGAACACGTTCTTCTCGGTGGGGCGCGACACGTAGCAGTTGACGGGGTGGGGGCAGGGCCAGGCCCGGCACACGTACAGCGCCCGCAGGAACACGCCGTACAGGAAGTACTGCACCAGCACGAAGAACACCTCCATGACGGTGCGGATCAGGATGCTGAGCACGTAGGTCTGGAGCAGGGCGCCCCGGAGACGCACGCGCCCCGAGGCCTCCACGCGCTCCCCCTTCTCCCCCCTTCCCCCCTCCTCCTCCTCCTCCGCCTCCCCCCCCCCCTGGTCCTCCCTCTCGCCCCCCCGGCGGCGCTTCTCCTCGCTGCGCACCGTGTGCATGGCGTGGCCCATGTAGATGAGCGACGGCGTGGACACAAACACGATCTGCAGCACCCAGTAGCGGATGTGCGCGATGGGGAAGGCCTGGTCGTAGCACACGTTCTCGCAGCCCGGCTGCTCCGTGTCGCAGGTGAAGTCCTCCTGCTCGTCCCCCCAGGAGGACTCGGCCGCCGTGCCCAGGACCAGGATCCTGAAGATGAAGAGCACCGACAGCCACACCTTCCCCACCACCGTCGAGTGCTCCTGCACCTCCTCCAGGAAGTTCCCCAGGAGGCTCCAGTCAGCCATCGCGCCTCACACGCGCTACTACACGCCTCACACACGCTACTACACGCCTCTCGAGCACCACGCACACCTTACTCGCGCTGGACACACCTGTCACACACCGGACACGGCTCGCACACGCCTCACACACGCCAAACACACGCTGTACACGGCGAACACGCTGGACACGCCCTGCTTGACTGGACACCCTGTGGATGCTGCAAGAAAGAGCACAGAGATCAGACAGACATCAGAACAAGGCCTATGTGAAATGAGCTGGGTGGGGGGAAAGGGCCTAGTCGCTATATTATTGTCCTGTAGTGGGTATTAATAGTTCGGGGTGGTAGGGTGTGTGTGTGTGGGGGGGAGAGAGAGTTCCGTAGAACAGGCCAGCAATAGACATGCTCCCACAGCCTCCTTCTCTCGGAAACTAGCTGAGTCTGGGGGGGGGGGGGGGGGGGGGATGAAGGAGGGGGGGTGGGGGTGGAGGAGGGGGAGGAAGTCAACAGAAACAAACAGGCCAGGCTGCTTATCACCCCCCCCACATCCCCCCACCCAGTCCCAGCAGAGCCTGGGAACCAGCGGGCTGGGGAGACGGAGGCTCAGACTGATGCTATTCCTGAACACTGAGAACACTGCTGCCAGGATGGAGGGAGAGAGAGAGAGAGAGAGAGAGAGAGAGAGGGGGGGGGGGAGAGAGGAAGAGGCAGCGAGAGAGAGAGAAGAAAGTGGGTGAGAAAGAGAGAGAGAGGGGGCATGGTAGGATTGAACGGGCAAGGCCTGGTAAGTTCCTCTCATCTTTTCTCTTTCTTGCTCAACCTCTTCTCCTCTCTTCCCCTCACTCCTCTCCTCCACTCCCACTCCTGTCTTTCTCCTATCCTTTTTTGACTCTCCCTCTCTCTCTTACTCTCCCTCTCTTCTTTCACTTTCTCTCCCTCTCTTGTTTCGCTCTCCCTTTCTCGCCATCCCTCTCTCTTTCCCCTTCTTCTTTCTCGCTCCCTGTCTTGATTCTATCTATCTCTTTCTCTCCTCTCTTCTGTCTCTTTTCTCCAGAAGGTCTAATGAGAGGTCTGGAGCTGCTAGATGAACTCTAAATCAAGAGAACGACAGTTAGGATGTACTGAAACAAAGTAAAGACCACGCACGCACACACACGCACACACACACACATACCTACATACCTGTGGCCAGCTGTAGAGGTCAGGCAGAAATGGATGTTCCTCTGTCTCCTGCACAAAAAAGTTGAGCCTCAGGATGAGTTTTCTCTCTCTCTGTCGATCCTCCTGGGGGGGGAACTCTGGAGTTTTGGGAGAGACCACGTCTAAAGACCAACAGGCGACTCTGGTCTCACTCACACCTCCGCTGTTGAACACGTTTGAATTTGTTTCAACTCTCTCTCTCCTCCTCTTGGTCTATTCTTCTACTCCTATTCCTTGGACAGTGGACGTCTTCACAGCGACACGGACAGACGGACGGACGCAGCAGTAAAGAAGGACAGTCTTCCGCACAGGGCACTGGCAGAGTGACTGGAATCATGTTCCCCCCCAGCCTCACAGCGCTCCTTCTCCCCCTCCTCCCTCCCTCTCCCTCCCTCTCTCCCTCCCTCATGCCCTGTGTCGCCTCCATGGTTCCAGCAGGGGCATCTACAGGGGAAGTCCGACTCAAAGGGAAAACAATGGCAATTCTCCCCTCTACTGCTAAACTTCCATTTGAACTCCATACCGCTGGAAACACACACACACACGTTTGACTGACTTTGCCAGTAACTAACTGGCTTTGTCTAACCCTCTGACTGCAACAAGGCAGTGTTTGATAAGACGGAGGGTGGTAGACACATGACTGTTCTCATAAACACCCCCAGGGCATACACACACACACTGTTTTGTCTATGTTATATCCTGACTCTTTAGATTGACTTTAGACTCACATATTAGTGGAGATGAAAGTGATGAAAACAACTGGATCTCTACATGGGGTTCATGACAACTACAAACTGGGTGACCTCCAATGTTCGCCGTGTGCGCTCTTAGTTTATCTAACGAGGGAATTGTCTGCTTTGGCCTGACTGTAACAACCTCCAACCACCATCCTCACACAAACTGTAAAACAAAACCTCTCCCCTCAATCACATCCTCAACCTTGACACGCTGAACCCCTTGAACCACATCAATAACCTTGAACCCCATCTTTTCCGGTGAACCACATCCTTAACCTTACATCCTGAACCTTGCACCCTATCCTTGAGCTTAAACCCCATCCTTTACAGTGAAACCGCATCTTTAACCTTGAACCACAGCCTGTGTTAGACAACGTCCAGTGGGGCAGACTGGGAAGGTCCATCTGCGGGAGTGTGACCAGGCTGAAGTTCCTGTCAGCAGCCTGCTCACGCCTGTCATATCAGTGCTCTCAGCCGGATCACACCTCTTCTATCTCTGCTCTGTTTTACTGCTCGTGACAACAGCGATAAAATACCATTGCTGAATATAGACCTACATTGGGGGGGACACGCACGCTCATACACTATAACATGGATTATAAAGATGACCTCTCCACAGGTTATTTTTATTGAGTGCCGCTGTGGTGTGATTGGCCACACCAGGAGGGGGCGGGGTTATCGCTGCAGAGACACGGTCTGTATCGGAGCCTGACAGAATCTTGGAGAGAGAGGAGTGTGTTCGTGAGAGAGAATAAGAGTGTGTGTTTGGGTACGTGTGTGGGGCTGATAACATTGTGCAGTAGCAAAGCTCCAGAAACAGGAGGTCACCATATATCTCTCCCTTACTCTGCTCCCTGTTTCTGCCCCCTCCACACACACACACACACACACACACACACACACACACACACACACACACACTTGGTCAAAGCAGCACAAGCACACAGGAAGTGTTAGCCCAACTTCCTGAAAGAATGGAGATCTGCCCTGGACTGTGCAACAATGGTCCTCCGGTGGACCTAAGACTGAAGTTAACTCCACCCTGACGGCCTGAGAGTGTGTGTGTGTGTGTGTTCGTGTGTGTGTGTGTGAGAGAGAGAGAGTCTGCAGGATGTTTGTGAAGGTAGAACCCACATCAGTGTTCCTCACCAACCAAGCTCCCAGACATTCCTTCAGGCCGCCTAAATATTTATGTCCCGAGGGGGACACGTTGGAGCAAGGTAAACACACACAGAGACACACGCACACACACACACATTCTCCTCTCTTTCCAAATTTGTCTTCATCCACCATATTGGTCAGATGTGTTTGGGCCTTCCTGGTCTAGCTGGTTACAGTAGCACTGACTGGACCCGTAGCTCCTTGCCCCAAGGGGTTGACTTCATTGTCTCGCTCGTGGCTACGTCACCGCTGGGGGACATGGGCGGAGGTTGAATTCCGCGAACAGCTGTTCTCCTCCAGCTGCCCCTCCGAGACGCACCAAACTGCTGCTTTGTCCTGCTTCAAACTCCATCGCTGCACATTGAATGACTTACTAAAATGGTACGTTAAATAGGTCGTTAAATGTTACATATTCGTCACTTGCTCGTTTGTTCTTTTAGTTTAATCAAGTTCTCGTTTATTCATGTTGATTTTGTATTAACGCAGTCCGTTGTGTTCCGCAGTTGTATCAAGTTGTTCTCCTGATTCTTGGAGCGACAATCCCCTGGCTGGCGGTGGTAAATATTCTCGATTTTTTACGTTTCTTATTTCAATAGAATATTTACCTGGTGACAAGTGGTTTTAAGGATAAAAAAGTCAAAACTATTCCTCACAGATTAAAGTCAGAGGATTTTTCCCCCGGGTTAACTCCCGCTCTTCAGCATCAGATTCAGCGCCATCAGTGTTATTACAGTGGTGTTTGTGTGTTGCTTCAGCTGGGTGCGTGTGAGTGTGTTCTCTTTAGAGGCAAAACACCTGGCGTGTAATTACAGGTCGTAAGTGTGAGGTGAGTTGACCAAGATAAGGGTGAAGTTGTGTGTGAGGATGTGTAGCCTATGTGAGTGGATGTTTAGCACTCTCAACATCAAAGTACCGGTACATATGATAAAAAATATGTTAGAAAAGGAGAGCATGGTGAAAAGCGTATTTTTTCTTATACCATCCACTAAGACAGTCTTGCTTGAAAACACATGTAGCGAATGGGTGTGTGTTTGTGTGTTTATATTTTCCTTTTTTCAGTTGTTAATCATATCTGCACCTGGAGAAAATAATGACAACTGGAGTACAGGGGAACACTGTGTGTGGACATGTGTCAGTGTTTATTACAGTAGTAACAGTGTGTTGCAATAACTAGTTACAGACTCCAGTCAGGTGAAGCTGCTTACAGTGTCCAAGGTTGTTACCTTTACAGACAAAAAAACAGGCAGAGATACAAATAGCCAGACAGATAGACAGACAAGAAAAGGCAAACAGACGGACAGACAAACAGGCAACAGAAAGACAGACTAACCCTTTAACAGACAGACAAGCAGACAGGCTGACCGACGGATAGAATCATCTTTGTGAGGGCATGCGCGGGGCTATTGTTATGGTAAAGTTCCTGGGTGCGTGTGAGGGCCTCTGAATGAAAAAGGTCAAAGGTCAGCTGGCTGCTCAAGGTCCATCTGCCGTGGGTGTGTGAGCACGGCTGCAGGCCATGTGGAGGTTGTGATGGAGCCCCCCCCCCCCACACACACACACAGTTTAGACTGACCAGCCTGGACCAGCAGGTCTGAAGGACTGGCGAGGATGAGAGAGGTCCTAACCACCTTATTTATCACAGCATCACGCCATGACCTGCTCTCAGCCCCATGTTCTGTGTGGATGTGTATGTTTGTAGGAGGGAAAGCCCGCAGTGTGTGCCAATGTGTTTTGCGGAGCGGGCAGAGAGTGCGCCATGACGGAGAGAGGAGAACCTGCTTGCATGTGCATCAACGTGAGTCTCAAACGCACACACACATAGACAAACACACAAATGCACACACCGACACAAGCGGGTGTGTGTTTGTGTGTGTGTGCAGTACTGTAAGGCCCACAAGCATCCGGTGTGTGCCAGTAACGGGAAGACGTACCAGAACCACTGTGAGCTGCACCGAGACGCCTGTCTCACCGGGACCAAGCTGCACGTAGAGCAGGATGGACACTGCCAAGGTAGGACCAGGGTGTGTGGGTGTAAGTGTGTGTGTGGATGTGTGGGATGTTGCAGAAAGACTTGCTGGGTGTGTTTATTACATTTACATTTAGTCATTTAACAGACGCTCTTATCCAGAGCGACTTACAGTAAGTACAGGGACATTCTCCCGAGGCAAATAGGGTGAAGTGCCTTAACCAAGGACACAACATCATTTGCTACTGCCTGGAATCGAACCAGCAACCATCTGATTACTAGCCCGATTCCCTAACTGCTCAACCATCTGACCTCATCTCCCCGTTTATTGTTTCAGAGATGTCCAACAAAGTTGCAGTCAACCCAAGTAAGTGCAGATGCCTGCCGCAACAGAACCCTAACCATCTAAACCCTCAACCTTCAATCCACCCAGTACCCCAAATCCCCTAGAACCTCAAATGACTCAGAACCCTTACTCACCCCCCAGACCATGACCAATAACCCTAACCCTACAGTTACTGTGGCCCAAACCCCACCAAACACCAACCTCTGTGTATCTGTGTGTGTTTGTAGTCGTGTGCTATGTAGCAGACAGGAACGAGCTACGGAGAAGAGTGATTGGCTGGCTTGAAGGGGAGGTGGAGCCCGATGGCAGGTTCTCAACAGGAAGCAACTTCTCTCACATCCTGGAGAAATACTTCAAGGTGGGAGGGACTTTTATCTTTTTTTTTTTACAGTTATGTGTGTTTGTTGCATGAATGTATGTTTGTTAAACTACACTGTGTGGCGTTTTGTAAGCAACGTGTGTCTTAACCAGGGCTTACCTCACCCAACACACACAAGCATAAACACATTTTAGCGGTGAGCAAAATCACAACATTGGGTATGTGTGTGTTTCTCAGGAGTACGATGATGGAGATTCCCAGATGGACTCGTCTGAACTCCTGAAGTTCCTCCAACACAACGAGACGGCCATCAACATCACCGCCTACGCCAGCCAGGACAACAATCGCCTGCTCAGGTCTGCTAAGACACACACACACATACACACACACACACGCATGCAAGAACAAGCTCACACATGGGAAGAGTGTAAACATGCACACATACATACACTCCAGCTACCTCTGGCTGGGCATTTGGGTAAGCTTGACATTACATGTTATTGCTATGTAATGAATACATCATTTGATGTGCCCATGTGTGTGTGCGTAGGAGCCTATGTGTGGATGCTCTCATTGAGTTGTCAGATGAAAATGCTGACTGGAAGCTGAGTTTCGATGAGTTCCTCAACTGCCTGAAGCCTGACTTCAACCCCCCAGAGAGAAGTACATACACACCCATACACACACACCCTGTATCTTAAAATGCACACACACAACGCACACACACACACACCCTTACACTCCTCCTGCGATGTAGCTGTGCCATGGAATGTAACCTCCTGTGTGACATCACTTCCTGCAGTGTGTGCCCTGGAGGACGAGACGTACGAGGATGGGGCAGAGACTCAGATGGAATGCAACCGCTGTGTCTGTGCCTGTGGAAACTGGGTCTGCACAGCTCTCACCTGCGACGGTAAGGACACGCCTCACACACACACCTCACACACACACACACACACGCCTCACACACACACCTCACACACCATGTGTGCAAACACACCCTTGACACAGTCACACAGGTGTGTCACTGTCCCCTGTTTCAGGAACAGAGCACCCGGAGGTGGTGGAGGCTGAGGGGGCGGAGCAGGAAATGACAGAGGAGGAGTGGACCCGCAGGGTGGCAGAGCTCAACATGCACCAGGTCTGGATCGGAACTTACAAACACACACACACACACACACACAGACACACGCACAGTCTCACACAAGATACACACACAAACACATGTGTAGCTACACAAATAAACATAAAGGTGATTCCTCTGTTCCCTTTCCTTTCACCCAGGAGACTGTAGAAAAGTTGAAAGTGGGCGTCAATGAGATCTGAGATGAGACCCACTTTATCATTTCAACCAACCAGAATGACTGCAGACTCTCATCCAACCAACCAGAGCGACTGCAGACTCTCATCCAACCAACCAGAGCGACTGCAGACTCTCATCCAACCAACCAGAGCGACTGCAGACTGTCATCCAACCAATCATGATCAGCCATGCCTTGCCGGCTGCAGCCTCTCTGAGGCTAATCACACATTCCTGTCCATGTCCATTATTCTGCTGCCTTTGCTTTTATGATTCTGGTCTATTTCTGATATGTCAGACATAATACTGTTCTAGATTTACTTTACTGTACCAGAGTTAGTGGGACAGAATAAGAAGGTTGAGATGATTAGTTTATTGACAATAGTTTATAGTCCCTTCACGTTTCTCAGATGACTGTAGCAACTACTGAATGGTCTGAACTGTGGTCCAGGGATGATTATTGATGACAACTTGTTTGTGTATTTGTGTCAAAATAAAGATTACTTATTTACTTATGAACATGCCATGTGAGTTGGGTTGATGTACAGTGCACCCAAAAAGTATTCAGTCATATTACGGCGTTATTCCTAAAAGGATTCAAAAAAAATGTTTCCCTCAAAGTTCTACACACAACAACTCATAATGATAACATGAAAAAGGCTTGTTTATTTTTAATATATAAGGAAAAATTTAGAAATACACTTTTTGTTCGGCTAAAGAGTTCAATCTTTATTTCATCCGACCAGAGAATTTTGTTTCTCATGGTCTGAGAGTACTTCAGGTGCGTTTTGGCAAACTCCAGACGGGCTGTCATGTGCTTTATAAGATGGGCATCCGTCAGGCCACTCAATCATATAAAGTGGGTGGAGTGCTGCAGAGATGGTTGTCCTTCTGGAAGGTTCTCCTCTCTTCACAGAGCAACGGTGGAGCTCAGTCAGAATAACCATCACATTCTTGGTCACCTCTCCAACTAAGGCCCTTCTCCCGATCACACGTCAATAATCCTAATTAGAAATGTATATATTATACGATCATACACAAGCAATTTACTCAAATGATTGTTAAGTGTATTTCTTTATCAAGAAGTGTACAAAATCGTCGGGTTCAAGGAAAGTTCAATGGTTTATTTCTTGCAGGGAAGTCTGTGTCGGTACAGAGTTGTCTAAAAGCTTCAGAGTAATAAGCAGTTCTTTTGTACGTAGTTCAAACAAGTTTCAGGATGGAGACAAGACTGTTCACCCCCATGTGGAGGCAGAAGTCTGTCATCTTTGCAACAGTTTTTGATACCTGATCCTCATACATGCACTGCAAAAGATCAAACAATCAGCATATTTAAGCAAGGCTTGAAGTTACTGTTTTTTTCAAATGTTTACACTAATTCTCTTTTTAAACATTTCTGGATATATCATTTACACAAAGTTATTCAAAACCTAAAGCTCTTCCTTCATGAGCTCTTTTGTACATTCCTGTACAAGATTGAAAGTAAATGACAGAGGTGATGAAAAATTCATGGTAAACACAAAAACAAGATTGAAACCAAACTTATTTTTTTACTGTAAGCATTTGTGGCTGTGAATAGTGTTACACATTACAAAAGAAAGAGTGTAGTAGGACAGAAACCAAACCTAATTTTGAAAAAGGTTATTACGGAATGGTGCGTGTGTGTGTGCCATGAACTGTAGCATACAGTAATATATACTATTTTCTACAATATTGTCAAAATGTCTTCTTACAGTCACTGTACTGTTACACAGTATAATACAGTAATACACCAGACTGTGACCAATCATGCAGTGCACTGCAGTAAATGGATGCATAGGTGCTAAATATGTGTGTATAGTATACCGTGTGTGGTGTTGAAACAGCTATTATGTGTACATTAGAACATGTGTACATTGCAGTAGATTGTTACATACCTGTTATCATTTCTACAAAAAGGTTCAAATTATACCCACCAATCGACTCAAATTAGGCTATTTATAGGCCTATTCTATAGCCATGATTGGTTGGTGTTGAGTAAAGCAATGAGTGTTGTTTTGAGGTGTCCTGAATTTTCTGTGTTTAATGGAGAAGTGTGTGTTGTGTTTTGCAAAAAGTGTTTTATGAAATTGAAAATTGAGTCAAAGGCCAAAAATGTGCGTATGGTTTTGCAAATTTGAGGTGTCGTTCTGGTGTTTGAGTGTCAGGTTTCACAAATGGTGTGAAAAGTAAGGAATTTGTGTGTAAGCATTCGGAAAAAAACTGTAAGGCAAACAGGAACATTCCTTAGGTGTTCTGCTTCCGCTCAGGCATATTTGGGTTCAGTAGTTTATCTTCCTGAGCGCAAAGATGTCACACATACACACACATCATTCTTTTCACCCTGTATAACAACTTGCTCAAATGTACAAACAAATGTAACAGTATGTTACTTACTTCCTTCGCTCATCTGCACTTCACGTCTTTTATTTTGAAATCAATACAAAGCCAACAGTACAGGAAATTGGTTCTACCAGTTATCTGGTGTTTCCTGTCTGTATGGAGCTCCGCACGGCGTTGGGCCGGGTTGTGGCTGTCTAGCAGAAACAGCCTGAGAGAAGGAAGGTGTTCAGAGGGAAAACGGCAATGATTACTTTCCTCACCTGGTTTTTAACCTTTCTACGTAACCGGCTGATGGTAGTCAGGGACAGTCCTTTTAGTGTCTCTGTGTGACAGAATTAGTTTTTGTTGTTCCATCAGCAGTAAATATGTCCATCTTAAGCTGGGCTTGCTAGAGCTACTCTAGCTACATGTTGTTGATCTCGGTAGCCCTGTGTGTTTAGGTTCTCTAGCTCGTTGTCATTAATGCTGGTGATCGTCTCGCTTCAATTTGAGAGTATGACAACTAGTATTCTTATTCACAAAACTAGTTTTTTCAAATGTAGAAAACAGAGCAACGGCATTGCTAAATAACTCTACTCTAAGCCTATAGCTAGCTATACTTGGCCTACATTACCCAAGGGATCTTTGTCATACAGCTGTACTGTAGTGGACGATTTTGGATTTACATATTTCAAAAAACATCTGGTGAGGCCCCTCACACTAGCTAGCAATTTAGCTAGCTAGCTACCGTTGGCCACTTAGCTAAGCTACTAGCTAGCTACAAAGTGTTATTTTGAGGCAAGTATGGCTGAAGCCTGCCGTCCAGAGATGTCTGGTCGACCCAGGACCACCTCCTTTGCGGAGAGCTGCAAGACGGTACAGCAGACCTCGACTGTTGGCAGCGTCAAAGTAGTCAGTAAGTAACGTTACCGAAGCTGGTAATAGTTAGGTAGCAGCACCCGTATCTCAGAGCATCATGCCTGTTATGTGGGTCTCCCAGCTTTGTTATTAATATAATAAATGTACTTTCATGTTGCCATTAGTTTGGTAGCTTCCCTAACGGTGTCAGGGTCCGTCTTCCCAGGAGACAAGAATGGCAGCAGGGTGACGACCGTTGTGGCCACCCCCGGCCAGGGTCCCGACCAGTCACAGGAGGTTAGCTACACCGACACAGAGGTGATCGGGAACGGCTCATTCGGAGTTGTTTACCGGGCCAAACTGTGCGACTCTGGAGAGCAGGTGGCCATCAAGAAGGTCTTGCAGGACAAGAGGTTCAAGGCAAGGGATCTGGCATGTGTTGGTTGTGTCTGGCGTGTGTTGGGTGTGTCTGGGGTGTTTTGGGTGTGTCTGGTGTGTATTGGGCATCACATGGTCTGACTCTCCCCTCCCCACTTCTCACCAAAGAACCGGGAGCTCCAGATTATGAGGAAGTTGGACCACTGCAATATTGTCCGTCTGCGTTACTTCTTCTACTCCAGTGGAGACAAGGTTAGCCTGTCTGTCTCTGCCAGCCTATACACCTGTCTGCCTCTCAGCCTATTTTGCTAGCAGTCTGTCTCTGTATCAGTCTCTCTAGAATAAATGTGCGTGTGCGTGTGTGTGTGTGTGCGTGTGTATGCACAGAAGGATGAGGTGTATCTCAACCTGGTTCTGGACTATGTTCCTGAGACGGTATACAGAGAGTCCCGCAAGTACAGCCGAGCCAAGCAGACGCTGCCCACTCTCTACATCAAGGTAGGACCCCTGGCCCCGCCCTCTGGGGACCCCTGGCCCCGCCCTCGGGGGACCCCCAGACTCTGATGCTCTGCAACTTTACTAGCTTGGGTTCTGACGTGTGTATGTGTTTTTAGTTGTACATGTACCAGTTGTTCCGGAGCCTGGCCTACATCCACTCCTATGGGATCTGTCACCGGGACATCAAGCCTCAGAATCTGCTGCTGGACCCTGACAGTGGAGTCCTCAAACTCTGTGACTTTGGCAGGTAGGAGGAGCCAGGGAAAAGGGGCAGGGCCCAGGGCATGAGTGGGGCGGGGCCAGTTGTCGGGCAGGGTAGGGCTAAAAGAGAGTAGTCGGGCACTTTCTCACGAGAAACAAAGGCACATGCAACACTTCTTTATTTCTTAAAATATGTGTGTGTGTGTTCAGTGCTAAGCAGCTTGTTCGTGGAGAGCCAAACGTGTCCTACATCTGCTCCCGCTACTACCGAGCTCCAGAACTCATCTTTGGAGCCACCGACTATACCTCCAGCATAGGTAACCACACACACGCACACACATTGATACAGATAGTTATGCACAGCAACAATATCAAGTTTGACCCACGTTGGTTTTGCATGTGAGAGACTACTGTGTGTGACATTCTCTGTGTTTCTTTGTACAGATGTATGGTCAGCTGGCTGTGTTCTAGCAGAGTTGTTGCTGGGGCAACCCATATTTCCTGGTGACAGTGGAGTGGAACAGTTGGTGGAAATTATCAAGGTATACTACACATGATGTCCTCCTGTACTTTGTAATCTAGCAAGTTTTTAGATTGTAGTCTCTGTAGTTTCTATATTGTAGTCTACTTGCCAGTCTATATACTGTTTATTGTTTTGTGCAGGTTCTGGGGACCCCCAGCAGAGAGCAGATCAAGGAGATGAACCCCAACTACACAGAGTTCCGCTTCCCTCAGATCACAGCTCATCCCTGGACTAAGGTGACTCCCTGCACAGCTTTGTTTCTGGGCTCCAGTGATGCTCCTGGGGCCAGCTCTGTCAGAGTGACTCCTGACAAGCTCTTGTGGCTCTGGTGGTCCAACCACGTAGGAGATGCAGAGTTTAAGCTCAGTGATTGGGTGCTCTGGCCTGAACAGCATGTGATCTGAAGACGGTAGTTGCAGCTCATTGGTTAACTGGTTTCTGGAGGTGTGATTGACAGGTGTTAGCCATGTGTTATTGGTCCTCAGGTGTTCCGGCCACGGACGCCGGTGGAAGCGATTGGCCTGTGTTCCCGCCTGCTGGAGTACACGCCCACTTCCCGCCTCACGGCGCTTGAGGCCTGTGGCCACACCTTCTTTGACGAACTGCGAGACCCAAACCTCAAACTACCTAATGGACGAGATACACCCCCTCTGTTCAACTTTTCTACGCAGGGTAAACAAAAAATACACACATCCACACATACCTGGTATCTAAGGCAGATTCATGTTCTCACTGTGCTTGTGTCTGTGTGTGTTTATGACCAGAGCTGTCCAGTAAGCCCATGCTTGCATCTGTTCTGATCCCCGCCCACGCCCGTTGTCAACCTGGAGACACGTCTCCTAGCAACAGACAGTCAGGTCAGAACTGCCCCTTCTCCCTCCTCTCCCTCCTCCTACCCTCTCCTCACCTGCATACCGACGGTCTTTCTCTCTGTCTCATGACATTTATACTTGTCTTCCAGACGGAATTCACCCTCAGAACACCAATGCTGACTCCGCCTCCTCCTTCACTTGACTCCTCCCCCAGTCCCGCCTCCTCTGCATCTGCCGTTCTCCCAGAGTTCTCATTAAGTATAGAAACGTGTGTGTGTGTATATATATATATATATATATATGTGTGTGTGTGTTTGTGTTGTATTTGTTGTCATTGCCTGTATTATATGCGTGCATGTGCGCGCACGTGTGTGTGTGGGGGAGCCATGTCTGGGTGTAGGATGGAAACACAGCTGTCTGCAGACTCACCACTACTACAACACTACTTGAATGCCTTTTTGTGACTGAATATTTGTATTTTATTTTGTAAAAAAAAAAAAAAAAAGAGAAAAAAAAGCTTTTATTTCTATTAAAGTAAAGAATGCTCTGGACCTCCTCTCTGTAGATCAGGGTGTTAACTCGGTTACAGCTGTGGTCAATAAACAAGAGTTTAGTCTGAGTAGCTGTCTGTCTGAAATACATGTCTGTCTGATTGCCCTTCACTGTCAATCTATATTCCTCAAGGCTGTGTTGGTGTGGAAAATGTAACCTTTGTCCTGATTGGTCAGTTATTTGCTTGTTTCACGCCAGACCACACACGCATTGAAGTCTGCATTACAGTACACACAGTAACATAAATAATGCCTGACACACTCCACAACAATAAGCTCCCACCAGTTTATCAATATGGCCGCCAAACAGGCTCCTCCCCCTGGCTGCCTTGCACAGCCCCATCCATTTCAATAGCTTGTAGGGTTGTAGGGATGTGGTCCCCCATCCCGATGTACAGTTGGTTCGTTCCGGTCGAGCTTCCATAAACTGCATAACAGGGCTGGAGGGTACCACTGTGGGACTGCGGGGAGGCAGAGTAGGGAGGGGGCCGGAAGGTGTTGTAAGCAGGAGTTGGGGGAGACGAGGAGTAGGGGAACGATGAGTAGTGCATTCTGGGTGCAGATGACAGGGGCAGGAAACGCCGATCGAATCCAGAGCTCAGCTCGCACACTCCTGATACACACACACACACACGTAGGTCAGCAGGTCATTCCAGAGCCTTCACATCACCATTGTTTTGTAAATGTGTACCTGATAGGCTGGGTGCTCGGGAAGAGAAGGGCGTGGCCACCTGAGCCAGATAGGACTGCTCATAGGTCCAGGGAGGGGAGGGGAGGGGCTGCCTGGCGTCTAGGAAACAGACAGGGTCATGGTTCATACAAGTTCACACACACACACATACACACACACACATTCTGAGACTGGCATAAACAATCTCCCTCCGTCCAACTGTCTGTAAAATGTACTCTCTGGATTGGAGAAGTTTCGAAAGTAACAAAAGGGACTGAGGACTTATTAAGCTTGAAGCTGTGTTGATAGTAGCACAGTAGATGTGAGTGCAGCTTCTCCATACAGACCAGCTGGCTCCTCCCTCTCCTGTAGCTCCCTCTCCCGTAGCCGGTCACACACACACACACTGTCCGTTTAGAGACACACACACACCTGCAGTTGGGTTGGTGAGACTGTTGAGCAGGTGAGGGCTCGTTGGCACGGCAACGTGGAAAAGTCCCATTTGGGGCCCCGTCTTCTGTCTGTGACCTATCAGAGAGAAACACAAGAGTACACATCATCCTGGTGTGGATGGGCGTCATGGGGCGGGGATGGCATGTGTGTGTATTTGTATATATGTGTGTGTGTGTGTGTGTGTGAGAGACTCACGGCGGGGTTCACGGGGTCCATCCACGGTGACCTTGATGGCTTTCTGGATAGTCGCCACTTGAGGAGGACTGCTCAGCACTGTGATAGTCAGGGTGAAACTTTTACCTACACACACACACACACACACACACACACACACATCCAGCATCAGAGTCGAACTGACACACATGTATTTATACAAGGTTTGTGTGGTGTTTGTGTGTATACCTCTTCCACTACGCCCTATGAAGCGGAGGTCATTGAAGCGAGCCGCGCCTCCTTTCATCACCGTGGACGCGTTCCTCAGCTCCGCCGAACAGTTCTCATCGTTCCCCGCCATCACCGTGACAATGACCCCTTCGCTTACCTCACCCATGGCGTGCACCTGCACAGACGGAAAGGTGTGTGTGAGAAGGGGGATTTATTTGGTCACAGGTGCGCTGGTGGCTCCTGTTGCCCACCAGGTATGACGTCTTCACAACCATCACCACATTTCTCTGGTCTGGCCGGATATGAAAGGAATTCTAAATAAGCAGGGGTGTGGGCGGGAGGTGATCACCGTAAAGGCGCGCGGAAGGGTCTTGTTGCAGCGCCAGTGCGCCGGTAGGTGCGAGCAGATAAAGTTGGGACTATCCGTGCGCACGAGCCCGGCGGGGATCTCTACGGTGTTCCTGGGATCATGCGCGCGTGGTCGTTGCGCAGAGGAGGTGATCTTGCGCTCAGCTTGGAGACTGTCTGGCATAACCGAGACCGGCGGCTGGCGCGTGCTCGCTGGAGGGCTGAATGTCCGGTTCACTATGGGATCTATGGGACGGAGCACGAAAGATTGGCGGTCATTAACTATTCAGGCTGTGACAGGGTAAATATCTACAGTCACACTAGATGGCGCTGTGCCCCAATCACAACTAGATTCACTCCCAGTGCATCATCGAGGTGCGACGCCAAACTTTTGTACCGTAGTAGCTTCCTACCGTTTACTTTGAGAACAAAACGACACTCCAAGTTCACAGAACAGGGCTGCACGAAATCAACTGTCAGGTGAAACAGCCCCGACATACAGCTGGTAAATAGACTGTCCTTACACACAACTGTCTGTATTTGTCTCGGTAGTACTTAATTACCTGGGTACGTTAGTTTAGCTAACTAGCCTTCTCGATCACGTCTACCTTTCAGGATGTGTGTGTGTGCGTGCGCGCGTGTGTCTATATATATATGCATGTGCGCCCTCCAAAATCCCTATGAACCACAGGTTTGAATACAGGAATAGCTGCATTTGACAGTCAGATGCTGTGACTGACCAAAGGAAGGCAGTGGTTTAGAGGGCAGCCATGCTGAACCTCATCTTTTGTGTCTGACAGTGTGTGGATGTAGGCATGTGTATGTGAGAGTGTCAGTGCGTGTGTATGTGTAAGAGAGAGAGAGTGAGTGACAGAGAGATTATAGCTTCTGATTTGCCTGTCTTTAGTTCTGGCTGAATGGGAGATCCTGTTGTTGCATAAATCAGACCGGAGTCCCCAGACCTCAGCCTGACCTCAGGTGCGTGCGTGCACGTGCGTCTTGCTGTGTTTTTGTACACACTAATCTCTGTAAGTGGGTCAGTGTGTGTATATCTAGCTGTCTGCGTTGTTAAACGTGTGTGTGTGTGTGGGGGGGTAATGTGTTTGCAGGTGGCCGTGGTGATGAGCAGTCCCATGGCTAGCTCCTCCTCCAGCTACTCGAGGGACCGCCCCTCCAACCGTACCAGCTTCATCCCTGAACTACAGAGCATGATGTACTTATCTATCTATCTATCTATCTATCTATCTATCTATCTATCTATTGTCTGTCTATCCATGTGTCTATCTAGTTATCTGTGTCTGTATCTATCTCGCTATATATATATATCTTATAGATGTCTAAATGTCTGTCAACCTGATTTATCCATCCGTCCATCAAATCCTCACTTCTATCTGTCTGTCTGTCTACAGAGCATGGTGTTACCATTTATCTGTCTGTCTGTCTGTCTGTCTGTCTGTCTGTCTGTCTGTCTGTCTGTCTGTCTGTCTGTCTACAGAGCATAGTGTTACCATCTATCTGTCTGTATGTCTGTCTACAGAGCATGGTGTTACAACCCATCTATATATGTCTGTTTGTCACAGTCCCCAACATGCACAGTGTTAAAGCACCGACACAGTCACTGACCTCAATATAGCTTGGTGTTAGAATACAGACACAGATCAGTTTCATGTGGAATATTCATACCCACACGGGTTAACACTGATTTTAGTGGACACAGGTGCCCCATTGTAGGGTGGCCAACGTGTTAGAACAGAGGAGAAGTATGTTACTCACCCCAGCAAAGACCTGGGTTCCCTTTCGCGAAAAGACTATTGGACGCCATGGGCCTAGCTCAGCTAGTATATAGACAACACATGCACACATACACAGTCACACGGTACGTGTTAGTGAACGAGCAGTTTAGCAACGTCTATCAAAAGGTTTGGGAGGGTACTCACTCGGTGCGGTGGTCCACCTGTGGTCGTGAGAGTCCGTCTGTGGTTCCGATGGTCTGGCTGTGGTGGTGTGGTCAAAGAGAATGGGGTGTCGTCTACGTCTAACCAGCCTTAACCCTCATGCACACCTCCCACATGCTACTTAGTTTTCTCCCTCCCTCTCCCTCTATTCTCTGCCTCTATTCGCTCTCTACCTCTCTCTCTCTCTCTCTCTCTGTCTGTCTGTCTCTCTCGCTCTGTCTCTGTCTCTCTCTTTCTCTCTCTCTCTGTCTGTCTCTCTGTCTCTCTGTCTCTCTCTCTCTCTCTCTCTCTCTCTCTCTCTCTCTCTCTCTCTCTCTCTCTCTCTCTCTCTGGTAAGGTAGGGCTGGGAAAAAGGGAGTCAGGATGTGGGCTCCATCGTTGCTGACTGGCAGGTGTGTGTGTGTCGGGGAAGTGGTTCCTCTATGCAAAAAGACAAAAGAGGGCTCAGTGTGTGTTTGTGTGTGTGCTTGCGCGTGCGTGCTGGTGTTATAGGTTTGCTCTCGGAGATGCTCGCAGGCCACTACATGACACCGCTGCTCTGGTGGAAGACATAGTCCACACTCAACTCATCAACTTGGTAACAGCCCCCCCCCCCCCCCACACACACACACACACTGAGCCCTCCTCCCATTTCTGCATCAGCCACTAATCTGTGTGTGTGTTTGTAGCTGCAGCAGGCGTGCGAGGGGGCCGTGCTGCGGGGGTCAAGGGTCATCTCAGCGGAAGACATCCTGTTCGTGATGAGGAAAGACAAGGTGACAGCTGATTGGCTACTTTTTCTGACCACCTATTGGGACAAGATGGCTTCCTGTTCATTGTGCATCATCGAACCCCGTCACCTCATCATCGTCTTCCTCATCTCTGTCCCCCAGAGGAAGCTGGCCAGACTCCTGCGGTACATGCAGTTCCGGGACTATAAGTCTAAAGTCCTGAAGAACATCGAAGACGATGAACCACTCGAGTCAGGTACACATTGTCTCTCTCCGTTCACTCCTCTCCCTCTCCCTTCCTCGATCTCTCTCGCATTCCCAGTGACCCCCTCTCTCCATTGTTCTTTCTCTCCTTTCATTCACCCCATCTCTTTTCTTTCCGTCACGCCCACACAGATAGGTCCACCGTTGCCGGGGGTAACAAGCGCCAGCGTCTGATGGTGGACTTCCTGTCGTGGGTGGACCAGACCGGGGAGTTCCTGTCGCTCACCAACACTCTGGACGAGATCAAGCAGGAGCGACTGGAGGTCAGGGGGCCATGTCTTAAAATATGATACTGTACTAGGACTGTTGTCAGCCGTAACCTTGCTATGATCATAACCTGACCTTGACAGACTTTGATTTTTTTTTTTTTTTTTTTTTTTTTTTTTTTTATAATTTCTTGACTGTGTGTGTGTAGAGGCTAGAGAGACACTCAAGGAACATGGACCCAGCGCAGTACTCTGAGTTCTGTGAGAGTCGTCAGCTCAGCTTTGGTGAGGTTCCATTCTACCCTCCAACTCTCCTCTGATCCTTCTCTCCTCTCCCACTCACTGCTTCTCCCCTCCTCTCCTACTCACTGCTTCTCTCCCACTCACTGCTTCTCCCCTCCTCTCCTACTCACTGCTCCTCCCCTCCTCTCCCACTCACTGCTTCTCCCCTCCTCTCCTACTCACTGCTCCTCCCCTCCTCTCCCACTCACTGCTCCTCTCCTCCTCTCCCACTCACTGCTTCTCCCCTCCTCTCCTACTCACTGCTCCTCCCCTCCTCTCCCACTCACTGCTTCTCCCCTCCTCTCCTACTCACTGCTCCTCTCCTCCTCTCCTACTCACTGCTTCCCCCTCCTCTCCTGATCCTTCTCTCCTCTCTCCCACTCACTGCTCCTCTCTTGCCATGGTAGATGATCCTGTACCATCCTTTGTGTGTGTGTGTGTGTGTGTGCAGCTAAGAAGGCCTCAAAGTTCCGTGATTGGCTGGACTGTAGCAGCTTGGAGGTGAAACCCAATGCTGTCGCCATGGAGATCCTGTCCTACCTGGCCTATGAGACGGTTGCTCAGGTAAAGGCTTCCCCAGAGCTCTAGAATGATCCGTGGTGGGAGGAGCCAGAGAGCGTAGAGAGCAGACACCCCTCAGTACACAGTACCTCACATAACCTCATACATCACTTTTGAAATCAAGGCTCCCTTTCTAAATAATGTGGTACTGATGCATTCATATAGTGTGTGTGTGTGTGTGTGTGCGCTCAGATTGTGGATTTGTCTCTGCTGGTAAAACAAGACATGAGTCCCAAGACCGGCCCTTTCAGTCATGTCATCGCTGCCAACTACATCCACTACCACAGCAACACAGAGGTAACGCACACACACTCCACAGCAACACAGAGGTAACATACACACACACACAATCCACTACCACAGCAACACCGAGGTAGCACACACACACTCCACAGCAACACAGAGGTAACACAAGCACTGATACTCTCTCTCTCTCTCTCTAGGTAAAAAAAGATCCAGATTCTCCAGAAAACACGCCCCCCTCCACGCCGAGCTCCTCCCACTCTTCTAAGCCCCTCCCCCAGGGTAACGGGGAGAGCAGCAGGAGTCGACAGAGGAAACGCAAGAAGGTACCTGATGGGGTCATCTCACGCTTTGAGAAAGCCACAGAAGGGCTCAAACCCTGCCCATGTTGTTAATCTGTGTGTGTGTGTGTGTGTGTGTGTGTGTTGCAGAGCTCAACAGTGAGTGCGGAGCCCCCCAGTGGAGCAATCCAGCCCTGCCACATCCGAGAAGCCATCAGACGCTACAATTACACACACACGGTAAACATTTACACACGCCTGAGATTCCGGGTCAAAGTGAGTTTCCCAAGTCGATCCAAGATAAGATTCTTGATTTGTTCTCCACCCTCTCTCCTATTCTCTCCATCCTGCCTATTCTCTCCTCCCCACCCTCTCTCCTATTCTCTCCTTCTTCCTGTCCCCCATCTTGCCTATTCTCTCCTCCCTCCTCCTCCTCCTCCCCACCCTCTCTCCTTCCTCAGAGCTCCTACAGGCGCAGTGGGATGGCCTTCCTGGCCTGCTGAGTGATGGAGTCACAATGGAGGGAGGAGAAAGAATAGGAAGCCAGACCAGTTGTTTTTTGTAAAAAATTTGTTTTGAGATATGTTGATATTTCACCTTATACTTTGGAATAAAATGATCATTCAATTCTTCTTGTGACATCTGCTTTTTGACCCATACAGAAACGACACACACAGAGCTCTCTAAAGAAACATTTATTGGATTTATCTTTTAAAAGACAGTTGAAATAAAGAGCAAGAACAAGACACTACTGGGCATGCTCACAACGCTGGGGCTACGACATCACTATGACATCAGCACACAGAGGCGGAGTTTCTCATCTCCGAATGGACATTTTCAGGCGCGTGTACGGTGTGTGTGTGTGTGAGAGAGTCAGTATTTGGCTGTGAGCAGCGCCTCCTTCTCCATCAGCAAGTCTCCATATCTCTGCTGCAGCTCCTTCTCCCTCTCCTGCTGCCGCTCCACATCCTCCCTGAGAGCCTGGGGGAGAGAGAGGAGAGGGGGAGAGAGAGGAGAGGTACAGAGGGAAAGAGAGGGGAGAGAGGAGGGGGGGAGAGAGGAGGGGGAGAGAGAGGAGGGGGAGGGAGAGGAGTGAGGGAGAGAGGAGGGGGGAGAGAGAGGAGGCGGGGAGAGAGGAGAGGACAGTAGAGGAGGGGGGGAGAGAGGAGGGGGAGAGAGAGGAGGGGGAGGGAGAGGAGGGGGGGAGAGAGAGGAGGCGGGGAGAGAGGAGAGAGGACAGTAGAGGAGAAGGAAGGGGGAAAGAGAAGGGAAATATGTCAAACCGAGTATACACCTGTATTGAAGCCTACATTACATTTAGTCATTTAGCAGACGCTCTTATCCAGAGCGACTTACAGTAAGTACAGGGACATTCCCCCCCTAGGCAAGTAGGGTAAAGTGCCTTGCCCAAGGACACAACGTCATATGGCATGGCCGGGAGTCGGACCGTCGACCTTGTGATGAATAGCCCGATTCCCTAACCGCTCGGCCATCTGACCCCCCCAACTAAGCCTAAAGCTGTCATCTCCCGATCGGAGCTTCTAAGACATTTAACCCCAAAGTGTGTGTGTGAGAGTGTGTGTGAGTGTGTGTGTACCTCCTTCCTGCGGGGGATGGCGCTGTCCTCCTGCTTCTTCAGCAGGTGGAAGGTGTGCAGCTCCACGGCGCTCTGCTCCACCTGCTCCCACAGCTCCTGGTGCTGCTTGAGCAGGCCCAGGGCGCGCGACTGGTAGCCCCCCAGCAGCACCTTCAGTCGCTTCTCCAGCCGCGCAGCGCGCCGCGCCTCGCACGTCATGTGACCCCGGTTGACCTGCGGGAGGGGGGGGCCGTAGAATGAATAAACACCATCACCAGAGAGAGAGAGAGAGAGATAGAGATAGATAGAGAGTGTGTGTGTGTGCGTGGAGGGAGAGTGTGGAGGGACAGAGAGAGAGTGAGTGTAGACAGGGAGGGGGAGAGAGACAGCCGGCCCCACCTCCAGCTTCTTCTCCAGGCTGTCCAGGCGGTCCTTCTTGGAGGCCAGGTTGGCCCGCGTGTACCTGGCCTGGCCAGACAGGTAGAGCACCTGGCCGTAGCACTCCTCCCACACCTGGCAGTACGCCTCCATGGACAGGTCCCCATGGCCCATCCCCCCACGCACCACCTCCATCTCTGCACTGAGCAGCTCTCCCGCCTACACACACACACACACACACACACACATTAGACAGTGGGACTGGAGAGGGGGACTGGGGGGTTGTGTGTCACCCGGGCTGGGTGCTTGCTCCTGATTGGTCTGTCGTAAATGTGTGTCATCTGGCCTCAGTCCTGATTGGTCTGCAGGGATGTTGGCCTCACCTGGGCCAGCTCCTCGTTGCTGACTGTCTGGTACGGGTGCGAGTCCAGGTAGGCGATGTGCTCGGCGTTGTTGGAGGTGGAGGCGGGGCCTCGGCCCTTGCTGCGCTGCGGTTGGCTGGGCCCGCTGGGGGCGGGGTGGTGCAGACAGTCGTGGTGCAGCATGGTGATCATCTCCTGCTTGATCAGCTCCTCGGCCTGCTGCAGCTCAGACAGCGGCTCGGCTCCGCTCGGACGGAGGATGGACTCGTTCACCTGGAGAGAGGGAGAGAGACACCCGCGCACAGACAGTCAGACAGAGAGAGAGAGAGAGAGAGACACAGACGGAATTGACACGGGCTCTACAGCACGGAGGCGGATGATGGTCTCCTTGTGGGTTTACCTCTGTTGGTCTGGGCAGGCTCCTCTGAACAGATGTGTGTCTCATCTTCAGCTCCTTCTCCTTCTCCAGCTCCCGAGCAACCTGCAACACAAACACACCTCTTCCAGACGCCCGCTCCAGCTCCAAATACAACAGTGTGTGTGTGTGTGTGTGTGTGTGTGTGTGTGTACCTGTTTGCAGTGCTCTATCTCGGATGCGTCCTCGATGTAGCCGTGGTCGGTCTCCGCCTCCTCCAGCTCTCTCTCGGCATTCTCCGGCAGGACGATCTCAAAGTCGTTCTTAGGGAGCGGCAGAGACAGCAGCCCCAGCTTCAGCTGCTCCCGCGACTCCCTCTGCTGTTTACACACACACACACACAGAGTCAGATAGGCATATGGACAGAGACGCAAACAGGTGGAAATGTCAGACAGGTAGCCAGACAGACGGGTAGTCAGACAGACATCTAGTCAGACAGACGGGTAGTCAGACAGACGGGTAGTCAGACAGACGGGTAGTCAGACAAACGGGTAGTCAGACAGACAGACAGGTGGCCAGTTACCAGGTGCTTGGCAAAGGCAGGGTCAGCCAGCTGCTCCTCACTGTTGATGTTGAGTTTGTCTCGGAGGGGGGTGCGAGCGGGGGTCAGTCCAGGGGTCCCTGCCACCTTGGGGGTCATCCCGCCCTGGGGGGTCATCATGCCTTCTGACCCTGGCCCCGGAGTCCTACACAAACACACCATCATCACCAACGCTGACTGGGTCTATCTGAAGGGAGGGTCGTGAGCACAGGGGGTCTGGGATACCCGTGCCTGAACGTGTGTGTGTGTACCTGAAGGGCGTGGTGAGGACGGTGTTGGGCGTCTGCACCGCCTGTCTCTGAGGCGTGACTCCAGAGAAGTCGCTCTGGTGCAGCGGGGTGTTGAGCCCTCCCTTCAGGGGCGTGTCCACGTTGGTCAGGGCCATCAGGTTCTGGGCCTCCTGGAAGGGGGGGGGGGGGGGGGGGAGAGAGAGCGAGGGGAGGAGCAGGGTTGTGTGACGTGTGTGTAGAGAGCCGGTGTGTATTATGTACCGAGTGTGTGAGTGAACCAGTGAGTGTGTGTGCGTACCTGCAGGATCTTGTCCTGGGCTGCGGGGGTCTTTGGGGTGCGCAGGGCGGTTCCCATGGAGCTGTTGGTGACGCTGTACTCGGACAGGAGGGCCGAGGAGGCCGAGTTAGTGATGCCGGACTCCTCAGCTGTCTGACGGGCCACTTCGCTGGCCTGGCCCAGCTTCACCACCTCCTCCAGCTCAGCGTCGGAGATCTGCACACACACACACACATTAGGGCTAGATAGCCAACACCCAATCTGTCCACCTCTGGATGTAAAACTAAAACTCCTTGGTCACTTGGGATCACTACTGTTGGATGAGAGGGGTGCGGAGGATGTTGGGGATAAATAGGTTGGGGATGAAGAGGTTGGGGATGAAGAGGTTAGGGATGAAGAGGTTGGGGATGAAGAGGTTGGGGATGAAGAGGTTGGGGATGAAGAGGTTGGGGATGAAGAGGTTGGGGATGAAGAGGTTGGGGATGAAGAGGTTGGGGATGAGGGCGGTGAAGATGAGAGGGGTTGGGGTTACCTGGGGTGCAGGCAGCACCAGCTTGCTGCGCTTCCTGGTGAACTCAGACACCCCGCTGGTCTGCAGGATGGCGGAGGGCAGATCGGACTCCTTCTTCTTCTTGATCTTCTGTCGGTCTCTCTTTCTCTCCCGCTCCTCCTTCTCACTGCACAGCCACAAGTACAAAAGGGACGCCAAGACAGAAATGAGCCTTTCTATGAAACGAACGGCTTCAGGTGACCAATATGAGACGACGTTCACCAGAGAAGTTTAAAAAAGGGCTTTGTCTGGGTTTTTTCCCAGCAGAACTGCCAAACACAGAGTCCAAAACTAACCAAAACAAACCATAAAATCAGTTTAGTGTGTGAATATGTGTGTGTGTGTGTGGGGGGGGCGGGGACTGACTTGCGCAGCTCTCCGTCCAGGTGCTGTTGTCGCAGGCGTTTGAAGTTGGGCTCCAGGCCCTGGTACAGCTCCATGCTGGTGTCGTAGAAGCCCTGCGACGGCTTCTTCTCAAAGGGGATCTCAGCGTTGTAGTCCACGCCCCGCTTCTTCTTCCTCTTCTTCTGCACGTCGATGCCGGCGGCGCGCAGCTCCCTGCGCTTCTGCAGCGCTGCCAAACGCCTGGACACACACACATATTAGGGTTAGCTGACCACTTTCCAACTCTCCACCTCCTGAAACTATCACACACTGAGCTGGGTCTTCTCCTCAGACTGGGCAGTGTGTGTGTGTGTTACCTGGCCTCCTCCAGCTGCTTCTCCCTGGCTTTCCTCTTGGCCTTCTTGCCTTGTGTGTTGGCCAGCCTGGCCCTGGCCTCTGACAGCATCTCCAACTCATCTACACACACACATTATCATACACCATAAGCATCCTTGTTTGACCATGTTATTGTGTGTGTGCCTGCATGTGTGACTGAGTGCATACCTTCGTCCATGTCCACAGGGTCTGGTCTGGCAGGCTTGGTCTCAGGGTTGGGGTCAATCTCTCCAGGCTTCAGCTTCCTGGGGTCGTCTGCGGTGTCTTCCTCGTTGTCCCTCTGAGCTGCTTTGTCTCTAAACACACACACACACACACAACTGTCAGAGGTGCCCAGACACAATAATGTGTGTGTATGCAAATGTGCATGGATGCATTCATAAACGCATGCGTGTCTTACAGCAGGAACTCATAGTGCTCCAGACACTGGGCAGCGGTGCGTCCTATGATGGGGGCGATGGTCCTCCACTGGGTGGGCATCAGCTTGGCCAGGTGGAGCAGCTTCTCCTCCTCCTCCCGAGACCACTCGGTCTTCTTGATGCTGGGGTCCAGCCACTCATACCTACAGACACAGCAAACAGCCAAGCATTCAACACACTAACGGTGGACAATATTCACATCTTTAAGACTCAAACAGACCAAAGTCTGACACTCACCAGCGGGCCTTGCACTGTTTAGCAGACTTGCGGTGAAGCAGGGAAGCGATACGAGACCACTGGTTCTTCCCATACTTCATCACTGCTGCCTTGAGGATTTCATCCTGGAGAGGGGACGCACACACGGGTAAATATTTGGTCGATCGCAAAACTGAACATGACAACTATCAGGCTTTCATTAGGCAAAACTGGTGTTTATTATAACTCGAATGTTTAATCTGAATATGCAAATGTACGATGGCAATGATTGGGAACTTTGTGACGTAACTATTTGGTCTTTATCATTTCTTTTAGACCTGATTATTTTCACCATTCCGTGTGCAGCCTACATATTAGTACATAGCCAAAATAGTATTCCAACAAAGCTTTACTTTGCAAATGTAAAATACATAATTCCTAAATATAACGGGTGACAATAAGTAACATGTATGTTTAATAGGGAGCTAACGTTAGCTTGCTAACAAGCTATATAGTGTAATTCTACATGTAAGTATAAGTAAACTGACGGTAACCAAAAGGCGCTAACGTGGCTAATGTTAGCAAAGCTAGGCTACGTAGTTAATTCTGTAAACATACCTCGGTGTTCCTCCACACCCCTCCTTTGATCATAATACGCGGCATCTTTGCCGATGTGTGTTACTAACTTCACGAAGAATTGATTTCAAAAACGTGTTTAAAAAATTGTTGCTTCTACGGATAGGCTAAGTTGGCCTGATACTAGTCAAAACAGGCAAGCTACAAAGCCGAGCGTGTCAACACAACAGGAAACGCTCCAGATATCCGTGTTAGCATTTCTTCTTCCTTCCCCTTTAATGGTAAATTACAACCAACATTGTGAGGTTAATACTGCCACCTACTGTTACGGAGTGTGAGGCCGGTGTGAATCCGATAAATGTATTAATATCATAATTACATTTTTAAAATAATCTTAAAATAAAATAAACACCTATACCTTGCACTCCATCCAGCTTCTCTAAAGAGTTTAAATAGCTGTACAAGTCTCCCAATCATCATCCTCTGTCCTTCTTTGCATTTGCTGCAGACTGATTCCTAAAACCATCAACATGAGATAGGAAACACCAGGAGAAGCTTGAAGACACTAGTTTCCAATTCAAGTTTATATATTTTCCATTTGCAACAAGTACAGGTACATTAGAAATGGGTATTGCTCCTCTCCAACATTTCCTAGCGGACAGTTGAACCTGTAGGCTATTCTAAATATTAATTCCTTAATAATCGAATGCTAATCCTTCGTGAGCATTTCTACTCATCGTGTTGATGGGTGTCACCAGACAGCAGAGGTCCTTTCCATGACTTGTTTGACAGATAAGTAACGGCTGCTACTTTCATGCAGCGCAGGTACGACAGACATTCAGTTTCCACCCAGGACACACACACACGGCAGACACCACACACATTTTGGACAAAATACGACAGAAATCTGTAAAATACACTTTATTTGAATTGCCTCGAGACAACGACAGCCAGCAGCACTACAGAAGACTGGGTTTGTGTATGTCAGCACATTGTGTATCAGGTACACCCTGGCTGTATGTGCGTATATCTGTATGTGTCAGGTAGGCACCGTCTGGTCGTGTGTGTGACTGCGAGTGTGTGCGCTGGGGAGCGGGCGTGGCTGAGAGCTGAGCCAGGGGTGGGTCAGTAACTCGGAGGCGGAGAGACAGAGGGCAGGGTTAGAATGTAAAGCTGAGCGAATCATACACCGGGCATGAGGCGAGACCACACCCCCTCCGGTAAGTCCTGTCCTCTCTGGGTAGCGCCCTAATAGCATGGCATGGAGCATCACCCCCAGAGCCCAGACATCTGCAGACCTGGTGCTGGTCAACACGGGTCCAGACACCCCCCTATCAGCTCCAGACACCCCCCCAGCAGCTTCTTCCGTGGCCTGCAGCATCTCTGGGCTGGTGTAGGGGGAAAGGTTTGTCGATAGGGGGTAGTCTACTCCCTGCTTGAAGACTGCATCCTCCACACTCTCCAACATCACCACGGTCCTGACACACGTACACACACACACACATTATCATACACAATAAGCATCCCTGTTTGATCATGTTATTGTGTGTGTGACTGAGTGCATACCTTCATCCATGTCCACAGGGTCTGGTCTGGCAGGCTTGGTCTCAGAGTTGGATCTCTCCAGGCTTCAGCTTCCTGGGGTCGTCTGCGGTGTCTTCCTCATTGTCCTTCTGGGCTGCTTGGTCTCTAAACACACACACACACAACTGTCAGAGGTGCCCAGACACAATAATGTGTGTGTATGCAAATATGCATGGATGCGTTCACTAACGCATGCGTGTCTCACAGCAGGAACTCATAGTGCTCCAGACACTGGGCAGCGGTGCGTCCTATGATGGGGGCGATGGTCCTCCACTGGGTGGGCATCAGCTTGGCCAGGTGGAGCAGCTTCTCCTCCTCTTCCCGAGACCACTCGGTTTTCTTGATGCTGGGCTCCAGCCATTCATACCTACAGACACAGCAAACAGCCAAGCATTCAACACACTAACGGTAGACAATATTCACATCTTTAAGACTCAAACAGACCAAAGTCTGACACTCACCAGCGGGCCTTGCACTGTTTAGCAGACTTGCGGTGAAGCAGGGAAGCGATACGAGACCACTGGTTCTTCCCATACTTCATCACTGCTGCCTTGAGGATTTCGTCCTGGAGCGGGGACGCACACACGGGTAAATATTTGGTCAACCGCCAAACTGGGCATGACTTTTACTCTTTTACTCACTTGGAAAAAAATGGGGTTTATAATAACTCGAATGTTTAATCTGAATATGCAAATGTACGATGGCCATGATTTGGAACTTTGTGACTTATACTGTTTAGTCTACAACATATCATTTAGACCTGATTATTTTCAGTATTCCGTGTGCTGCCTACATATTAGTGCACTGGCGAAATAGTATTCCAACAAAGATTTACTTTGCAAATTGAAAATTAATTATTCCTCAATATAACGGGTGGCAATAAGTAGAGCTAAATTGTACGAGTAGAGAGTAGCTAACGCTAGCTTGCTAACAAGCTAGCTATATGGTGCAAGTACAAGTAGATGGACGATAACCAAAAGGCGCTAATGTGGCTAATGTTAGCAAAGCTAGGCTACGTAATTCTGTAAACATACCTCGGTGTTCCTCCACACCCCTCCTTTGATCATAATACGCGGCATCTTTGTCTATGTGTGTTACTAACTTCACGAAGGATTTATTTCAAAAACTTGTTTAAAAAAAAATTGTTGCTACCTTATTATGCTAAGTTGGCCTGATAATTTTCTGTTAACACAACAGGAAACGCTCAACAAATCCGTGTTAGCATTTCTTCTTCTTTCCCTTACTGGCTGATTGCAAACAACATAGCGAGGTAGCAGAAGAAACAAGATGCCAGACCACTGTGCAGCATATGCTTGCTCAAATAGGCGGACCATCGCAAATAAGGCTCGGGGGATTAGTTTTCACAAGTAAGATTTAACATTACTGTACTATTGGTTGTATTTTGTGAATAGAATATAACCAGAGAGTTGAGAACTTAGGAGCATGGATTTTTGATATTACTGCACTGAAATCGTAGGCAGCTAGCTGGGGGTGGGGGTGGGGGTGGGGGGTGTGTGTGTGGGGGGGGGGAGTAACTTTTCAGTAGTTTAACTCCTTTATTATTTATCAAGTTGCTTGGCCACACAAGCTACACTTTTCTTGTCATGTAAAATTAGCGCAACTTAAAGTAGTTTCCTATGTAGTGAACTAGCCTACTGCTTTTTGTGTTACCTAGGTTGCTACATTTGACTGGGTGGTAGCTTTTGTGTAGTGAAGCTTTATTCATGGCATAGTAACTGATAGCTTAGCTCACTACAATTTCCAAGTAGCTTGCCCAGCACTGTATTATTCACATGTGATTCACTCTAACAAAAGTAAGATACCTCTCATGTCTCATACTCACCCCACTTACCTAAAATAAAGGCAACAGATCATCTGACTGTGAAATGGTTTGCAAACAAGCTCATTCACAATTTCAGCAACCTTGGTTCATTATCATCAGATATGCATCAAAATAGGAGTTTGGTTGAAGAAAGGTTCTAAGAACTGTGAAAGAAGAAATTAAGCTTGACCTCCTTTGTGAAATGTATTTGTGTAGACTCTCCCAAATCTTCAGTTTTCATTTGGAAGGTTTCCCAAGGACAAAGATATGAGGAAGAAGTGGGAAGTGGCTTTGAGGAGAGAAGGATTCACCGCAAGTGATTCATCAGTGCTTTGCAGTCAACATTTCAAGCAGGGCGATTTTGATAGGACGGGTCAGATCATCCGACTCCGAGATGGTGTTATTCCATCCGTCTTCAGCTTCTCGGTTCGCCTCCAAAGAGTAGGTGTATCATCATAAGGCTGTTAGCATTCATAAATGTAAATATTCTATTATCAATCACAGGGCAGGGCGAGATACTTATCCTTTTATATGTATATACTGTATTGGGTATTATGCTTCTTCATTTTACTTGGAAAAGGGCAGGACTACGTCTACCTCCAGAAGAGCTGAAGAAGGCCTGTTTGTGGCCCCTCAGGATGCCCAAGAAACGGCGACCTCACCCCCACAACCTCAGCCTAATGATGTGAATATTTCTACTTTCAAAATCATATCATAATGTTCCCTGGACACACACACACACACACACACTCACACACACTGTGCTGGCAGTGGCTTTGACAGGTGATGACTATAAGAAAGAATGTGGCCCATAAACGAGTGGTGTCAAAGTGATGTTTGTGAAGTGAAACATTACTCACAGCAGGTTCATCCCTCTTTCTACTAGGATCATGGCTATGCCTTGCCTGCTTCTCCTACCGCTGTTAAGACCAGACTCAATGAAGCCTTGGCAAGACTGGAAAGTCTGGAGCGAGAGGAGAAAAATGCCATGGCCAGAGAAAAGAGGGCGAAGACCACAGTGACGAGTCTTTTGGGGGATTTGAGGAAAAAGAACCTCATTAATGAAGAGCTCAAAGAGAAGCTTGAATTGTACTCCGGTAAGAAAAAACTTAGCACTGTGAAATTCATGTACGTGTTATTCTTACTCTCTCGATGAAACTCCATATTTATTATCTGAAGGGGACTTATTTATTTGAAATCATGACATTTCAGATATTCAGATGGACCTCATGGCAAAGCAGGGCCATGGGTACACAAAGGACTACAGAGAGTTTGCGCTCACGCTCCATCTCCATGGTCCAAAGGCATACAAATACCTCCGAGAGGCTCGACATTTTCCCCTCCCACATCCACATACGTTACAACGGTAGGCTTAATGTTGTCCGATTTGAATTTTTGGACATTACTGATGCAAACGCGTTAAATAGCTTCTTCTAAAAATGTTTTTACAGGTGGATGCCAAGCCTGGCGTGAACAAGATGATGCTGGATGTGCTGGAGAGAAGATGCCAGGGAAACTAGGTTAAATATGGATGTGTTTCACTCATGTTGGACGCCATGTCCATCAGAAAACAAGATGTTCTTACCGATGCTCTTGTTTTCATGGTGGTTAGCCTACAAGGACATTGGAAGGCTCCCATGGCTCACTTCCTGACCAAGTCTCTCTCTCCAGAGACACAAAGGGTCCTTGTCAGTCATGCTTTGGAGGAGCTGCATGCATGGGGCATTCAGGGGGGGTATGTGTACCAATGGACGGGCATGCCTCCAATGTCAGCGTGCAACCAACTTGGGTGGACTGTGAGCTGAAGGGAGACTCACGAGAGCCGCTTCAAACCAGTTTCTCGCATCCGGTGACTGGCGAGAAAGTATTTGTAATGATGGACGCTTACCACATGCTCAAGTTGGCACGTAATATGTTGCAGGTAAATGATGATCGTCCGGGAGGAGTTCGGAACGGAGGATGTTGTTCTGCTCGGGGAACATCGAGGAGACACAGTTTGGCATCGACAACCATCATTCTGACCCGTTTTGTTTTTGAAGACACATCGTTAGGTTTTTATTTATTTATTTTTGTCCCTGTTTTTTTCCCCTTTTTTGGGATTATGTTCCCAGTTTTGATCTCGGACGTCTGGTCACTTTATTTCAAAATATCGGAATATTCTATTACTGTTAAGCACTATGAATATTAAAATATGCCGAACCATGTGTAGCTATATTTATGACTTTTGCAGAAAAAAACCAGTGTGAAAATCAGTTTGGTATTCAGTGAGGTATGATTAATTAAATGCGCTGACAGCTCATTGCACCTGCCAAACCAAAAACACTGAGTGGAGCAGGTGACCGTTCCACCCAGGACACACATTTTGGACAAAATACAACAGAAATCTGTCAAATACACTTTATTTGAATAGCCTCGAGACAACGACAGCCAGCAGCACTACAGAAGACCGGGTTTGTGTATGTCAGCACATTGTGTATCAGGTACACCCTGGCTGTATGTGCGTATATCTGTATGTGTCAGGTGGGCACCGTCTGGTCGTGTGTGTGACTGCGAGTGTGTGCGCTGGGGAGCGGGCGTGGCTGAGAGCTGAGCCAGGGGTGGGTCAGTAACTCGGAGGCGGAGAGACGGAGGGCAGGGTTAGAATGTAAAGCTGAGCGAATCATACACCGGGCATGAGGCGAGACCACACCCCCTCCGGTAAGTCCTGTCCTCTCTGGGTAGCGCCCTAATAGCATGGCATGGAGCATCACCCCCAGAGCCCAGACATCTGCAGACCTGGTGCTGGTCAACACGGGTCCAGACACCCCCCTATCAGCTCCAGATACCCCCCCAGCAGCTTCTTCCGTGGCCTGCAGCATCTCTGGGCTGGTGTAGGGGGAAAGGTTTGTCGATAGGGGGTAGTCTACTCCCTGCTTGAAGACTGCATCCTCCACACTCTCCAACATCACCACGGTCCTGACATGTACACACACGCAAATGCACAAAACAGACAAGCACATGCTATAAGTTAACATAAATGGCAAATTAACACTATCTGGCTAATGACAAGGAGTGCTTCAACAATCAATTCACACATAAACACACCTCTCTTTGTTCTTAAACACAAACGTTTTTAACTTGATGTCCCTTAGCACAAGTCCGTGATTATGACAATGCGCCACGGCGGACACCAGCTGGCGGAAGAGTATCCTTGCCGTGTCCTCGTGAAGCCTGCGACAAGTGCGTAAAAGCGCATGCAAGTTCCCAAAACTCCGTGGGAAGAAGACGAAGGAACGCGCTTCTCCGAGAATCACATCCAGCACCTGGTTGATGTTTGGGTGAGCGGGGAGTTGAGAGTACGTGCACAGAGCCTCCCGGTAGCGCGTATAATCAAGTACCTGGAATATAAAGCGCTGATCAGACTCATCAGGCTCATTAGGCTACAAAGAAAATACAAAATCAGTTGGCTAATAACCTTGCAAACAACTTCGTGTCCGCTGTGTGCGTCCACTGCTTTAAAAATGCCGTCCTCCAATTTCTTCTTTATCAAATACCTTCCCACTCGTATGGGGAGGTTAGTATTAGATCTCAAACAATCCTCCATTAGATAATTTTCAGGGTAGCTCGCGTATCAATTAAAACCCAACTGCCACAAAGCGTTTGAAACGCTGCCAGCGAACGTTGCGTTCATTAAATAATGCCTAAAACGCCACCTGATCATTCTACGAAGAGATATGGCATCCTATAGCTTGTGACAAAATATTTGGTTTTCACCAAAAATACTTCCTCAACCAATCCAACAGTCAAGTGTGGAGATATTTTATTAATGTACATCGTTTCAGCACATGATACACCATACAAACGTGTGATACCTGGATGACTCTACAACTCGGAGTCCGGGGATTGGGGATGGACCCGCGTTGTTTTACAACACCACATATGTCACCATGACAACATGCACAGACAGCACAGCACATAGACAGCAGTCAGCCACTAGGGTAGTCGCCAAGCGACCTGGAGGAAGTTAACCTTGGTCAAGTACTATATACTTAATAATAAGTTATACTTAGCCCAGCATTTAGCTAGCTACCTAATTAAATAGAATATAATATTGCCCTCTTTCTCCATGTGATCAGAAACCCCACCTGCAGGCTTAACAATGTCCTTGAAACCTTTCTGAAAGATCAGACATATCAATCTTCTATATCTTGCAATATCTTCTTGATATAACACTTACCATTTGACTGTAACAATGCTTATGTATGATAAGGTGATAATATATAATGTATGTATGCATGTCAATAATGATATATATGCATTTGATATTAGGATGCTATAGAAATGATCATTCAGGTGCACCCCAGCCTCCAACTGTGTGCAAGAGCTCCCTAGTGGCCACACAGTAATCACACATTACAGGATGGACAAGAACCATTACGTTGACACAAGTTTAACACTGGACCTTAACATAGTCCTATATATATATATATATATATATATATATATACATATATATATATATCTCATAACGTTATACTATTATAATACCACAACAACACACATCCCTTTCATTTCCTCACTCTGTCTCACTCATACACCTGTGCGCACATACACACACACACACACACACACACACTCAATCAATCAATCTGTACAGGCCAACACTTATACTTTGAAACAAGAACCAAAAAGTGTCATTGTAAAGACAGTGGAGAGACTGTAGGAAGGATGTTAAGAGGATGCAGAAATATTACGAGAAGGTTGTAGGAAGGATGTAGGAAAGATGTAGGAAGATTGTAGGAAGGTTGTAGGAAGGATGGGCCAATGTTCCAGGGAGGGTCTGGGAAAGGTTGTGAGTGTTACATGCAGAGTGTTAGAAGCTAACAGTATATTTACACTGACGACGACACACAAACCTTACCCCACCCCCTGCTCTAACCCACTCCCCCTCCCTCTCATGACTCCTCCCTTATTCTTACTCCCTCCCTCTCTCCCTCTCTCTCTCCCTCCCTATTTAAGGTCCCCAGCATCTCCCTGAATGGTCTTCTTAATGCGCAGCAGCATGGTGGTCAGCCATTGGTCCAGACGAGACACAGAGTCAAACTCCTTTACAGCCTCCGTGAACGCCTCGCAGTTCTGCTCCTCGTGAGCATCCAGAAGTTTCTGCAGGGGGGTGGGGGGACATGGTCGGGAGGTGGAGGGGTGAGGTTATCGGAGGAGTGCCAGAGAGAAGGGCAATATCGACCTAACCACACTGTCAGGGGGATGGCAACTTGGTCAAAAGTGTGTGTGTGGGCGCTGTTTACCTTTAACAGCTTGCACTCTCTGGAGTCCGCAAACGCAGGAAACATCTCCTCATACTTCTCTATGGCCAGCTGGAATACACACACGCACCCACACAATACTTGAACACACATGATAACTACTGATAGCAGTGGCTTTTCCTCGTGTTGCGCAGTAGGAGCAGTACCTTAGCGTTGAGCTCGTCTACGATGAAGTGACACAGAGAAGCTTTGAAGAAATACTCCTTCGCATTGTACTTCAATAGTGGGTTATCCATGGTATTGGTGGCAACCTGACACACACACACACACACACACATTATTGTGTTTCACCACCACTTAGTCACATAATAACAGATGGACACGCAGAGAGGCACACACACACACAGACCTGTTCGTAGATCTCAATGGCTTTTTGATACTGCTCCAGCTGGGCACTGTAGTGGCCAACTTTCAGCAGGCACTTATTGGCAGAACTGATGAGAGAGAAGATAGAAGGCTCAGACAGATAGACACGTCGACAAGACATGCCTCGGAAAATTCAAATCGAGATGACAGAGAGAGCATGAAAAAGTATCTAGAGAAATTGGGGAGAGAAAGAGAGAAAGTAGAGAGAGAGAGAGAGAGAGAGAGAGAGAGAGAGAGAGAGGAGAGGGAGAGAGAAAGAGGGGAAGTAAGTAAGAGAGAGAGAGGAAGTAAGTAAGAGTGAGAGAGAAAATAAGACAGAGAGAGGAGGGAGCGAGGAAGGAGGGAGAACAAGGGAGAAAGAGTGGGGGAGAGACCGTTAGAGAGAGACAGTGAGCCATACAGAGAGCATGTTTGATTGGATTAGGTACGTGTGTGACTCACCTGTTAGACTCCTCCCCCTTGTAATAGTCTGCAGCCTGCTCGTAGTGGGCGATCGCCTAGACAACCAAAGCAAGACAAACAGTCTCATGACACCCATGCGGGAAGGGCATCTGTCACATATCTATTCCCACTTTACTGTTGTGTGTGTGGTTAATATTGTGGTGTGTTTGCTCATGTACATGTTTGAGCCTGTGTGTGTGTATCCAGAACGTGTGTCTAACCTGCGTGTATAGTTGTGTGTGTTTTTGTGTGTCTGACCTTGTTTATGTGTGTGTCTCCATACCTTTTCTATGTCCACCAGCTCAGACTCGTACACCTCAGCGATGGTGATGTGGTGTTTGGCTGCGATGGTAAACCTGCCCTGGAACACACAGGTAAGATTGGTGTCAAATACCGTGGCACATATCCACCCTCAACACACACACCTCACATCCACTCTCAACACACACACACACACACACACACCTCACATTCACACATGAATACACACAGTCTTACCATATCAGTGTAGATATCAATGGCTGCATTTAGGCAGTTGATTGCCTCTATGGGGGCAGGAGAGAAGAGAGAAGGGAAGGACAGGAGAGAGAGGGATGAAAGAAAAAGAGGCAATTGACAAAATTACAGAAACAGAGTCTGTCCGTGTGCTCGCGTGTGTGCGTGCGCTCGCTCGTGTGTGTGTGTATGGTGCTCACCCTGAGGATCGGCCTTTTTGTAGGCGTTGCCAGCATCAACGAAGCTGGTGGCAGAGTCCAGTTTATTCTGCTGCTGCATGTGGAGCCTTGCAGCCTGGCAGAAAGCGTTCCCTGCAGCTGAAACACGCACGCACGCACCATCATCAATACACACACACCACACCTTGTGTAGGGAATGAAATTGACAGAAAGTGTGTGACAGAGAGATAGCGAGCTACCATTCCAATTCTTGGCCATCTTGAACATGTTGGCTGCTCTGGCATACATCTCGCACGCGTCCTCCACCTTGTGATTCCCTCTGAAACACACGAAAGTATCGCTGGCTGGCACCGTGGTCATGTCAGGCTCGCCATAGCACCGTAGGCCCAGGCACACATCACGCCAGACTCGCTAGGCCCGGACACGGTTAAATACGTTCCATTCGCGACAGGACGAGAGCTGACAAACACAGCGCAGGCCTACATGACTGTTTGATTGCATCGCCTCCTCAACATGTCATCCATCACAGCGTTCGGCTGCGCAATTCAATAAGCGTAGCCTACCTACCCGGATACTGCGACAAACACAGTAGGCTATATTTCCCAGTTTATGTGCAAATATTAATTGTAGACACTGTAAAAAACAAAAAATTGTTAATATCCAGATTTTGCCAGTTCATTCAAATACAATTTGTGCTACCTACCCATCCCCCTCTTATTTTCAGTCGAATCGGAAGCTAGCTACTCTAGCTAACTCGGTTTTGCCTTATAAACCTGCGACGCATGACAAGAACATCTTACCCAAACATGCCACCGAGGAACGACCCAGACGACTTGACCTTCTTGTCAGCCTCCGCCATTAGCTGGATGGCCTCTTTCTCTTTACCGGAGGTGTCCATCGCTATCGGGACGATGTGTTGTCGATGCGAGAAGCTAGGAAAACAGATCGACTGCAGACCTTTCTGTAATGCGCCTGGTGCTGGTGCTGATGCTGCGGAGAGCTGACTGACAATCGGACACGACACCCCTGCAGACAGAACGTGTTAAACACTGCCATCTGCTGGGAGAAGGGAAGTAATGCATCAGCAGACCTGTAAATAAGTTCTAGAAAACAATTATGTCACACCGTAACAAAAAACGAAGAGGAAGCACTCTGTTAAAAAATACCAAATTATGAATCAAGCCTTCCGTCAAAAAAGTACAATTTTTTTCCGGTTTCTACGTCAGTTACGAAAAAGAGCTGTGATTGGACGGAGGACACGTAGGCACCGTGAAGCGCCAAAGCTGAACCTGAATGGGGAAGTATTCCACCAACTGCGACCAAGATTTTAACTGGCATGTTTACGTTGGACAGCTGATCATTATCGTTATCAAGAGAAACTGTCCACATCATAAATTGCAGCAAGGTAGCTAGTTAGCTGAAACGTGTATTACTATAGGTTGACACTGTGGACAACTCATTAGTCAGACATAACTATAGCGAGGCTAGCCAGCTAACGGCATTGACTCTGTCTGTTAACTTGTAAGTTGTACTAGTTACTGCTGTATTGCTAGTAATACTAGCCGGTTGTTGACGTAAGTTGACGTAAATGTTGTGAACTAGTTGTTAGAAAACTAAACACAAATAGGAATATTAGAAACATACTAAACACTACACACCGTAGGTTTAAACTATAACTAAGTAAAGCAATGTGTTTCTTTAATTTTTAGTGTAGACTAGAATGAGTGAGCAGTACCGCGGCTCGGGGTGGGGGGCAAGGGCAGGAAGAGGATGGAGGGAGGGCAGAGGAGGAGGGTGGAGGGGGGGAGAGGAGGGGGATGGAGGGGAAGACCATGGAGAGGAGGAGGAGGAGGAGGAGGAAGAGGAGGAAATGTTCGTCCTTTCAGTGCTCAAAGAGGTAAGGGGCAACTGCAAGGTGCATCTTTTTTTCTCTTACTAGCACCGTCTCTATCATTAGCAGAACCATCTCTCTACCTCCCCCCCCTCTCTGTGCAGGCCCATCCCAAGCTGTAGGTATCTCCCAGACTGTGTCTCCATACCAAGGCTGGGCCCTCTACTTCAAGGAAGGTTCGGTCTCAACAGTCTGTTAGAGCTGCACATGAGCTGCCTGTCTACTGTGTTTCTACTGCAATTCTACTGTGCTTCTACTGTGCTTCTACTGTGCTTCTACTGTCTTTACCATGTCTCCACTGTGTCCACTGTCTGCAGGGTATGTGGCCAGTTCACCCTTTGTCGAGAGGGTCAAGGTGTTTGAGCAGTACTTCACCTCTCAGATGCACCTCTATGATAAGGTTATTTTATGTGTGTGTGTGTGTGAGAGAGAGAGAGAGAGACACACAGAGAAAGAGAGTAAGCTTGCTTTGAAGTGGTGTAGCTGACTTTGTAGTGCCAGTGAGAGTGAAAACAAGCTAACAAGCAACTCAGTGACAACTGTGAAATGTACAATGCTGTGTGTGAATGTGTGTGTGTGTCTGTGTGTAGGACGAAATTGAGAGACAGGGCAGTGTGTTGGTGGACTTCAAGGATCTGGTACAGAACCAGCAAGTGTGTGCTGCCCTGCCGGACCTGACCAATCAGCTGAGAGAACAACCTGAGACCACCCTCAACTGTCTAGGGCTGGCTATTCACCAGGTACACACACACACACCTACACACACACTTACACACACACACACAGACACCTGTGCTGTAGCTGGTCGTGGCGTGTTTCAGGTTCTGACGGCTGATTTGGAGAGACACGCTGCAGAGCTGCAGGGGGAGGGGCTTCCCAGAGGAGCCACGCCCATCATTAACATACCCCACATCAGTGCCAGGTGAGATGCCCCCCCCCCCACCTTCAAACACTTCCTTGTTTGTGTATAAAGTGTGTGTGTTTATATCACGTGTGTGTGTATATGATGTGTGTGTGTGTGGGGGACCCCCTAGGCTGTATAACTACGAGCCGCTCACCCCGTTGAGGACCCTGCGCGCCAGTGTGTTTGGGAGGCTGGTGTGTATCCGGGGCACCGTGGTCCGAGTCAGCAACATCAGGCCCCTCTGCACGCGCCTGGCCTTTACCTGCGACGGCTGCACGCACACGCACGCCCTCCCGCTGCCCCACGGCAAGTTCGCCACGCCCACCAAGGTACGCACCCACGTGCACGCCCAGGGCCCCCGCACCTCACCCTGCAGGGGCTGCAGACATCATAGTAATATGTGTGCGTGTTTCCACAGTGCGTCCAGCCAGAGTGTAGGAGTCGCGCATTCACCCCTAACAGGAGTTCTCCCCTCACCCAGACAGTGGACTGGCAGACTATCAAGTACATAAGTACACACTCCTAGTCCCTCTCTGCACTATACATTCCCTATATCTCTCTACGCGACACCCTCTCTCTCTACACGACACCTTGAGCAGCACCCAGAGCATGCTGTCATTCTCCCCAGGGTGCAGGAGCTGATTGGAGGAGAGCAGCGGGAGGCGGGCCGTATCCCCAGGACGGTGGAGTGCGAGCTGGC